>NW_028123909.1:600000-933255 GCF_965194805.1 Balaenoptera borealis | reverse complement strand
GATTAACATAAATATACTAATGTATGTTACATGCATATAAACATATAACAGATAAACTATATGAATTATATAATCACCAATACCTGTAAAATATACATTCTGTATTCACATACATGGTAACAGAATCCGAAGATGAACAGACATATGTAGGAATCATTGAGCAGATTCTGTACAGCCAGACAATCAAAAAACTCTAATCAAATTTACTCCAAAAAGAAATAGAATTAAATTTAATAAACAAACATAAGTAAGGAGACATAAACTTCTGGGGGCTCGTCCCAGCACATTCCACTCTAATTTACAACCACGGAACACTACTTCCAGGAAGATTCTGTTGCCCTAGTAACAAGAGATGAGAACGTAATAATGCTGCCGCCTTGTGGCTGTTTCCCACAACAGCAACATTAAACCCAGTGCTAATGGTTGCTTAATAGTCACAAGGACTGCAGGGCTCTAAATGACACCTGCCCTGAAAAATGCCCTGGGGTAGGGAATAGGCAAGAAAATTCAACACATGAGAAATTTTTCAAGAAGTCAATAAGAGGAGGGAAGTTGTACTCACTCTTTAAAAAAAAAGGAAAAGAAAAAAAAGGACATGCCTAAAGCTCAGTATAAGGAATTATTAGACACATGCAAATTCAAATTCAAAAAGGTTTCAGCTCACACCAGTCATTTCCATCAGCAAAATGTCTATAAACTATAAATGCTGAAGGGGTTTTAGAGAACTGTGTACCTTCTAGCTGCTGGTGGGATGTAAAGTGGTAACAGCACTAACGCAAACTGAATGGAGCTGCTTGAAAAGGTAAAAATTGAGCTACCATATGATGCGGCAGGGCACCTCTTGGGCTTATAACCTAAGACTACCAGAATCGGAAAGACACAGGCAGTCAAATGTGCACTGCAGCAATATTGAAATAGCAAAGACATGGAAGCAAAAAAAATGTCCATAAACAGATGAATGGACAGAGAAGAAGTGGTATATGGACAGAATGGAATAGTAGCCTCGGGGAAAAAATGAACAATGCCGTTTTCAGGACTACAGTAGAGCCTAGAAATAATCATATAAGGTTAAGTAAGTCAAAAGGGTATGACAATTATCCTATGATATCATTTATACATGTTATCCTAAGATTGCTACCAATGAACATATTTCCACAGAAAAAGACACTCACAGAGTTATGAAATAAACTAATTGTTAGCCAAAATGAAAGGTGGGAGGACGGGTAAATTAGGACTATGGGGTTAACATACATATACTAATGTATGTTAAGTGTATAAAAACATATAACAGATAAACTGTATGAATTATATAATCACCAATACCTTTAAAATATACATTCTGTAATCACATACATGGTAACAGAATCCGAAGATGAACAGACATATGTAGGAATCATTGAGCAGTTTCTGTACAGCCAGACAATCAAAACACTCTAATCAAATTTACTCCGATAAGAAATAGAAATTAAATTTAAAAAACAAACCTAAGTAAGGAGACATAAACTTCTGGGGGCTTGTCCCAGCACATTCCACTCTAATTTACAACCTCAGAACACTACCTCCAGGAAGATTCTGTTGCCCTAGTAACAAGAGTTGAGAACGTAATAATGCTGCCGCCTTGTGGCTGTTTCCCACAACAGCAGCTTTAAACCCAGTGCTAATGGTTGCTTAATAGTCACATGGACTGCAGGGCTCTAAATGACACCTGCCCTGAAAAATGCCCTGGGGTAGGGAATAGGCAAGAATATTCAACACATGAGAAATTTTTCAAGAAGTCAATAAGAGGAGGGAAGTTGTACTCACTCTTTAAAAAAAAAGGAAAAGAAAAAAAAGGACATGCCTAAAGCTCAGTAGAATGAATTATTAGACACATGCAAATTCAAATTCAAAAAGGTTTCAGCTCACACCAGTCGTTTCCATCAGCAAAATGTCTACAAACTATAAATGCTGAAGGGGTTTTAGAGAACTGTGTACCTTCTAGCTGCCGGAGGGATGTAAAGTGGTAACAGCACTAACGCAAACTGAATGGAGCTGCTTGAAAAGATAAAAATTGAGCTACCATATGATGCGGCAGGTCACCTTTTGGGCCTATAACCTAAGACCACCTGAATCGGAAAGACACAGGCAGGCAAATGAGCACTGCAGCAATATTGAAATAGCCAAGACATGGAAGCAGAAAAAAGGTTCATAAACAGATGAATGGACAAAGAAGAAGTGGTATACGTACCAAATAGAATAGTAGCCTCGGGAAAAAAATGAACAATGCCGTTTTCAGGACTACAGTTGAGCCTAGAAATAATCATATAAGGTTAAGTAACTCAAAAGGGTACGACAAATATCCTATGATATCATTTATACATGTTATCCTAAGATTGCTACCAATGAACATATTTCCACAGAAAAAGACACTCACAGACTTATCAAATAAACTAATGGTTAGCCAAAATGAAAGGTGGGAGGATGGGTAAATTAGGACTATGGGGTTAACATACATATACTAATGTATGTTAAGTGTATAAAAACATATAACAGATAAACTGTATGAATTATATAATCACCAATACCTTTAAAATATACATTTTGTAATCACATACATGGTAACAGGACCCGAAGATGAACAGACATATGTAGGAATCATTGAGCAGATTCTGTACAGCCAGGCAATCAAAACACTCTAATCAAATTTACTCTGATAAGAAATAGAAATTAAATTTAAAAAACAAACCTAAGTAAGGAGACATAAACTTCTGGGGGCTTGTCCCAGCACATTCCACTCTAATTTACAACCTCGGAACACTACCTCCAGGAAGACTCTGTTGCCGTAGTAACAAGAGTTGAGAACGTAATAATGCTGCGGCCTTGTGGCTGTTTCCCACAACAGCAGCTTTAAACCCAGTACTAATAGTTGCTTAATAGTCACAAGGACTGCAGGGCTCTAAATGACACCTGCCCTGAAAAATGCCCTGGGGCAGGGAATAGGCAAGATAATTCAACACATGAGAAATTTTTCAAGAAGTCAATAAGAGGAGGGAAGTTGTACTCACTCTTTAAAAAAAAGGAAAAGAAAAAAAAGGACATGCCTAAAGCTCAGTATAAGGAATTATTAGACACATGCAAATTCAAATTCAAAAAGGTTTCAGCTCACACCAGTCATTTCCATCAGCAAAATGTCTATAAACTATAAATGCTGAAGGGGTTTTAGAGAACTGTGTACCTTCTAGCTGCTGGTGGGATGTAAAGTGGTAACAGCACTAACGCAAACTGAATGGAGCTTCTTGACAAGGTAAAAATTGAGCTACCATATGATGCAGCAGGTCACCCTTTGGGCCTATAACCTAAGACCACCTGAATCGGAAAGACACAGGCAGGCAAATGAGCACTGCAGCAATATTGAAATAGCCAAGACATGGAAGCAGAAAAAAGGTTCATAAACAGATGAATGGACAAAGAAGAAGTAGTATACGTACCAAATAGAATAGTAGCCTGGGGAAAAAAATGAACAACGCCGTTTTCAGGACTACAGTTGAGCCTAGAAATAATCATATAAGGTTAACTAACTCAAAAGGGTACGACAAAGATCCTATGATAATATTTATACATGTTATCCTAAGATTGCTACCAATGAACATATTTCCACAGAAAAAGACACTCACAGACTTATGAAATAAACTAATGGTTAGCAAAATGAAAGGTGGGAGGATGGGTAAATTAGGACTATGGGGTTAACATACATATACTAATGTATGTTAAGTGTATAACAACATATAACAGATAAACTGTATGAATTATATAATCACCAATACCTTTAAAATATACATTTTGTAATCACATACATGGTAACAGGACCCGAAGATGAACAGACATATGTATGAATCATTGAGCAGATCCTGTACAGCCAGGCAATCAAAACACTCTAATCAAATTTACGCTGATAAGAAATAGAAATGAAATTTAAAAAACAAACATAAGTAAGGAGACATAAACTTCTGGGGGCTTGTCCCAGCACATTCCACTCTAATTTACAACCTCAGAACACTACCTCCAGGAAGATTCTGTTGCCCTAGTAACAAGAGTTGAGAACGTAATAATGCTGCCGCCTTGTGGCTGTTTCCCACAACAGCAGCTTTAAACCCAGTGCTAATGGTTGCTTAATAGTCACAACGACTGCAGGGGTCTAAATGACACCTGCCCTCAAAAAGTGCCCTTGGGTAGGGAATAGGCAAGAAAATTCAACACATGAGAAATTTTTCAAAAAGTGAATATGAAGAGGGAAGTTGTACTCACACTTTAACAAAAAAAGGAAAAGAAGAAAAAGGATATGCCTAAAGATCAGTATAAGGAATTATTCGCCACATGCGTATCCAACCTCCATAAAGGTTTCAGCTCACAACAGTCAAATGGCCATCAGCAAAAGTCTACAAAGTATAAATGCTGAAGGTGTTTTAGAGAAATGTGTACCTTCTATCTGCTGCTGGGATGTAAAGTGGTAACAGCACTAACGCAAACTGAATGGAGCCGCTTGAAAAGGTAGAAATTGAGCTACCATATGATGCGGCAGGGCACCTCTCGGGCTTATAACCTAAGACCACCAGAATCGGAAAGACACAGGCAGTCAAATGTGCACTGCAGCAATACTGAAATAGCCAAGACATGGAAGCAAAAAAAGGTCCATAAACAGATGAATGGACAGAGAAGAAGTGGTATATGGACAGAATGGAATAGTAGCCTCGGGAAAAAAATGAACAATGCCGTTTTCAGGACTACAGTAGAGCCTAGAAATAATAATATAAGGTTAAGTAAGTCAAAAGGGTATGACAAATATCCTATGATATCATTTATACATGTTATCCTAAGATTGCTACCAATGAACATATTTCCACAGAAAAAGACACTCACAGACTTATGAAATAAACTAATGGTTAGCCAAAATGAAAGGGGGGAGGATGGGTAAATTAGGACTATGGGATTAACATAAATATACTAATGTATGTTACATGCATATAAACATATAACAGATAAACTATATGAATTATATAATCACCAATACCTGTAAAATATACATTCTGTATTCACATACATGGTAACAGAATCCGAAGATGAACAGACATATGTAGGAATCATTGAGCAGATTCTGTACAGCCAGACAATCAAAAAACTCTAATCAAATTTACTCCAAAAAGAAATAGAATTAAATTTAATAAACAAACATAAGTAAGGAGACATAAACTTCTGGGGGCTCGTCCCAGCACATTCCACTCTAATTTACAACCACGGAACACTACTTCCAGGAAGATTCTGTTGCCCTAGTAACAAGAGATGAGAACGTAATAATGCTGCCGCCTTGTGGCTGTTTCCCACAACAGCAACATTAAACCCAGTGCTAATGGTTGCTTAATAGTCACAAGGACTGCAGGGCTCTAAATGACACCTGCCCTGAAAAATGCCCTGGGGTAGGGAATAGGCAAGAAAATTCAACACATGAGAAATTTTTCAAGAAGTCAATAAGAGGAGGGAAGTTGTACTCACTCTTTAAAAAAAAAGGAAAAGAAAAAAAAGGACATGCCTAAAGCTCAGTATAAGGAATTATTAGACACATGCAAATTCAAATTCAAAAAGGTTTCAGCTCACACCAGTCATTTCCATCAGCAAAATGTCTATAAACTATAAATGCTGAAGGGGTTTTAGAGAACTGTGTACCTTCTAGCTGCTGGTGGGATGTAAAGTGGTAACAGCACTAACGCAAACTGAATGGAGCTGCTTGAAAAGGTAAAAATTGAGCTACCATATGATGCGGCAGGGCACCTCTTGGGCTTATAACCTAAGACTACCAGAATCGGAAAGACACAGGCAGTCAAATGTGCACTGCAGCAATATTGAAATAGCAAAGACATGGAAGCAAAAAAAATGTCCATAAACAGATGAATGGACAGAGAAGAAGTGGTATATGGACAGAATGGAATAGTAGCCTCGGGGAAAAAATGAACAATGCCGTTTTCAGGACTACAGTAGAGCCTAGAAATAATCATATAAGGTTAAGTAAGTCAAAAGGGTATGACAATTATCCTATGATATCATTTATACATGTTATCCTAAGATTGCTACCAATGAACATATTTCCACAGAAAAAGACACTCACAGAGTTATGAAATAAACTAATTGTTAGCCAAAATGAAAGGTGGGAGGACGGGTAAATTAGGACTATGGGGTTAACATACATATACTAATGTATGTTAAGTGTATAAAAACATATAACAGATAAACTGTATGAATTATATAATCACCAATACCTTTAAAATATACATTCTGTAATCACATACATGGTAACAGAATCCGAAGATGAACAGACATATGTAGGAATCATTGAGCAGTTTCTGTACAGCCAGACAATCAAAACACTCTAATCAAATTTACTCCGATAAGAAATAGAAATTAAATTTAAAAAACAAACCTAAGTAAGGAGACATAAACTTCTGGGGGCTTGTCCCAGCACATTCCACTCTAATTTACAACCTCGGAACACTACCTCCAGGAAGATTCTGTTGCCCTAGTAACAAGAGATGAGAACGTAATAATGCTGCCGCCTTGTGGCTCTTTCCCACAACAGCAGCTTTAAACCCAGTGCTAATGGTTGCTTAATAATCACATGGACTGCAGGGCTCTAAATGACACCTGCCCTGAAAAATGCCCTGGGGTAAGGAATAGGCAAGAATATTCAACACATGAGAAATTTTTCAAGAAATCAATAAGAGGAGGGAAGTTGTACTCACTCTTTAAAAAAAAAGGAAAAGAAAAAAAAGGACATGCCTAAACCTCAGTAGAATGAATTATTAGACACATGCAAATTCAAATGGAAAAAGGTTTCAGCTCACACCAATCGTTTCCATCAGCAAAATGTCTACAAACTATAAATGCTGAAGGGGTTTTAGAGAACTGTGTACCTTCTAGCTGCTGGTGGGATGTAAAGTGGTAACAGCACTAACACAAACTGAATGGAGCTGCTTGAAAAGATAAAAATTGAGCTACCATATGATGCGGCAGGTCACCTTTTGGGCCTATAACCTAAGACCACCTGAATCGGAAAGACACAGGCAGGCAAATGAGCACTGCAGCAATATTGAAATAGCCAAGACATGGAAGCAGAAAAAAGGTTCATAAACAGATGAATGGACAAAGAAGAAGTGGTATACGTACCAAATAGAATAGTAGCCTCGGGAAAAAAATGAACAATGCCGTTTTCAGGACTACAGTTGAGCCTAGAAATAATCATATAACGTTAAGTAACTCAAAAGGGTACGACAAATATCCTATGATAACATTTATACATGTTATCCTAAGATTGCTACCAATGAACATATTTCCACAGAAAAAGACACTCACAGACTTATGAAATAAACTAATGGTTAGCCAAAATGAAAGGTGGGAGGATGGGTTAACTAGGACTATGGGGTTAACATACATATACTAATGTATGTTAAGTGTATAAAAACATATAACAGATAAACTGTATGAATTATATAATCACCAATACCTTTAAAATATACATTTTGTAATCGCATACATGGTAACAGGACCCGAGGATGAACAGACATATGTATGAATCATTGAGCAGATTCTGTACAGCCAGGCAATCAAAACACTAAAATCAAATTTACTCCGATAAGAAATAGAAATTAAATTTAAAAAACAAACATAAGTAAGGAGACATAAACTTCTGGAGGCTTGTCCCAGCACATTCCACTCTAATTTACAACCTCGGAACACTACCTCCAGGAAGACTCTGTTGCCATTGTAACAAGAGTTGAGAACGTAATAATGCTGCCGCCTTGTGGCTGTTTCCCACAACAGCAGCTTTAAACCCAGTGCTAAGGGTTGCTTAGTAGTCAAAACGACTGCAGGGGTCTAAATGACACCTGCCCTCAAAAAATGCCCTGGGGTAGGGAATACGCAAGAAAATTCAACACATGAGAAATTTTTCAAAAAGTGAATATGAAGAGGGCAGTTGTACTCACACTTTAACAAAAAAAGGAAAAGAAGAAAAAGGATATGCCTAAAGATCAGTATAAGGAATTATTCGCCACATGCGTATCCAACCTCCAAAAAGGTTTCAGCTCACACCAGTCAAATGGCCATCAGCAAAAAGTCTACAAACTATAAATGCTGAAGGGGTTTTAGAGAAATGTATACCTTCTATCTGCTGCTGGGATGTAAAGTGATAACAGCACTAACGCAAACTGAATGGAGCTGCTCGAAAAGGTAAAAATTGAGCTACCATATGATGCGGCAGGGCACCTCTTCGGCTTATAACCTAAGACTACCAGAATCGGAAAGACACAGGCAGGCAAATGTGCACTGCAGCAATATGGAAATAGCCAAGACATGGAAGCAGAAAAAGGGTTCATAAACAGATGAATGGACAGAGAAGAAGTGGTATACGTACCAAATAGCATAGTAGCCTCGGGAAAAAAATGAACAAAGCCGTTTTCAGGACTACAGTTGAGCCTAGAAATAATCATATAAGGTTAAGTAACTCAAAAGGGTACGACAAATATCCTATGATAACATTTATACATGTTATCCTACGATTGCTACCAATGAACATATTTCCACAGAAAAAGACACTCACAGACTTATGAAATAAACTAATGGTTAGCCAAAATGAAAGGTGGGAGGATGGGTAAATTAGGACTATGGGGTTAACATACATATACTAATGTATGTTAAGTGTATAAAAACATATAACAGATAAACTGTAATGAATTATATAATCACCAATACCTTTAAAATATACATTTTGTAATCACATACATGGTAAGAGGACCCGAAGATGAACAGACATATGTATGAATCATTGAGCAGATCCTGTACAGCCAGGCAATCAAAACACTCTAATCAAATTTACTCCGATAAGAAATAGAAATTAAATTTTAAAAAACAAACATAAGTAAGGAGACATAAACTTCTCGGGGCTTGTCCCAGCACATTCCACTCTAATTTACAACCTCGGAACACTACCTCCAGGAAGATTTTGTTGCCCTAGTAACAAGAGATGAGAACGTAATAATGCTGCCGACTTCTGGCTCTTTCCCACAACAGCAACTTTAAACCCAGTGCTAATGTTTGCTTAATAGTCACAAGGACTGCAGGGCTCTAAATGACACCTGCCCTTAAAAATGCCCTGGGGTAGGGAATAGGCAAGAAAATTCAACACATTAGAAATTTTTCAAGAAGTCAATAAGAGGAGGGAAGTTGTACTCACTCTTTAAAAAAAAGGAAAAGAAAAAAAAAGGACATGCCTAAACCTCAGTATAAGGAATTATTAGACACATGCAAATGCAAATTCAAAAAGGTTTCAGCTCACACCAGTCATTTCCATCAGCAAAATGTCTACAAACTATAAATGCTGAAGGAGTTTTAGAAAACTGTGTACCTTCTAGATCCTGGTTGGATGTAAAGTGGTAACAGCACTAACACAAACTGAATTGAGCTGTTGAAAAGGTAAAAATTGAGCTACCATATGATGCGGCAGGTCACCTTTTGGGCCTATAACCTAAGACCACCTGAATCGGAAAGACACAGGCAGGCAAATGAGCACTGCAGCAATATTGAAATAGCCAAGACATGGAAGCAGAAAAAAGGTTCATAAACAGATGAATGGACAAAGAAGAAGTGGTATACGTACCAAATAGAATAGTAGCCTCGGGAAAAATATGAACAATGCCGTTTTCAGGACTACAGTTGAGCCTAGAAATAATCATATAAGGTTAAGTAACTCAAAAGGGTACGACAAATATCCTATGATAACATTTATACATGTTATCCTAAGATAGCTACCAATGAACATATTTCCACAGAAAAAGACACTCACAGACTTATGAAATAAACTAATGGTTAGACAAAATGAAAGGTGGGAGGATGGGTAAACTAGGACTATGGGGTTAACATACATATACTAATGTATGTTAAGTGTATAAAAACATATAACAGATAAACTGTATGAATTATATAATCACCAATACCTTTAAAATATACATTCTGTAATCACATACATGGTAACAGAATCCGAAGATGAACAGACATATGTAGGAATCATTGAGCAGTTTCTGTACAGCCAGACAATCAAAACACTCTAATCAAATTTACTCAGATAAGAAATAGAAATTAAATTTAAAAAACAAACCTAAGTAAGGAGACATAAACTTCTGGGGGCTTGTCCCAGCACATTCCACTCTAATTTACAACCTCGGAACACTACCTCCAGGAAGATTCTGTTGCCCTAGTAACAAGAGATGAGAACGTAATAATGCTGCCGCCTTGTGGCTCTTTCCCACAACAGCAGCTTTAAACCCAGTGCTAATGGTTGCTTAATAGTCACATGGACTGCAGGGCTCTAAATGACACCTGCCCTGAAAAATGCCCTGGGGTAGGGAATAGGCAAGAATATTCAACACATGAGAAATTTTTCAAGAAGTCAATAAGAGGAGGGAAGTTGTACTCACTCTTTAAAAAAAAAGGAAAAGAAAAAAAAGGACATGCCTAAAGCTCAGTAGAATGAATTATTAGACACATGCAAATTCAAATTCAAAAAGGTTTCAGCTCACACCAGTCGTTTCCATCAGCAAAATGTCTACAAACTATAAATGCTGAAGGGGTTTTAGAGAACTGTGTACCTTCTAGCTGCTGGTGGGATGTAAAGTGGTAACAGCACTAACACAAACTGAATGGAGCTGCTTGAAAAGGTAAAAATGGAGCTACCATATGATGCGGCAGGTCACCTTTTGGGCCTATAACCTAGGACCACCTGAATCGGAAAGACACAGGCAGGCAAATGAGCACTGCAGCAATATTGAAATAGCCAAGACATGGAAGGAAAAAAAATGTCCATAAACAGATGAATGGACAAAGACGAAGTGGTAAATGTACCATATGGAATAGTAGCTTCGCGAAAAAAATGAACAATGCCGTTTTTACGACTACAGTGGAGCCTAGAAATAATCATATAAGGTTAAGTAAGTCAAAAGGGTATGACAAATATCCTATGATATCATTTATACATGTTATCCTAAGATTGCTACCAATGAACATATTTCCACAGAAAAAGACACTCACAGACTTATGAAATAAACTAATGGTTAGCCAAAATGAAAGGTGGGAGGATGGGTTAACTAGGACTATGGGGTTAACATACATATACTAATGTATGTTAAGTGTATAAAAACATATAACAGATAAACTGTATGAATTATATAATCACCAATACCTTTAAAATATACATTTTGTAATCACATACATGGTAACAGGACCCGAGGATGAACAGACATATGTATGAATCATTGAGCAGATCCTGTACAGCCAGGCAATCAAAACACTCTAATCAAATTTACTCCGATAAGAAATAGAAATTAAATTTTAAAAAACAAACATAAGTAAGGAGACATAAACTTCTCGGGGCTTGTCCCAGCACATTCCACTCTAATTTACAACCTCGGAACACTACCTCCAGGAAGATTCTGTTGCCCTAGTAACAAGAGATGAGAACGTAATAATGCTGCCGCCTTGTGGCTCTTTCCCACAACAGCAACTTTAAACCCAGTGCTAATGTTTGCTTAATAGTCACAAGGACTGCAGGGCTCTAAATGACACCTGCCCTTAAAAATGCCCTGGGGTAGGGAATAGGCAAGAAAATTCAACACATTAGAAATTTTTCAAGAAGTCAATAAGAGGAGGGAAGTTGTACTCACTCTTTAAAAAAAAGGAAAAGAAAAAAAAAGGACATGCCTAAACCTCAGTATAAGGAATTATTAGACACATGCAAATGCAAATTCAAAAAGGTTTCAGCTCACACCAGTCATTTCCATCAGCAAAATGTCTACAAACTATAAATGCTGAAGGAGTTTTAGAGAACTGTGTACCTTCTAGATCCTGGTTGGATGTAAAGTGGTAACAGCACTAACACAAACTGAATTGAGCTGTTGAAAAGGTAAAAATTGAGCTACCATATGATGCGGCAGGTCACCTTTTGGGCCTATAACCTAAGACCACCTGAATCGGAAAGACACAGGCAGGCAAATGAGCACTGCAGCAATATTGAAATAGCCAAGACATGGAAGCAGGAAAAAGGTTCATAAACAGATGAATGGACAAAGAAGAAGTGGTATACGTACCAAATAGAATAGTAGCCTCGGGAAAAAAATGAACAATGCCGTTTTCAGGACTACAGTTGAGCCTAGAAATAATCATATAAGGTTAAGTAACTCAAAAGGGTACGACAAATATCCTATGATAACATTTATACATGTTATCCTAAGATTGCTACCAATGAACATATTTCCACAGAAAAAGACACTCACAGACTTATCAAATAAACTAATGGTTAGCCAAAATGAAAGGTGGGAGGATGGGTAAATTACGACTATGGGGTTAACATACATATAGTAATGTATGTTAAGTGTATAAAAACATATAACAGATAAACTGTATGAATTATATAATCACCAATACCTTTAAAATATACATTTTGTAATCACATACATGGTAACAGGACCCGAAGATGAACAGACATATGTATGAATCATTGAGCAGATCCTGTACAGCCAGGCAATCAAAACACTCTAATCAAATTTACGCTGATAAGAAATAGAAATGAAATTTAAAAAACAAACATAAGTAAGGAGACATAAACTTCTGGGGGCTTGTCCCAGCACATTCCACTCTAATTTACAACCTCAGAACACTACCTCCAGGAAGATTCTGTTGCCCTAGTAACAAGAGTTGAGAACGTAATAATGCTGCCGCCTTGTGGCTGTTTCCCACAACAGCAGCTTTAAACCCAGTGCTAATGGTTGCTTAATAGTCACAACGACTGCAGGGGTCTAAATGACACCTGCCCTCAAAAAGTGCCCTTGGGTAGGGAATAGGCAAGAAAATTCAACACATGAGAAATTTTTCAAAAAGTGAATATGAAGAGGGAAGTTGTACTCACACTTTAACAAAAAAAGGAAAAGAAGAAAAAGGATATGCCTAAAGATCAGTATAAGGAATTATTCGCCACATGCGTATCCAACCTCCATAAAGGTTTCAGCTCACAACAGTCAAATGGCCATCAGCAAAAGTCTACAAACTATAAATGCTGAAGGTGTTTTAGAGAAATGTGTACCTTCTATCTGCTGCTGGGATGTAAAGTGGTAACAGCACTAACGCAAACTGAATGGAGCCCCTTGAAAAGGTAGAAATTGAGCTACCATATGATGCGGCAGGGCACCTCTCGGGCTTATAACCTAAGACCACCAGAATCGGAAAGACACAGGCAGTCAAATGTGCACTGCAGCAATACTGAAATAGCCAAGACATGGAAGCAAAAAAAGGTCCATAAACAGATGAATGGACAGAGAAGAAGTGGTATATGGACAGAATGGAATAGTAGCCTCGGGAAAAAAATGAACAATGCCGTTTTCAGGACTACAGTAGAGCCTAGAAATAATAATATAAGGTTAAGTAAGTCAAAAGGGTATGACAAATATCCTATGATATCATTTGTACATGTTATCCTAAGATTGCTACCAATGAACATATTTCCACAGAAAAAGACACTCACAGACTTATGAAATAAACTAATGGTTAGCCAAAATGAAAGGGGGGAGGATGGGTAAATTAGGACTATGGGATTAACATAAATATACTAATGTATGTTACATGCATATAAACATATAACAGATAAACTATATGAATTATATAATCACCAATACCTTTAAAATATACATTCTGTATTCACATACATGGTAACAGAATCCGAAGATGAACAGACATATGTAGGAATCATTGAGCAGATTCTGTACAGCCAGACAATCAAAAAACTCTAATCAAATTTACTCCAAAAAGAAATAGTATTAAATTTAAAAAACAAACATAAGTAAGGAGACATAAACTTCTGGGGGCTCGTCCCAGCACATTCCACTCTAATTTACAACCACGGAACACTACCTCCAGGAAGATTCTGTTGCCCTAGTAACAAGAGATGAGAACGTAATAATGCTGCCGCCTTGTGGCTGTTTCCCACAACAGCAGCATTAAACCCAGTGCTAATGGTTGCATAATAGTCACAAGGACTGCAGGGCTCTAAATGACACCTGCCCTGAAAAATGTCCTGGGGTAGGGAATAGGCAAGAAAATTCAACACATGAGAAATTTTTCAAGAAGTCAATAAGAGGAGGGAAGTTGTACTCACTCTTTAAAAAAAAAGGAAAAGAAAAAAAAGGACATGCCTAAAGCTCAGTATAAGGAATTATTAGACACATGCAAATGCAAATTCAACAAGGTTTCAGCTCACACCAGTCATTTCCATCAGCAAAATGTCTATAAACTATAAATGCTGAAGGGGTTTTAGAGAACTGTGTACCTTCTAGCTGCTGGTGGGATGTAAAGTGGTAACAGCACTAACGCAAACTGAATGGAGCTGCTTGAAAAGGTAAAAATTGAGCTACCATATGATGCAGCAGGGCACCTCATGGGCTTATAACCTAAGACTACCAGAATCGGAAAGACACAGGCAGTCAAATGTGCACTGCAGCAATACTGAAATAGCAAAGACATGGAAGCAAAAAAAATGTCCATAAACAGATGAATGGACAAAGAAGAAGTGGTATACGTACCAAATAGAATAGTAGCCTCGGGAAAAAAATGAACAATGCCGTTTTCAGGACTACAGTTGAGCCTAGAAATAATCATATAAGGTTAAGTAACTCAAAAGGGTACGACAAATATCCTATGATAACATTTATACATGTTATCCTAAGATAGCTACCAATGAACATATTTCCACAGAAAAAGACACTCACAGACTTATGAAATAAACTAATGGTTAGACAAAATGAAAGGTGGGAGGATGGGTAAACTAGGACTATGGGGTTAACATACATATACTAATGTATGTTAAGTGTATAAAAACATATAACAGATAAACTGTATGAATTATATAATCACCAATACCTTTAAAATATACATTCTGTAATCACATACATGGTAACAGAATCCGAAGATGAACAGACATATGTAGGAATCATTGAGCAGTTTCTGTACAGCCAGACAATCAAAACACTCTAATCAAATTTACTCCGATAAGAAATAGAAATTAAATTTAAAAAACAAACCTAAGTAAGGAGACATGAACTTCTGGGGGCTTGTCCCAGCACATTCCACTCTAATTTACAACCTCGGAACACTACCTCCAGGAAGATTCTGTTGCCCTAGTAACAAGAGATGAGAACGTAATAATGCTGCCGCCTTGTGGCTCTTTCCCACAACAGCAGCTTTAAACCCAGTGCTAATGGTTGCTTAATAGTCACATGGACTGCAGGGCTCTAAATGACACCTGCCCTGAAAAATGCCCTGGGGTAGGGAATAGGCAAGAATATTCAACACATGAGAAATTTTTCAAGAAGTCAATAAGAGGAGGGAAGTTGTACTCACTCTTTAAAAAAAAAGGAAAAGAAAAAAAAGGACATGCCTAAAGCTCAGTAGAATGAATTATTAGACACATGCAAATTCAAATTCAAAAAGGTTTCAGCTCACACCAGTCGTTTCCATCAGCAAAATGTCTACAAACTATAAATGCTGAAGGGGTTTTAGAGAACTGTGTACCTTCTAGCTGCTGGTGGGATGTAAAGTGGTAACAGCACTAACGCAAACTGAATGGAGCTGCTTGAAAAGATAAAAATTGAGCTACCATATGATGCGGCAGGTCACCTTTTGGGCCTATAACCTAAGACCACCTGAATCGGAAAGACACAGGCAGGCAAATGAGCACTGCAGCAATATTGAAATAGCCAAGACATGGAAGCAGAAAAAAGGTTCATAAACAGATGAATGGACAAAGAAGAAGTGGTATACGTACCAAATAGAATAGTAGCCTCGGGAAAAAAATGAACAATGCCGTTTTCAGGACTACAGTGGAGCCTAGAAATAATCATATAAGGTTAAGTAACTCAAAAGGGTACGACAAATATCCTATGAAAACATTTATACATGTTATCCTAAGATTGCTACCAATGAACATATTTCCACAGAAAAAGACACTCACAGACTTATCAAATAAACTAATGGTTAGCCAAAATGAAAGGTGGGAGGATGGGTAAATTAGGACTATGGGGTTAACATACATATACTAATGTATGTTAAGTGTATAAAAACATATAACAGATAAACTGTATGAATTATATAATCACCAATACCTTTAAAATATACATTTTGTAATCACATACATGGTAAGAGGACCCGAAGATGAACAGACATATGTATGAATCATTGAGCAGATTCTGTACAGCCAGGCAATCAAAACACTCTAATCAAATTTACTCTGATAAGAAATAGAAATTAAATTTAAAAAACAAACATAAGTAAGGAGACATAAACTTCTGGGGGCTTGTCCCAGCACATTCCACTCTAATTTACAACCTCGGAACACTACCTCCAGGAAGACTCTGTTGCCGTAGTAACAAGAGTTGAGAACGTAATAATGCTGCGGCCTTGTGGCTGTTTCCCACAACAGCAGCTTTAAACCCAGTACTAATAGTTGCTTAATAGTCACAAGGACTGCAGGGCTCTAAATGACACCTGCCCTGAAAAATGGCCTGGGGTAGGGAATAGGCAAGAAAATTCAACACATGAGAAATTTTTCAAGAAGTCAATAAGAGGAGGGAAGTTGTACTCACTCTTTAAAAAAAAGGAAAAGAAAAAAAAGGACATGCCTAAAGCTCAGTATAAGGAATTATTAGACACATGCAAATTCAAATTCAAAAAGGTTTCAGCTCACACCAGTCATTTCCATCAGCAAAATGTCTATAAACTATAAATGCTGAAGGGGTTTTAGAGAACTGTGTACCTTCTAGCTGCTGGTGGGATGTAAAGTGGTAACAGCACTAACGCAAACTGAGTGGAGCTTCTTGACAAGGTAAAAATTGAGCTACCATATGATGCAGCAGGTCACCCTTTGGGCCTATAACCTAAGACCACCTGAATCGGAAAGACACAGGCAGGCAAATGAGCACTGCAGCAATATTGAAATAGCCAAGACATGGAAGCAGAAAAAAGGTTCATAAACAGATGAATGGACAAAGAAGAAGTAGTATACGTACCAAATAGAATAGTAGCCTGGGGAAAAAAATGAACAATGCCGTTTTCAGGACTACAGTTGAGCCTAGAAATAATCATATAAGGTTAACTAACTCAAAAGGGTACGACAAATATCCTATGATAATATTTATACATGTTATCCTAAGATTGCTACCAATGAACATATTTCCACAGAAAAAGACACTCACAGACTTATGAAATAAACTAATGGTTAGCAAAATGAAAGGTGGGAGGATGGGTAAATTAGGACTATGGGGTTAACATACATATACTAATGTATGTTAAGTGTATAACAACATATAACAGATAAACTGTATGAATTATATAATCACCAATACCTTTAAAATATACATTTTGTAATCACATACATGGTAACAGGACCCGAAGATGAACAGACATATGTATGAATCATTGAGCAGATCCTGTACAGCCAGGCAATCAAAACACTCTAATCAAATTTACGCTGATAAGAAATAGAAATGAAATTTAAAAAACAAACATAAGTAAGGAGACATAAACTTCTGGGGGCTTGTCCCAGCACATTCCACTCTAATTTACAACCTCAGAACACTACCTCCAGGAAGATTCTGTTGCCCTAGTAACAAGAGTTGAGAACGTAATAATGCTGCCGCCTTGTGGCTGTTTCCCACAACAGCAGCTTTAAACCCAGTGCTAATGGTTGCTTAATAGTCACAACGACTGCAGGGGTCTAAATGACACCTGCCCTCAAAAAGTGCCCTTGGGTAGGGAATAGGCAAGAAAATTCAACACATGAGAAATTTTTCAAAAAGTGAATATGAAGAGGGAAGTTGTACTCACACTTTAACAAAAAAAGGAAAAGAAGAAAAAGGATATGCCTAAAGATCAGTATAAGGAATTATTCGCCACATGCGTATCCAACCTCCATAAAGGTTTCAGCTCACAACAGTCAAATGGCCATCAGCAAAAGTCTACAAACTATAAATGCTGAAGGTGTTTTAGAGAAATGTGTACCTTCTATCTGCTGCTGGGATGTAAAGTGGTAACAGCACTAACGCAAACTGAATGGAGCCCCTTGAAAAGGTAGAAATTGAGCTACCATATGATGCGGCAGGGCACCTCTCGGGCTTATAACCTAAGACCACCAGAATCGGAAAGACACAGGCAGTCAAATGTGCACTGCAGCAATACTGAAATAGCCAAGACATGGAAGCAAAAAAAGGTCCATAAACAGATGAATGGACAGAGAAGAAGTGGTATATGGACAGAATGGAATAGTAGCCTCGGGAAAAAAATGAACAATGCTGTTTTCAGGACTACAGTGGAGCCTAGAAATAATAATATAAGGTTAAGTAAGTCAAAAGGGTATGACAAATATCCTATGATATCATTTATACATGTTATCCTAAGATTGCTACCAATGAACATATTTCCACAGAAAAAGACACTCACAGACTTATGAAATAAACTAATGGTTAGCCAAAATGAAAGGGGGGAGGATGGGTAAATTAGGACTATGGGATTAACATAAATATACTAATGTATGTTACATGCATATAAACATATAACAGATAAACTATATGAATTATATAATCACCAATACCTTTAAAATATACATTCTGTATTCACATACATGGTAACAGAATCCGAAGATGAACAGACATATGTAGGAATCATTGAGCAGATTCTGTACAGCCAGACAATCAAAAAACTCTAATCAAATTTACTCCAAAAAGAAATAGAATTAAATTTAATAAACAAACATAAGTAAGGAGACATAAACATCTGGGGGCTCGTCCCAGCACATTCCACTCTAATTTACAACCACGGAACACTACTTCCAGGAAGATTCTGTTGCCCTAGTAACAAGAGATGAGAACGTAATAATGCTGCCGCCTTGTGGCTGTTTCCCACAACAGCAACATTAAACCCAGTGCTAATGGTTGCTTAATAGTCACAAGGACTGCAGGGCTCTAAATGACACCTGCCCTGAAAAATGCCCTGGGGTAGGGAATAGGCAAGAAAATTCAACACATGAGAAATTTTTCAAGAAGTCAATAAGAGGAGGGAAGTTGTACTCACTCTTTAAAAAAAAAGGAAAAGAAAAAAAAGGACATGCCTAAAGCTCAGTATAAGGAATTATTAGACACATGCAAATTCAAATTCAAAAAGGTTTCAGCTCACACCAGTCATTTCCATCAGCAAAATGTCTATAAACTATAAATGCTGAAGGGGTTTTAGAGAACTGTGTACCTTCTAGCTGCTGGTGGGATGTAAAGTGGTAACAGCACTAACGCAAACTGAATGGAGCTGCTTGAAAAGATAAAAATTGAGCTACCATATGATGCGGCAGGTCACCTTTTGGGCCTATAACCTAAGACCACCTGAATCGGAAAGATACAGGCAGGCAAATGAGCACTGCAGCAATATTGAAATAGCCAAGACATGGAAGCAGAAAAAAGGTTCATAAACAGATGAATGGACAAAGAAGAAGTGGTATACGTACCAAATAGAATAGTAGCCTCGGGAAAAAAATGAACAATGCCGTTTTCAGGACTACAGTGGAGCCTAGAAATAATCATATAAGGTTAAGTAACTCAAAAGGGTACGACAAATATCCTATGAAAACATTTATACATGTTATCCTAAGATTGCTACCAATGAACATATTTCCACAGAAAAAGACACTCACAGACTTATCAAATAAACTAATGGTTAGCCAAAATGAAAGGTGGGAGGATGGGTAAATTAGGACTATGGGGTTAACATACATATACTAATGTATGTTAAGTGTATAAAAACATATAACAGATAAACTGTATGAATTATATAATCACCAATACCTTTAAAATATACATTTTGTAATCACATACATGGTAAGAGGACCCGAAGATGAACAGACATATGTATGAATCATTGAGCAGATTCTGTACAGCCAGGCAATCAAAACACTCTAATCAAATTTACTCTGATAAGAAATAGAAATTAAATTTAAAAAACAAACATAAGTAAGGAGACATAAACTTCTGGGGGCTTGTCCCAGCACATTCCACTATAATTTACAACCTCGGAACACTACCTCCAGGAAGACTCTGTTGCCGTAGTAACAAGAGTTGAGAACGTAATAATGCTGCGGCCTTGTGGCTGTTTCCCACAACAGCAGCTTTAAACCCAGTACTAATAGTTGCTTAATAGTCACAAGGACTGCAGGGCTCTAAATGACACCTGCCCTGAAAAATGGCCTGGGGTAGGGAATAGGCAAGAAAATTCAACACATGAGAAATTTTTCAAGAAGTCAATAAGAGGAGGGAAGTTGTACTCACTCTTTAAAAAAAAGGAAAAGAAAAAAAAGGACATGCCTAAAGCTCAGTATAAGGAATTATTAGACACATGCAAATTCAAATTCAAAAAGGTTTCAGCTCACACCAGTCATTTCCATCAGCAAAATGTCTATAAACTATAAATGCTGAAGGGGTTTTAGAGAACTGTGTACCTTCTAGCTGCTGGTGGGATGTAAAGTGGTAACAGCACTAACGCAAACTGAGTGGAGCTTCTTGACAAGGTAAAAATTGAGCTACCATATGATGCAGCAGGTCACCCTTTGGGCCTATAACCTAAGACCACCTGAATCGGAAAGACACAGGCAGGCAAATGAGCACTGCAGCAATATTGAAATAGCCAAGACATGGAAGCAGAAAAAAGGTTCATAAACAGATGAATGGACAAAGAAGAAGTAGTATACGTACCAAATAGAATAGTAGCCTGGGGAAAAAAATGAACAATGCCGTTTTCAGGACTACAGTTGAGCCTAGAAATAATCATATAAGGTTAACTAACTCAAAAGGGTACGACAAATATCCTATGATAATATTTATACATGTTATCCTAAGATTGCTACCAATGAACATATTTCCACAGAAAAAGACACTCACAGACTTATGAAATAAACTAATGGTTAGCAAAATGAAAGGTGGGAGGATGGGTAAATTAGGACTATGGGGTTAACATACATATACTAATGTATGTTAAGTGTATAACAACATATAACAGATAAACTGTATGAATTATATAATCACCAATACCTTTAAAATATACATTTTGTAATCACATACATGGTAACAGGACCCGAAGATGAACAGACATATGTATGAATCATTGAGCAGATCCTGTACAGCCAGGCAATCAAAACACTCTAATCAAATTTACGCTGATAAGAAATAGAAATGAAATTTAAAAAACAAACATAAGTAAGGAGACATAAACTTCTGGGGGCTTGTCCCAGCACATTCCACTCTAATTTACAACCTCAGAACACTACCTCCAGGAAGATTCTGTTGCCCTAGTAACAAGAGTTGAGAACGTAATAATGCTGCCGCCTTGTGGCTGTTTCCCACAACAGCAGCTTTAAACCCAGTGCTAATGGTTGCTTAATAGTCACAACGACTGCAGGGGTCTAAATGACACCTGCCCTCAAAAAGTGCCCTTGGGTAGGGAATAGGCAAGAAAATTCAACACATGAGAAATTTTTCAAAAAGTGAATATGAAGAGGGAAGTTGTACTCACACTTTAACAAAAAAAGGAAAAGAAGAAAAAGGATATGCCTAAAGATCAGTATAAGGAATTATTCGCCACATGCGTATCCAACCTCCATAAAGGTTTCAGCTCACAACAGTCAAATGGCCATCAGCAAAAGTCTACAAACTATAAATGCTGAAGGTGTTTTAGAGAAATGTGTACCTTCTATCTGCTGCTGGGATGTAAAGTGGTAACAGCACTAACGCAAACTGAATGGAGCCCCTTGAAAAGGTAGAAATTGAGCTACCATATGATGCGGCAGGGCACCTCTCGGGCTTATAACCTAAGACCACCAGAATCGGAAAGACACAGGCAGTCAAATGTGCACTGCAGCAATACTGAAATAGCCAAGACATGGAAGCAAAAAAAGGTCCATAAACAGATGAATGGACAGAGAAGAAGTGGTATATGGACAGAATGGAATAGTAGCCTCGGGAAAAAAATGAACAATGCTGTTTTCAGGACTACAGTGGAGCCTAGAAATAATAATATAAGGTTAAGTAAGTCAAAAGGGTATGACAAATATCCTATGATATCATTTATACATGTTATCCTAAGATTGCTACCAATGAACATATTTCCACAGAAAAAGACACTCACAGACTTATGAAATAAACTAATGGTTAGCCAAAATGAAAGGGGGGAGGATGGGTAAATTAGGACTATGGGATTAACATAAATATACTAATGTATGTTACATGCATATAAACATATAACAGATAAACTATATGAATTATATAATCACCAATACCTTTAAAATATACATTCTGTATTCACATACATGGTAACAGAATCCGAAGATGAACAGACATATGTAGGAATCATTGAGCAGATTCTGTACAGCCAGACAATCAAAAAACTCTAATCAAATTTACTCCAAAAAGAAATAGAATTAAATTTAATAAACAAACATAAGTAAGGAGACATAAACATCTGGGGGCTCGTCCCAGCACATTCCACTCTAATTTACAACCACGGAACACTACTTCCAGGAAGATTCTGTTGCCCTAGTAACAAGAGATGAGAACGTAATAATGCTGCCGCCTTGTGGCTGTTTCCCACAACAGCAACATTAAACCCAGTGCTAATGGTTGCTTAATAGTCACAAGGACTGCAGGGCTCTAAATGACACCTGCCCTGAAAAATGCCCTGGGGTAGGGAATAGGCAAGAAAATTCAACACATGAGAAATTTTTCAAGAAGTCAATAAGAGGAGGGAAGTTGTACTCACTCTTTAAAAAAAAAGGAAAAGAAAAAAAAGGACATGCCTAAAGCTCAGTATAAGGAATTATTAGACACATGCAAATTCAAATTCAAAAAGGTTTCAGCTCACACCAGTCATTTCCATCAGCAAAATGTCTATAAACTATAAATGCTGAAGGGGTTTTAGAGAACTGTGTACCTTCTAGCTGCTGGTGGGATGTAAAGTGGTAACAGCACTAACGCAAACTGAATGGAGCTGCTTGAAAAGATAAAAATTGAGCTACCATATGATGCGGCAGGTCACCTTTTGGGCCTATAACCTAAGACCACCTGAATCGGAAAGATACAGGCAGGCAAATGAGCACTGCAGCAATATTGAAATAGCCAAGACATGGAAGCAGAAAAAAGGTTCATAAACAGATGAATGGACAAAGAAGAAGTGGTATACGTACCAAATAGAATAGTAGCCTCGGGAAAAAAATGAACAATGCCGTTTTCAGGACTACAGTGGAGCCTAGAAATAATCATATAAGGTTAAGTAACTCAAAAGGGTACGACAAATATCCTATGAAAACATTTATACATGTTATCCTAAGATTGCTACCAATGAACATATTTCCACAGAAAAAGACACTCACAGACTTATCAAATAAACTAATGGTTAGCCAAAATGAAAGGTGGGAGGATGGGTAAATTAGGACTATGGGGTTAACATACATATACTAATGTATGTTAAGTGTATAAAAACATATAACAGATAAACTGTATGAATTATATAATCACCAATACCTTTAAAATATACATTTTGTAATCACATACATGGTAAGAGGACCCGAAGATGAACAGACATATGTATGAATCATTGAGCAGATTCTGTACAGCCAGGCAATCAAAACACTCTAATCAAATTTACTCTGATAAGAAATAGAAATTAAATTTAAAAAACAAACATAAGTAAGGAGACATAAACTTCTGGGGGCTTGTCCCAGCACATTCCACTCTAATTTACAACCTCGGAACACTACCTCCAGGAAGACTCTGTTGCCGTAGTAACAAGAGTTGAGAACGTAATAATGCTGCGGCCTTGTGGCTGTTTCCCACAACAGCAGCTTTAAACCCAGTACTAATAGTTGCTTAATAGTCACAAGGACTGCAGGGCTCTAAATGACACCTGCCCTGAAAAATGGCCTGGGGTAGGGAATAGGCAAGAAAATTCAACACATGAGAAATTTTTCAAGAAGTCAATAAGAGGAGGGAAGTTGTACTCACTCTTTAAAAAAAAGGAAAAGAAAAAAAAGGACATGCCTAAAGCTCAGTATAAGGAATTATTAGACACATGCAAATTCAAATTCAAAAAGGTTTCAGCTCACACCAGTCATTTCCATCAGCAAAATGTCTATAAACTATAAATGCTGAAGGGGTTTTAGAGAACTGTGTACCTTCTAGCTGCTGGTGGGATGTAAAGTGGTAACAGCACTAACGCAAACTGAGTGGAGCTTCTTGACAAGGTAAAAATTGAGCTACCATATGATGCAGCAGGTCACCCTTTGGGCCTATAACCTAAGACCACCTGAATCGGAAAGACACAGGCAGGCAAATGAGCACTGCAGCAATATTGAAATAGCCAAGACATGGAAGCAGAAAAAAGGTTCATAAACAGATGAATGGACAAAGAAGAAGTAGTATACGTACCAAATAGAATAGTAGCCTGGGGAAAAAAATGAACAATGCCGTTTTCAGGACTACAGTTGAGCCTAGAAATAATCATATAAGGTTAACTAACTCAAAAGGGTACGACAAATATCCTATGATAATATTTATACATGTTATCCTAAGATTGCTACCAATGAACATATTTCCACAGAAAAAGACACTCACAGACTTATGAAATAAACTAATGGTTAGCAAAATGAAAGGTGGGAGGATGGGTAAATTAGGACTATGGGGTTAACATACATATACTAATGTATGTTAAGTGTATAACAACATATAACAGATAAACTGTATGAATTATATAATCACCAATACCTTTAAAATATACATTTTGTAATCACATACATGGTAACAGGACCCGAAGATGAACAGACATATGTATGAATCATTGAGCAGATCCTGTACAGCCAGGCAATCAAAACACTCTAATCAAATTTACGCTGATAAGAAATAGAAATGAAATTTAAAAAACAAACATAAGTAAGGAGACATAAACTTCTGGGGGCTTGTCCCAGCACATTCCACTCTAATTTACAACCTCAGAACACTACCTCCAGGAAGATTCTGTTGCCCTAGTAACAAGAGTTGAGAACGTAATAATGCTGCCGCCTTGTGGCTGTTTCCCACAACAGCAGCTTTAAACCCAGTGCTAATGGTTGCTTAATAGTCACAACGACTGCAGGGGTCTAAATGACACCTGCCCTCAAAAAGTGCCCTTGGGTAGGGAATAGGCAAGAAAATTCAACACATGAGAAATTTTTCAAAAAGTGAATATGAAGAGGGAAGTTGTACTCACACTTTAACAAAAAAAGGAAAAGAAGAAAAAGGATATGCCTAAAGATCAGTATAAGGAATTATTCGCCACATGCGTATCCAACCTCCATAAAGGTTTCAGCTCACAACAGTCAAATGGCCATCAGCAAAAGTCTACAAACTATAAATGCTGAAGGTGTTTTAGAGAAATGTGTACCTTCTATCTGCTGCTGGGATGTAAAGTGGTAACAGCACTAACGCAAACTGAATGGAGCCCCTTGAAAAGGTAGAAATTGAGCTACCATATGATGCGGCAGGGCACCTCTCGGGCTTATAACCTAAGACCACCAGAATCGGAAAGACACAGGCAGTCAAATGTGCACTGCAGCAATACTGAAATAGCCAAGACATGGAAGCAAAAAAAGGTCCATAAACAGATGAATGGACAGAGAAGAAGTGGTATATGGACAGAATGGAATAGTAGCCTCGGGAAAAAAATGAACAATGCTGTTTTCAGGACTACAGTGGAGCCTAGAAATAATAATATAAGGTTAAGTAAGTCAAAAGGGTATGACAAATATCCTATGATATCATTTATACATGTTATCCTAAGATTGCTACCAATGAACATATTTCCACAGAAAAAGACACTCACAGACTTATGAAATAAACTAATGGTTAGCCAAAATGAAAGGGGGGAGGATGGGTAAATTAGGACTATGGGATTAACATAAATATACTAATGTATGTTACATGCATATAAACATATAACAGATAAACTATATGAATTATATAATCACCAATACCTTTAAAATATACATTCTGTATTCACATACATGGTAACAGAATCCGAAGATGAACAGACATATGTAGGAATCATTGAGCAGATTCTGTACAGCCAGACAATCAAAAAACTCTAATCAAATTTACTCCAAAAAGAAATAGAATTAAATTTAATAAACAAACATAAGTAAGGAGACATAAACATCTGGGGGCTCGTCCCAGCACATTCCACTCTAATTTACAACCACGGAACACTACTTCCAGGAAGATTCTGTTGCCCTAGTAACAAGAGATGAGAACGTAATAATGCTGCCGCCTTGTGGCTGTTTCCCACAACAGCAACATTAAACCCAGTGCTAATGGTTGCTTAATAGTCACAAGGACTGCAGGGCTCTAAATGACACCTGCCCTGAAAAATGCCCTGGGGTAGGGAATAGGCAAGAAAATTCAACACATGAGAAATTTTTCAAGAAGTCAATAAGAGGAGGGAAGTTGTACTCACTCTTTAAAAAAAAAGGAAAAGAAAAAAAAGGACATGCCTAAAGCTCAGTATAAGGAATTATTAGACACATGCAAATTCAAATTCAAAAAGGTTTCAGCTCACACCAGTCATTTCCATCAGCAAAATGTCTATAAACTATAAATGCTGAAGGGGTTTTAGAGAACTGTGTACCTTCTAGCTGCTGGTGGGATGTAAAGTGGTAACAGCACTAACGCAAACTGAATGGAGCTGCTTGAAAAGGTAAAAATTGAGCTACCATATGATGCGGCAGGGCACCTCTTGGGCTTATAACCTAAGACTACCGGAATCGGAAAGACACAGGCAGTCAAATGTGCACTGCAGCAATATGGAAATAGCAAAGACATGGAAGCAAAAAAAATGTCCATAAACAGATGAATGGACAGAGAAGAAGTGGTATATGGACAGAATGCAATAGTAGCCTCGGGGAAAAAATGAACAATGCCGTTTTCAGGACTACAGTAGAGCCTAGAAATAATCATATAAGGTCAAGTAAGTCAAAAGGGTATGACAATTATCCTATGATATCATTTATACATGTTATCCTAAGATTGCTACCAATGAACATATTTCCACAGAAAAAGACACTCACAGACTTATGAAATAAACTAATTGTTAGCCAAAATGAAAGGTGGGAGGACGGGTAAATTAGGACTATGGGGTTAACATACATATACTAATGTATGTTAAGTGTATAAAAACATATAACAGATAAACTGTATGAATTATATAATCACCAATACCTTTAAAATATACATTCTGTAATCACATACATGGTAACAGAATCCGAAGATGAACAGACATATGTAGGAATCATTGAGCAGTTTCTGTACAGCCAGACAATCAAAACACTCTAATCAAATTTACTCTGATAAGAAATAGAAATTAAATTTAAAAAACAAACCTAAGTAAGGAGACATAAACTTCTGGGGGCTTGTCCCAGCACATTCCACTCTAATTTACAACCTCGGAACACTACCTCCAGGAAGATTCTGTTGCCCTAGTAACAAGAGATGAGAACGTAATAATGCTGCCGCCTTGTGGCTCTTTCCCACAACAGCAGCTTTAAACCCAGTGCTAATGGTTGCTTAATAATCACATGGACTGCAGGGCTCTAAATGACACCTGCCCTGAAAAATGCCCTGGGGTAAGGAATAGGCAAGAATATTCAACACATGAGAAATTTTTCAAGAAATCAATAAGAGGAGGGAAGTTGTACTCACTCTTTAAAAAAAAAGGAAAAGAAAAAAAAGGACATGCCTAAACCTCAGTAGAATGAATTATTAGACACATGCAAATTCAAATGGAAAAAGGTTTCAGCTCACACCAATCGTTTCCATCAGCAAAATGTCTACAAACTATAAATGCTGAAGGGGTTTTAGAGAACTGTGTACCTTCTAGCTGCTGGTGGGATGTAAAGTGGTAACAGCACTAACACAAACTGAATGGAGCTGCTTGAAAAGATAAAAATTGAGCTACCATATGATGCGGCAGGTCACCTTTTGGGCCTATAACCTAAGACCACCTGAATCGGAAAGACACAGGCAGGCAAATGAACACTGCAGCAATATTGAAATAGCCAAGACATGGAAGCAGAAAAAAGGTTCATAAACAGATGAATGGACAAAGAAGAAGTGGTATACGTACCAAATAGAATAGTAGCCTCGGGAAAAAAATGAACAATGCCGTTTTCAGGACTACAGTTGAGCCTAGAAATAATCATATAACGTTAAGTAACTCAAAAGGGTACGACAATTATCCTATGATAACATTTATACATGTTATCCTAAGATTGCTACCAATGAACATATTTCCACAGAAAAAGACACTCACAGACTTATCAAATAAACTAATGGTTAGCCAAAATGAAAGGTGGGAGGATGGGTTAACTAGGACTATGGGGTTAACATACATATACTAATGTATGTTAAGTGTATAAAAACATATAACAGATAAACTGTATGAATTATATAATCACCAATACCTTTAAAATATACATTTTGTAATCACATACATGGTAACAGGACCCGAGGATGAACAGACATATGTATGAATCATTGAGCAGATTCTGTACAGCCAGGCAATCAAAACACTAAAATCAAATTTACTCCGATAAGAAATAGAAATTAAATTTAAAAAACAAACATAAGTAAGGAGACATAAACTTCTGGAGGCTTGTCCCAGCACATTCCACTCTAATTTACAAGCTCGGAACACTACCTCCAGGAAGACTCTGTTGCCATAGTAACAAGAGTTGAGAACATAATAATGCTGCCGCCTTGTGGCTGTTTCCCACAACAGCAGCTTTAAACCCAGTGCTAATGGTTGCTTAATAGTCAAAACGACTGCAGGGGTCTAAATGACACCTGCCCTCAAAAAATGCCCTGGGGTAGGAAATACGCAAGAAAATTCAACACATGAGAAATTTTTCAAAAAGTGAATATGAAGAGGGAAGTTGTACTGACACTTTAACAAAAAAAGGAAAAGAAGAAAAAGGATATGCCTAAAGATCAGTATAAGGAATTATTCGCCACATGCGTATCCAACCTCCAAAAAGGTTTCAGCTCACACCAGTCAAATGGCCATCAGCAAAAAGTCTACAAACTATAAATGCTGAAGGGGTTTTAGAGAAATGTATACCTTCTATCTGCTGCTGGGATGTAAAGTGGTAACAGCACTAACGCAAACTGAATGGAGCTGCTTGAAAAGGTAAAAATTGAGCTACCATATGATGCGGCAGGTCACCTTTTGGGCCTATAACCTAAGACCACCTGAATCAGAAAGACACAGGCAGGCAAATGAGCACTGCAGCAATATTGAAATAGCCAAGACATGGAAGCAGAAAAAAGGTTCATAAACAGATGAATGGACAAAGAATAAGTGGTATACGTACCAAATAGAATAGTAGCCTCGGGAAAAAAATGAACAATGCCGTTTTCAGGACTACAGTTGAGCCTAGAAATAATCATATAAGGTTAAGTAACTCAAAAGGGTACGACAAATATCCTATGATAACATTTATACATGTTATCCTAAGATAGCTACCAATGAACATATTTCCACAGAAAAAGACACTCACAGACTTATGAAATAAACTAATGGTTAGACAAAATGAAAGGTGGGAGGATGGGTAAACTAGGACTATGGGGTTAACATACATATACTAATGTATGTTAAGTGTATAAAAACATATAACAGATAAACTCTATGAATTATATAATCACCAATACCTTTAAAATATACATTCTGTAATCACATACATGGTAACAGAATCCGAAGATGAACAGACATATGTAGGAATCATTGAGCAGTTTCTGTACAGCCAGACAATCAAAACACTCTAATCAAATTTACTCAGATAAAAAACAGAAATTAAATTTAAAAAACAAACCTAAGTAAGGAGACATAAACTTCTGGGGGCTTGTCCCAGCACATTCCACTCTAATTTACAACCTCGGAACACTACCTCCAGGAAGATTCTGTTGCCCTAGTAACAAGAGATGAGAACGTAATAATGCTGCCGCCTTGTGGCTCTTTCCCACAACAGCAGCTTTAAACCCAGTGCTAATGGTTGCTTAATAGTCACATGGACTGCAGGGCTCTAAATGACACCTGCCCTGAAAAATGCCCTGGGGTAGGGAATAGGCAATAATATTCAACACATGAGAAATTTTTCAAGAAGTCAATAAGAGGAGGGAAGTTGTACTCACTCTTTAAAAAAAAAGGAAAAGAAAAAAAAGGACATGCCTAAAGCTCAGTATAAGGAATTATTAGACACATGCAAATTCAAATTCAAAAAGGTTTCAGCTCACACCAGTCATTTCCATCAGCAAAATGTCTATAAACTATAAATGCTGAAGGGGTTTTAGAGAACTGTGTACCTTCTAGCTGCTGGTGGGATGTAAAGTGGTAACAGCACTAACGCAAACTGAATGGAGCTGCTTGAAAAGGTAAAAATTGAGCTACCATATGATGCGGCAGGGCACCTCTTGGGCTTATAACCTAAGACTACCGGAATCGGAAAGACACAGGCAGTCAAATGTGCACTGCAGCAATATGGAAATAGCAAAGACATGGAAGCAAAAAAAATGTCCATAAACAGATGAATGGACAGAGAAGAAGTGGTATATGGACAGAATGCAATAGTAGCCTCGGGGAAAAAATGAACAATGCCGTTTTCAGGACTACAGTAGAGCCTAGAAATAATCATATAAGGTCAAGTAAGTCAAAAGGGTATGACAATTATCCTATGATATCATTTATACATGTTATCCTAAGATTGCTACCAATGAACATATTTCCACAGAAAAAGACACTCACAGACTTATGAAATAAACTAATTGTTAGCCAAAATGAAAGGTGGGAGGACGGGTAAATTAGGACTATGGGGTTAACATACATATACTAATGTATGTTAAGTGTATAAAAACATATAACAGATAAACTGTATGAATTATATAATCACCAATACCTTTAAAATATACATTCTGTAATCACATACATGGTAACAGAATCCGAAGATGAACAGACATATGTAGGAATCATTGAGCAGTTTCTGTACAGCCAGACAATCAAAACACTCTAATCAAATTTACTCTGATAAGAAATAGAAATTAAATTTAAAAAACAAACCTAAGTAAGGAGACATAAACTTCTGGGGGCTTGTCCCAGCACATTCCACTCTAATTTACAACCTCGGAACACTACCTCCAGGAAGATTCTGTTGCCCTAGTAACAAGAGATGAGAACGTAATAATGCTGCCGCCTTGTGGCTCTTTCCCACAACAGCAGCTTTAAACCCAGTGCTAATGGTTGCTTAATAATCACATGGACTGCAGGGCTCTAAATGACACCTGCCCTGAAAAATGCCCTGGGGTAAGGAATAGGCAAGAATATTCAACACATGAGAAATTTTTCAAGAAATCAATAAGAGGAGGGAAGTTGTACTCACTCTTTAAAAAAAAAGGAAAAGAAAAAAAAGGACATGCCTAAACCTCAGTAGAATGAATTATTAGACACATGCAAATTCAAATGGAAAAAGGTTTCAGCTCACACCAATCGTTTCCATCAGCAAAATGTCTACAAACTATAAATGCTGAAGGGGTTTTAGAGAACTGTGTACCTTCTAGCTGCTGGTGGGATGTAAAGTGGTAACAGCACTAACACAAACTGAATGGAGCTGCTTGAAAAGATAAAAATTGAGCTACCATATGATGCGGCAGGTCACCTTTTGGGCCTATAACCTAAGACCACCTGAATCGGAAAGACACAGGCAGGCAAATGAACACTGCAGCAATATTGAAATAGCCAAGACATGGAAGCAGAAAAAAGGTTCATAAACAGATGAATGGACAAAGAAGAAGTGGTATACGTACCAAATAGAATAGTAGCCTCGGGAAAAAAATGAACAATGCCGTTTTCAGGACTACAGTTGAGCCTAGAAATAATCATATAACGTTAAGTAACTCAAAAGGGTACGACAATTATCCTATGATAACATTTATACATGTTATCCTAAGATTGCTACCAATGAACATATTTCCACAGAAAAAGACACTCACAGACTTATCAAATAAACTAATGGTTAGCCAAAATGAAAGGTGGGAGGATGGGTTAACTAGGACTATGGGGTTAACATACATATACTAATGTATGTTAAGTGTATAAAAACATATAACAGATAAACTGTATGAATTATATAATCACCAATACCTTTAAAATATACATTTTGTAATCACATACATGGTAACAGGACCCGAGGATGAACAGACATATGTATGAATCATTGAGCAGATTCTGTACAGCCAGGCAATCAAAACACTAAAATCAAATTTACTCCGATAAGAAATAGAAATTAAATTTAAAAAACAAACATAAGTAAGGAGACATAAACTTCTGGAGGCTTGTCCCAGCACATTCCACTCTAATTTACAAGCTCGGAACACTACCTCCAGGAAGACTCTGTTGCCATAGTAACAAGAGTTGAGAACATAATAATGCTGCCGCCTTGTGGCTGTTTCCCACAACAGCAGCTTTAAACCCAGTGCTAATGGTTGCTTAATAGTCAAAACGACTGCAGGGGTCTAAATGACACCTGCCCTCAAAAAATGCCCTGGGGTAGGAAATACGCAAGAAAATTCAACACATGAGAAATTTTTCAAAAAGTGAATATGAAGAGGGAAGTTGTACTGACACTTTAACAAAAAAAGGAAAAGAAGAAAAAGGATATGCCTAAAGATCAGTATAAGGAATTATTCGCCACATGCGTATCCAACCTCCAAAAAGGTTTCAGCTCACACCAGTCAAATGGCCATCAGCAAAAAGTCTACAAACTATAAATGCTGAAGGGGTTTTAGAGAAATGTATACCTTCTATCTGCTGCTGGGATGTAAAGTGGTAACAGCACTAACGCAAACTGAATGGAGCTGCTTGAAAAGGTAAAAATTGAGCTACCATATGATGCGGCAGGTCACCTTTTGGGCCTATAACCTAAGACCACCTGAATCAGAAAGACACAGGCAGGCAAATGAGCACTGCAGCAATATTGAAATAGCCAAGACATGGAAGCAGAAAAAAGGTTCATAAACAGATGAATGGACAAAGAATAAGTGGTATACGTACCAAATAGAATAGTAGCCTCGGGAAAAAAATGAACAATGCCGTTTTCAGGACTACAGTTGAGCCTAGAAATAATCATATAAGGTTAAGTAACTCAAAAGGGTACGACAAATATCCTATGATAACATTTATACATGTTATCCTAAGATAGCTACCAATGAACATATTTCCACAGAAAAAGACACTCACAGACTTATGAAATAAACTAATGGTTAGACAAAATGAAAGGTGGGAGGATGGGTAAACTAGGACTATGGGGTTAACATACATATACTAATGTATGTTAAGTGTATAAAAACATATAACAGATAAACTCTATGAATTATATAATCACCAATACCTTTAAAATATACATTCTGTAATCACATACATGGTAACAGAATCCAAAGATGAACAGACATATGTAGGAATCATTGAGCAGTTTCTGTACAGCCAGACAATCAAAACACTCTAATCAAATTTACTCAGATAAAAAACAGAAATTAAATTTAAAAAACAAACCTAAGTAAGGAGACATAAACTTCTGGGGGCTTGTCCCAGCACATTCCACTCTAATTTACAACCTCGGAACACTACCTCCAGGAAGATTCTGTTGCCCTAGTAACAAGAGATGAGAACGTAATAATGCTGCCGCCTTGTGGCTCTTTCCCACAACAGCAGCTTTAAACCCAGTGCTAATGGTTGCTTAATAGTCACATGGACTGCAGGGCTCTAAATGACACCTGCCCTGAAAAATGCCCTGGGGTAGGGAATAGGCAATAATATTCAACACATGAGAAATTTTTCAAGAAGTCAATAAGAGGAGGGAAGTTGTACTCACTCTTTAAAAAAAAAGGAAAAGAAAAAAAAGGACATGGCTAAAGCTCAGTAGAATGAATTATTAGACACATGCAAATTCAAATTCAAAAAGGTTTCAGCTCACACCAGTCGTTTCCATCAGCAAAATGTCTACAAACTATAAATGCTGAAGGGGTTTTAGAGAACTGTGTACCTTCTAGCTGCTGGTGGGATATAAAGTGGTAACAGCACTAACGCAAACTGAATGGAGCTGCTTGAAAAGGTAAAAATTGAGGTACCATATGATGCGGCAGGGCACCTCTTGGGCTTATAACCTAAGACTACCAGAATCGGAAAGACACAGGCAGTCAAATGTGCACTGCAGCAATATTGAAATAGCAAAGACATGGAAGCAAAAAAAATGTCCATAAACAGATGAATGGACAGAGAAGAAGTGGTATATGGACAGAATGGAATAGTAGCCTCGGGGAAAAAATGAACAATGCCGTTTTCAGGACTACAGTAGAGCCTAGAAATAATCATATAAGGTTAAGTAAGTCAAAAGGGTATGACAATTATCCTATGATATCATTTATACATGTTATCCTAAGATTGCTACCAATGAACATATTTCCACAGAAAAAGACACTCACAGACTTATGAAATAAACTAATTGTTAGCCAAAATGAAAGGTGGGAGGACGGGTAAATTAGGACTATGGGGTTAACATACATATACTAATGTATGTTAAGTGTATAAAAACATATAACAGATAAACTGTATGAATTATATAATCACCAATACCTTTAAAATATACATTCTGTAATCACATACATGGTAACAGAATCCGAAGATGAACAGACATATGTAGGAATCATTGAGCAGTTTCTGTACAGCCAGACAATCAAAACACTCTAATCAAATTTACTCCGATAAGAAATAGAAATTAAATTTAAAAAACAAACCTAAGTAAGGAGACATAAATTTCTGGGGGCTTGTCCCAGCACATTCCACTCTAATTTACAACCTCGGAACACTACCTCCAGGAAGATTCTGTTGCCCTAGTAACAAGAGATGAGAACGTAATAATGCTGCCGCCTTGTGGCTCTTTCCCACAACAGCAGCTTTAAACCCAGTGCTAATGGTTGCTTCATAATCACATGGACTGGAGGGCTATAAATGACACCTGCCCTGAAAAATGCCCTGGGGTAAGGAATAGGCAAGAATATTCAACACATGAGAAATTTTTCAAGAAATCAATAAGAGGAGGGAAGTTGTACTCACTCTTTAAAAAAAAAGGAAAAGAAAAAAAAGGACATGCCTAAAGCTCAGTAGAATGAATTATTAGACACATGCAAATTCAAATGGAAAAAGGTTTCAGCTCACACCAATCGTTTCCATTGGCAAAATGTCTACAAACTATAAATGCTGAAGGGGTTTTAGAGAACTGTGTACCTTCTAGCTGCTGGTGGGATGTAAAGTGGTAACAGCACTAACACAAACTGAATGGAGCTGCTTGAAAAGGTAAAAATTGAGCTACCATATGATGCGGCAGGTCACCTTTTGGGCCTATAACCTAAGACCACCTGAATCGGAAAGACACAGGCAGGCAAATGAGCACTGCAGCAATATTGAAATAGCCAAGACATGGAAGCAGAAAAAAGGTTCATAAAAAGATGAATGGACAAAGAAGAAGTGGTATACGTACCAAATAGAATAGTAGCCTCGGGAAAAAAATGAACAATGCCGTTTTCAGGACTACAGTTGAGCCTAGAAATAATCATATAAGGTTAAGTAACTCAAAAGGGTACGACAAATATCCTATGATAACATTTATACATGTTATCCTAAGATAGCTACCAATGAACATATTTCCACAGAAAAAGACACTCACAGACTTATGAAATAAACTAATGGTTAGACAAAATGAAAGGTGGGAGGATGGGTAAACTAGGACTATGGGGTTAACATACATATACTAATGTATGTTAAGTGTATAAAAACATATAACAGATAAACTGTATGAATTATATAATCACCAATACCTTTAAAATATACATTCTGTAATCACATACATGGTAACAGAATCCGAAGATGAACAGACATATGTAGGAATCATTGAGCAGTTTCTGTACAGCCAGACAATCAAAACACTCTAATCAAATTTACTCCGATAAGAAATAGAAATTAAATTTAAAAAACAAACCTAAGTAAGGAGACATAAACTTCTGGGGGCTTGTCCCAGCACATTCCACTCTAATTTACAACCTCGGAACACTACCTCCAGGAAGATTCTGTTGCCCTAGTAACAAGAGATGAGAACGTAATAATGCTGCCGCCTTGTGGCTCTTTCCCACAACAGCAGCTTTAAACCCAGTGCTAATGGTTGCTTAATAGTCACATGGACTGCAGGGCTCTAAATGACACCTGCCCTGAAAAATGCCCTGGGGTAGGGAATAGGCAAGAATATTCAACACATGAGAAATTTTTCAAGAAGTCAATAAGAGGAGGGAAGTTGTACTCACTCTTTAAAAAAAAAGGAAAAGAAAAAAAAGGACATGCCTAAAGCTCAGTAGAATGAATTATTAGACACATGCAAATTCAAATTCAAAAAGGTTTCAGCTCACACCAGTCGTTTCCATCAGCAAAATGTCTACAAACTATAAATGCTGAAGGGGTTTTAGAGAACTGTGTACCTTCTAGCTGCTGGTGGGATGTAAAGTGGTAACAGCACTAACGCAAACTGAATGGAGCTGCTTGAAAAGATAAAAATTGAGCTACCATATGATGCGGCAGGTCACCTTTTGGGCCTATAACCTAAGACCACCTGAATCGGAAAGACACAGGCAGGCAAATGAGCACTGCAGCAATATTGAAATAGCCAAGACATGGAAGCAGAAAAAAGGTTCATAAACAGATGAATGGACAAAGAAGAAGTGGTATACGTACCAAATAGAATAGTAGCCTCGGGAAAAAAATGAACAATGCCGTTTTCAGGACTACAGTTGAGCCTAGAAATAATCATATAAGGTTAAGTAACTCAAAAGGGTACGACAAATATCCTATGAAAACATTTATACATGTTATCCTAAGATTGCTACCAATGAACATATTTCCACAGAAAAAGACACTCACAGACTTATCAAATAAACTAATGGTTAGCCAAAATGAAAGGTGGGAGGATGGGTAAATTAGGACTATGGGGTTAACATACATATACTAATGTATGTTAAGTGTATAAAAACATATAACAGATAAACTGTATGAATTATATAATCACCAATACCTTTAAAATATACATTTTGTAATCACATACATGGTAACAGGACCCGAAGATGAACAGACATATGTAGGAATCATTGAGCAGATTCTGTACAGCCAGGCAATCAAAACACTCTAATCAAATTTACTCTGATAAGAAATAGAAATTAAATTTAAAAAACAAACCTAAGTAAGGAGACATAAACTTCTGGGGGCTTGTCCCAGCACATTCCACTCTAATTTACAACCTCGGAACACTACCTCCAGGAAGACTCTGTTGCCGTAGTAACAAGAGTTGAGAACGTAATAATGCTGCGGCCTTGTGGCTGTTTCCCACAACAGCAGCTTTAAACCCAGTACTAATAGTTGCTTAATAGTCACAAGGACTGCAGGGCTCTAAATGACTCCTGCCCTGAAAAATGCCCTGGGGCAGGGAATAGGCAAGATAATTCAACACATGAGAAATTTTTCAAGAAGTCAATAAGAGGAGGGAAGTTGTACTCACTCTTTAAAAAAAAGGAAAAGAAAAAAAAGGACATGCCTAAAGCTCAGTATAAGGAATTATTAGACACATGCAAATTCAAATTCAAAAAGGTTTCAGCTCACACCAGTCATTTCCATCAGCAAAATGTCTATAAACTATAAATGCTGAAGGGGTTTTAGAGAACTGTGTACCTTCTAGCTGCTGGTGGGATGTAAAGTGGTAACAGCACTAACGCAAACTGAATGGAGCTTCTTGACAAGGTAAAAATTGAGCTACCATATGATGCAGCAGGTCACCCTTTGGGCCTATAACCTAAGACCACCTGAATCGGAAAGACACAGGCAGGCAAATGAGCACTGCAGCAATATTGAAATAGCCAAGACATGGAAGCAGAAAAAAGGTTCATAAACAGATGAATGGACAAAGAAGAAGTAGTATACGTACCAAATAGAATAGTAGCCTGGGGAAAAAAATGAACAACGCCGTTTTCAGGACTACAGTTGAGCCTAGAAATAATCATATAAGGTTAACTAACTCAAAAGGGTACGACAAAGATCCTATAATAATATTTATACATGTTATCCTAAGATTGCTATCAATGAACATATTTCCACAGAAAAAGACACTCACAGACTTATGAAATAAACTAATGGTTAGCAAAATGAAAGGTGGGAGGATGGGTAAATTAGGACTATGGGGTTAACATACATATACTAATGTATGTTAAGTGTATAACAACATATAACAGATAAACTGTATGAATTATATAATTACCAATACCTTTAAAATATACATTTTGTAATCACATACATGGTAACAGGACCCGAAGATGAACAGACATATGTATGAATCATTGAGCAGATCCTGTACAGCCAGGCAATCAAAACACTCTAATCAAATTTACGCTGATAAGAAATAGAAATGAAATTTAAAAAACAAACATAAGTAAGGAGACATAAACTTCTGGGGGCTTGTCCCAGCACATTCCACTCTAATTTACAACCTCAGAACACTACCTCCAGGAAGATTCTGTTGCCCTAGTAACAAGAGTTGAGAACGTAATAATGCTGCCGCCTTGTGGCTGTTTCCCACAACAGCAGCTTTAAACCCAGTGCTAATGGTTGCTTAATAGTCACAATGACTGCAGGGGTCTAAATGACACCTGCCCTCAAAAAGTGCCCTTGGGTAGGGAATAGGCAAGAAAATTCAACACATGAGAAATTTTTCAAAAAGGGAATATGAAGAGGGAAGTTGTACTCACACTTTAACAAAAAAAGGAAAAGAAGAAAAAGGATATGCCTAAAGATCAGTATAAGGAATTATTCGCCACATGCGTATCCAACCTCCATAAAGGTTTCAGCTCACAACAGTCAAATGGCCATCAGCAAAAGTCTACAAACTATAAATGCTGAAGGTGTTTTAGAGAAATGTGTACCTTCTATCTGCTGCTGGGATGTAAAGTGGTAACAGCACTAACGCAAACTGAATGGAGCCGCTTGAAAAGGTAGAAATTGAGCTACCATATGATGCGGCAGGGCACCTCTCGGGCTTATAACCTAAGACCACCAGAATCGGAAAGACACAGGCAGTCAAATGTGCACTGCAGCAATACTGAAATAGCCAAGACATGGAAGCAAAAAAAGGTCCATAAACAGATGAATGGACAGAGAAGAAGTGGTATATGGACAGAATGGAATAGTAGCCTCGGGAAGAAAATGAACAATGCCGTTTTCAGGACTACAGTAGAGCCTAGAAATAATAATATAAGGTTAAGTAAGTCAAAAGGGTATGACAAATATCCTATGATATCATTTATACATGTTATCCTAAGATTGCTACCAATGAACATATTTCCACAGAAAAAGACACTCACAGACTTATGAAATAAACTAATGGTTAGCCAAAATGAAAGGGGGGAGGATGGGTAAATTAGGACTATGGGATTAACATAAATATACTAATGTATGTTACATGCATATAAACATATAACAGATAAACTATATGAATTATATAATCACCAATACCTTTAAAATATACATTCTGTATTCACATACATGGTAACAGAATCCGAAGATGAACAGACATATGTAGGAATCATTGAGCAGATTCTGTACAGCCAGACAATCAAAAAACTCTAATCAAATTTACTCCAAAAAGAAATAGAATTAAATTTAATAAACAAACATAAGTAAGGAGACATAAACTTCTGGGGGCTCGTCCCAGCACATTCCACTCTAATTTACAACCACGGAACACTACTTCCAGGAAGATTCTGTTGCCCTAGTAACAAGAGATGAGAACGTAATAATGCTGCCGCCTTGTGGCTGTTTCCCACAACAGCAACATTAAACCCAGTGCTAATGGTTGCTTAATAGTCACAAGGACTGCAGGGCTCTAAATGACACCTGCCCTGAAAAATGCCCTGGGGTAGGGAATAGGCAAGAAAATTCAACACATGAGAAATTTTTCAAGAAGTCAATAAGAGGAGGGAAGTTGTACTCACTCTTTAAAAAAAAAGGAAAAGAAAAAAAAGGACATGCCTAAAGCTCAGTATAAGGAATTATTAGACACATGCAAATTCAAATTCAAAAAGGTTTCAGCTCACACCAGTCATTTCCATCAGCAAAATGTCTATAAACTATAAATGCTGAAGGGGTTTTAGAGAACTGTGTACCTTCTAGCTGCTGGTGGGATGTAAAGTGGTAACAGCACTAACGCAAACTGAATGGAGTTGCTTGAAAAGGTAAAAATTGAGCTACCATATGATGCGGCAGGGCACCTCTTGGGCTTATAACCTAAGACTACCAGAATCGGAAAGACACAGGCAGTCAAATGTGCACTGCAGCAATATTGAAATAGCAAAGACATGGAAGCAAAAAAAATGTCCATAAACAGATGAATGGACAGAGAAGAAGTGGTATATGGACAGAATGGAATAGTAGCCTCGGGGAAAAAATGAACAATGCCGTTTTCAGGACTACAGTAGAGCCTAGAAATAATCATATAAGGTTAAGTAAGTCAAAAGGGTATGACAATTATCCTATGATATCATTTATACATGTTATCCTAAGATTGCTACCAATGAACATATTTCCACAGAAAAAGACACTCACAGACTTATGAAATAAACTAATTGTTAGCCAAAATGAAAGGTGGGAGGACGGGTAAATTAGGACTATGGGGTTAACATACATATACTAATGTATGTTAAGTGTATAAAAACATATAACAGATAAACTGTATGAATTATATAATCACCAATACCTTTAAAATATACATTCTGTAATCACATACATGGTAACAGAATCCGAAGATGAACAGACATATGTAGGAATCATTGAGCAGTTTCTGTACAGCCAGACAATCAAAACACTCTAATCAAATTTACTCCGATAAGAAATAGAAATTAAATTTAAAAAACAAACCTAAGTAAGGAGACATAAACTTCTGGGGGCTTGTCCCAGCACATTCCACTCTAATTTACAACCTCGGAACACTACCTCCAGGAAGATTCTGTTGCCCTAGTAACAAGAGATGAGAACGTAATAATGCTGCCGCCTTGTGGCTCTTTCCCACAACAGCAGCTTTAAACCCAGTGCTAATGGTTGCTTAATAATCACATGGACTGCAGGGCTCTAAATGACACCTGCCCTGAAAAATGCCCTGGGGTAAGGAATAGGCAAGAATATTCAACACATGAGAAATTTTTCAAGAAATCAATAAGAGGAGGGAAGTTGTACTCACTCTTTAAAAAAAAAGGAAAAGAAAAAAAAGGACATGCCTAAACCTCAGTAGAATGAATTATTAGACACATGCAAATTCAAATGGAAAAAGGTTTCAGCTCACACCAATCGTTTCCATCAGCAAAATGTCTACAAACTATAAATGCTGAAGGGGTTTTAGAGAACTGTGTACCTTCTAGCTGCTGGTGGGATGTAAAGTGGTAACAGCACTAACACAAACTGAATGGAGCTGCTTGAAAAGATAAAAATTGAGCTACCATATGATGCGGCAGGTCACCTTTTGGGCCTATAACCTAAGACCACCTGAATCGGAAAGACACAGGCAGGCAAATGAGCACTGCAGCAATATTGAAATAGCCAAGACATGGAAGCAGAAAAAAGGTTCATAAACAGATGAATGGACAAAGAAGAAGTGGTATACGTACCAAATAGAATAGTAGCCTCGGGAAAAAAATGAACAATGCCGTTTTCAGGACTACAGTTGAGCCTAGAAATAATCATATAACGTTAAGTAACTCAAAAGGGTACGACAAATATCCTATGATAACATTTATACATGTTATCCTAAGATTGCTACCAATGAACATATTTCCACAGAAAAAGACACTCAGAGATTTATGAAATAAACTAATGGTTAGCCAAAATGAAAGGTGGGAGGATGGGTTAACTAGGACTATGGGGTTAACATACATACACTAATGTATGTTAAGTGTATAAAAACATATAACAGATAAACTGTATGAATTATATAATCACCAATACCTTTAAAATATACATTTTGTAATCACATACATGGTAACAGGACCCGAGGATGAACAGACATATGTATGAATCATTGAGCAGATTCTGTACAGCCAGGCAATCAAAACACTAAAATCAAATTTACTCCGATAAGAAATAGAAATTAAATTTAAAAAACAAACATAAGTAAGGAGACATAAACTTCTGGAGGCTTGTCCCAGCACATTCCACTCTAATTTACAACCTCGGAACACTACCTCCAGGAAGACTCTGTTGCCATAGTAACAAGAGTTGAGAACATAATAATGCTGCCGCCTTGTGGCTGTTTCCCACAACAGCAGCTTTAAACCCAGTGCTAATGGTTGCTTAATAGTCAAAACGACTGCAGGGGTCTAAATGACACCTGCCCTCAAAAAATGCCCTGGGGTAGGGAATACGCAAGAAAATTCAACACATGAGAAATTTTTCAAAAAGTGAATATGAAGAGGGAAGTTGTACTGACACTTTAACAAAAAAAGGAAAAGAAGAAAAAGGATATGCCTAAAGATCAGTATAAGGAATTATTCGCCACATGCGTATCCAACCTCCAAAAAGGTTTCAGCTCACACCAGTCAAATGGCCATCAGCAAAAAGTCTACAAACTATAAATGCTGAAGGGGTTTTAGAGAAATGTATACCTTCTATCTGCTGCTGGGATGTAAAGTGGTAACAGCACTAACGCAAACTGAATGGAGCTGCTTGAAAAGGTAAAAATTGAGCTACCATATGATGCGGCAGGTCACCTTTTGGGCCTATAACCTAAGACCACCTGAATCGGAAAGACACAGGCAGGCAAATGAGCACTGCAGCAATATTGAAATAGCCAAGACATGGAAGCAGAAAAAAGGTTCATAAACAGATGAATGGACAAAGAAGAAGTGGTATACGTACCAAATAGAATAGTAGCCTCGGGAAAAAAATGAACAATGCCGTTTTCAGGACTACAGTTGAGCCTAGAAATAATCATATAAGGTTAAGTAACTCAAAAGGGTACGACAAATATCCTATGATAACATTTATACATGTTATCCTAAGATAGCTACCAATGAACATACTTCCACAGAAAAAGACACTCACAGACTTATGAAATAAACTAATGGTTAGACAAAATGAAAGGTGGGAGGATGGGTAAACTAGGACTATGGGGTTAACATACATATACTAATGTATGTTAAGTGTATAAAAACATATAACAGATAAACTGTATGAATTATATAATCACCAATACCTTTAAAATATACATTCTGTAATCACATTCATGGTAACAGAATGCGAAGATGAACAGATATATGTAGGAATCATTGAGCAGATTCTGTACAGCCAGACAATCAAAACACTCTAATCAAATTTACTCAGATAAGAAATAGAAATTAAATTTAAAAAACAAACCTAAGTAAGGAGACATAAACTTCTGGGGGCTTGTCCCAGCACATTCCACTCTAATTTACAACCTCGGAACACTACCTCCAGGAAGATTCTGTTGCCCTAGTAACAAGAGATGAGAACGTAATAATGCTGCCGCCTTGTGGCTCTTTCCCACAACAGCAGCTTTAAACCCAGTGCTAATGGTTGCTTAATAGTCACATGGACTGCAGGGCTCTAAATGACACCTGCCCTGAAAAATGCCCTGGGGTAGGGAATAGGCAATAATATTCAACACATGAGAAATTTTTCAAGAAGTCAATAAGAGGAGGGAAGTTGTACTCACTCTTTAAAAAAAAAGGAAAAGAAAAAAAAGGACATGCCTAAAGCTCAGTAGAATGAATTATTAGACACATGCAAATTCAAATTCAAAAAGGTTTCAGCTCACACCAGTCGTTTCCATCAGCAAAATGTCTACAAACTATAAATGCTGAAGGGGTTTTAGAGAACTGTGTACCTTCTAGCTGCTGGTGGGATGTAAAGTGGTAACAGCACTAACGCAAACTGAATGGAGCTGCTTGAAAAGGTAAAAATTGAGCTACCATATGATGCGGCAGGGCACCTCTTGGGCTTATAACCTAAGACTACCAGAATCGGAAAGACACAGGCAGTCAAATGTGCACTGCAGCAATATTGAAATAGCAAAGACATGGAAGCAAAAAAAATGTCCATAAACAGATGAATGGACAGAGAAGAAGTGGTATATGGACAGAATGGAATAGTAGCCTCGTGGAAAAAATGAACAATGCCGTTTTCAGGACTACAGTAGAGCCTAGAAATAATCATATAAGGTTAAGTAAGTCAAAAGGGTATGACAATTATCCTATGATATCATTTATACATGTTATCCTAAGATTGCTACCAATGAACATATTTCCACAGAAAAAGACACTCACAGAGTTATGAAATAAACTAATTGTTAGCCAAAATGAAAGGTGGGAGGACGGGTAAATTAGGACTATGGGGTTAACATACATATACTAATGTATGTTAAGTGTATAAAAACATATAACAGATAAACTGTATGAATTATATAATCACCAATACCTTTAAAATATACATTCTGTAATCACATACATGGTAACAGAATCCGAAGATGAACAGACATATGTAGGAATCATTGAGCAGTTTCTGTACAGCCAGACAATCAAAACACTCTAATCAAATTTACTCCGATAAGAAATAGAAATTAAATTTAAAAAACAAACCTAAGTAAGGAGACATAAACTTCTGGGGGCTTGTCCCAGCACATTCCACTCTAATTTACAACCTCGGAACACTACCTCCAGGAAGATTCTGTTGCCCTAGTAACAAGAGATGAGAACGTAATAATGCTGCCGCCTTGTGGCTCTTTCCCACAACAGCAGCTTTAAACCCAGTGCTAATGGTTGCTTAATAATCACATGGACTGCAGGGCTCTAAATGACACCTGCCCTGAAAAATGCCCTGGGGTAAGGAATAGGCAAGAATATTCAACACATGAGAAATTTTTCAAGAAATCAATAAGAGGAGGGAAGTTGTACTCACTCTTTAAAAAAAAAGGAAAAGAAAAAAAAGGACATGCCTAAACCTCAGTAGAATGAATTATTAGACACATGCAAATTCAAATGGAAAAAGGTTTCAGCTCACACCAATCGTTTCCATCAGCAAAATGTCTACAAACTATAAATGCTGAAGGGGTTTTAGAGAACTGTGTACCTTCTAGCTGCTGGTGGGATGTAAAGTGGTAACAGCACTAACACAAACTGAATGGAGCTGCTTGAAAAGATAAAAATTGAGCTACCATATGATGCGGCAGGTCACCTTTTGGGCCTATAACCTAAGACCACCTGAATCGGAAAGACACAGGCAGGCAAATGAGCACTGCAGCAATATTGAAATAGCCAAGACATGGAAGCAGAAAAAAGGTTCATAAACAGATGAATGGACAAAGAAGAAGTGGTATACGTACCAAATAGAATAGTAGCCTCGGGAAAAAAATGAACAATGCCGTTTTCAGGACTACAGTTGAGCCTAGAAATAATCATATAACGTTAAGTAACTCAAAAGGGTACGACAAATATCCTATGATAACATTTATACATGTTATCCTAAGATTGCTACCAATGAACATATTTCCACAGAAAAAGACACTCACAGACTTATGAAATAAACTAATGGTTAGCCAAAATGAAAGGTGGGAGGATGGGTTAACTAGGACTATGGGGTTAACATACATACACTAATGTATGTTAAGTGTATAAAAACATATAACAGATAAACTGTATGAATTATATAATCACCAATACCTTTAAAATATACATTTTGTAATCACATACATGGTAACAGGACCCGAGGATGAACAGACATATGTATGAATCATTGAGCAGATTCTGTACAGCCAGGCAATCAAAACACTAAAATCAAATTTACTCCGATAAGAAATAGAAATTAAATTTAAAAAACAAACATAAGTAAGGAGACATAAACTTCTGGAGGCTTGTCCCAGCACATTCCACTCTAATTTACAACCTCGGAACACTACCTCCAGGAAGACTCTGTTGCCATAGTAACAAGAGTTGAGAACATAATAATGCTGCCGCCTTGTGGCTGTTTCCCACAACAGCCACTTTAAACCCAGTGCTAATGGTTGCTTAATAGTCAAAACGACTGCAGGGGTCTAAATGACACCTGCCCTCAAAAAATGCCCTGGGGTAGGGAATACGCAAGAAAATTCAACACATGAGAAATTTTTCAAAAAGTGAATATGAAGAGGGAAGTTGTACTGACACTTTAACAAAAAAAGGAAAAGAAGAAAAAGGATATGCCTAAAGATCAGTATAAGGAATTATTCGCCACATGCGTATCCAACCTCCAAAAAGGTTTCAGCTCACACCAGTCAAATGGCCATCAGCAAAAAGTCTACAAACTATAAATGCTGAAGGGGTTTTAGAGAAATGTATACCTTCTATCTGCTGCTGGGATGTAAAGTGGTAACAGCACTAACGCAAACTGAATGGAGCTGCTTGAAAAGGTAAAAATTGAGCTACCATATGATGCGGCAGGTCACCTTTTGGGCCTATAACCTAAGACCACCTGAATCGGAAAGACACAGGCAGGCAAATGAGCACTGCAGCAATATTGAAATAGCCAAGACATGGAAGCAGAAAAAAGGTTCATAAACAGATGAATGGACAAAGAAGAAGTGGTATACGTACCAAATAGAATAGTAGCCTCGGGAAAAAAATGAACAATGCCGTTTTCAGGACTACAGTTGAGCCTAGAAATAATCATATAAGGTTAAGTAACTCAAAAGGGTACGACAAATATCCTATGATAACATTTATACATGTTATCCTAAGATAGCTACCAATGAACATACTTCCACAGAAAAAGACACTCACAGACTTATGAAATAAACTAATGGTTAGACAAAATGAAAGGTGGGAGGATGGGTAAACTAGGACTATGGGGTTAACATACATATACTAATGTATGTTAAGTGTATAAAAACATATAACAGATAAACTGTATGAATTATATAATCACCAATACCTTTAAAATATACATTCTGTAATCACATTCATGGTAACAGAATGCGAAGATGAACAGACATATGTAGGAATCATTGAGCAGATTCTGTACAGCCAGACAATCAAAACACTCTAATCAAATTTACTCAGATAAGAAATAGAAATTAAATTTAAAAAACAAACCTAAGTAAGGAGACATAAACTTCTGGGGGCTTGTCCCAGCACATTCCACTCTAATTTACAACCTCGGAACACTACCTCCAGGAAGATTCTGTTGCCCTAGTAACAAGAGATGAGAACGTAATAATGCTGCCGCCTTGTGGCTCTTTCCCACAACAGCAGCTTTAAACCCAGTGCTAATGGTTGCTTAATAGTCACATGGACTGCAGGGCTCTAAATGACACCTGCCCTGAAAAATGCCCTGGGGTAGGGAATAGGCAATAATATTCAACACATGAGAAATTTTTCAAGAAGTCAATAAGAGGAGGGAAGTTGTACTCACTCTTTAAAAAAAAAGGAAAAGAAAAAAAAGGACATGCCTAAAGCTCAGTAGAATGAATTATTAGACACATGCAAATTCAAATTCAAAAAGGTTACAGCTCACACCAGTCGTTTCCATCAGCAAAATGTCTACAAACTATAAATGCTGAAGGGGTTTTAGAGAACTGTGTACCTTCTAGCTGCTGGTGGGATGTAAAGTGGTAACAGCACTAACGCAAACTGAATGGAGCTGCTTGAAAAGGTAAAAATTGAGCTACCATATGATGCGGCAGGGCACCTCTTGGGCTTATAACCTAAGACTACCAGAATCGGAAAGACACAGGCAGTCAAATGTGCACTGCAGCAATATTGAAATAGCAAAGACATGGAAGCAAAAAAAATGTCCATAAACAGATGAATGGACAGAGAAGAAGTGGTATATGGACAGAATGGAATAGTAGCCTCGTGGAAAAAATGAACAATGCCGTTTTCAGGACTACAGTAGAGCCTAGAAATAATCATATAAGGTTAAGTAAGTCAAAAGGGTATGACAATTATCCTATGATATCATTTATACATGTTATCCTAAGATTGCTACCAATGAACATATTTCCACAGAAAAAGACACTCACAGAGTTATGAAATAAACTAATTGTTAGCCAAAATGAAAGGTGGGAGGACGGGTAAATTAGGACTATGGGGTTAACATACATATACTAATGTATGTTAAGTGTATAAAAACATATAACAGATAAACTGTATGAATTATATAATCACCAATACCTTTAAAATATACATTCTGTAATCACATACATGGTAACAGAATCCGAAGATGAACAGACATATGTAGGAATCATTGAGCAGTTTCTGTACAGCCAGACAATCAAAACACTCTAATCAAATTTACTCCGATAAGAAATAGAAATTAAATTTAAAAAACAAACCTAAGTAAGGAGACATAAATTTCTGGGGGCTTGTCCCAGCACATTCCACTCTAATTTACAACCTCGGAACACTACCTCCAGGAAGATTCTGTTGCCGAAGTAACAAGAGATGAGAACGTAATAATGCTGCCGCCTTGTGGCTCGTTCCCACAACAGCAGCTTTAAACACAGTGCTAATGGTTGCTTAATAATCACATGGACTGCAGGGCTTTAAATGACACCTGCCCTGAAAAATGCCCTGGGGTAAGGAATAGGCAAGAATATTCAACACATGAGAAATTTTTCAAGAAATCAATAAGAGGAGGGAAGTTGTACTCACTCTTTAAAAAAAAAGGAAAAGAAAAAAAAAGGACATGCCTAAAGCTCAGTAGAATGAATTATTAGACACATGCAAATTCAAATGGAAAAAGGTTTCAGCTCACACCAATCGTTTCCATTGGCAAAATGTCTACAAACTATAAATGCTGAAGGGGTTTTAGAGAACTGTGTACCTTCTAGCTGCTGGTGGGATGTAAAGTGGTAACAGCACTAACACAAACTGAATGGAGCTGCTTGAAAAGATAAAAATTGAGCTACCATATGATGCGGCAGGTCACCTTTTGGGCCTATAACCTAAGACCACCTGAATCGGAAAGACACAGGCAGGCAAATGAGCACTGCAGCAATATTGAAATAGCCAAGACATGGAAGCAGAAAAAAGGTTCATAAACAGATGAATGGACAAAGAAGAAGTGGTATACGTACCAAATAGAATAGTAGCCTCGGGAAAAAAATGAACAATGCTGTTTTCAGGACTACAGTTGAGCCTAGAAATAATCATATAACGTTAAGTAACTCAAAAGGGTACGACAAATATCCTATGATAACATTTATACATGTTATCCTAAGATTGCTACCAATGAACATATTTCCACAGAAAAAGACACTCACAGACTTATCAAATAAACTAATGGTTAGCCAAAATGAAAGGTGGGAGGATGGGTTAACTAGGACTATGGGGTTAACATACATATACTAATGTATGTTAAGTGTATAAAAACATATAACAGATAAACTGTATGAATTATATAATCACCAATACCTTTAAAATATACATTTTGTAATCACATACATGGTAACAGGACCCGAGGATGAACAGACATATGTATGAATCATTGAGCAGATTCTGTACAGCCAGGCAATCAAAACACTAAAATCAAATTTACTCTGATAAGAAATAGAAATTAAATTTAAAAAACAAACATAAGTAAGGAGACATAAACTTCTGGAGGCTTGTCCCAGCACATTCCACTCTAATTTACAACCTCGGAACACTACCACCAGGAAGACTCTGTTGCCATAGTAACAAGAGTTGAGAACGTAATAATGCTGCCGCCTTGTGGCTGTTTCCCACAACAGCAGCTTTAAACCCAGTGCTAATGGTTGCTTAATAGTCAAAACGACTGCAGGGGTCTAAATGACACCTGCCCTCAAAAAATGCCCTGGGGTAGGGAATACGCAAGAAAATTCAACACATGAGAAATTTTTCAAAAAGTGAATATGAAGAGGGAAGTTGTACTGACACTTTAACAAAAAAAGGAAAAGAAGAAAAAGGATATGCCTAAAGATCAGTATAAGGAATTATTCGCCACATGCGTATCCAACCTCCAAAAAGGTTTCAGCTCACACCAGTCAAATGGCCATCAGCAAAAAGTCTACAAACTATAAATGCTGAAGGGGTTTTAGAGAAATGTATACCTTCTATCTGCTGCTGGGATGTAAAGTGGTAACAGCACTAAAGCAAACTGAATGGAGCTGCTTGAAAAGGTAAAAATTGAGCTACCATATGATGCGGCAGGTCACCTTTTGGGCCTATAACCTAAGACCACCTGAATCAGAAAGACACAGGCAGGCAAATGAGCACTGCAGCAATATTGAAATAGCCAAGACATGGAAGCAGAAAAAAGGTTCATAAACAGATGAATGGACAAAGAAGAAGTGGTATACGTACCAAATAGAATAGTAGCCTCGGGAAAAAAATGAACAATGCCGTTTTCAGGACTACAGTTGAGCCTAGAAATAATCATATAAGGTTAAGTAATTCAAAAGGGTACGACAAATATCCTCTGAAAACATTTATACGTGTTATCCTAAGATTGCTACCAATGAACATATTTCCACAGAAAAAGACACTCACAGACTTATCAAATAAACTAATGGTTAGCCAAAATGAAAGGTGGGAGGATGGGTAAATTAGGACTATGGGGTTAACATACATATACTAATGTATGTTAAGTGTATAAAAACATATAACAGATAAACTGTATGAATTATATAATCACCAATACCTTTAAAATATACATTTTGTAATCACATACATGGTAACAGGACCCGAAGATGAACAGACATATGTAGGAATCATTGAGCAGATTCTGTACAGCCAGGCAATCAAAACACTCTAATCAAATTTACTCTGATAAGAAATAGAAATTAAATTTAAAAAACAAACCTAAGTAAGGAGACATAAACTTCTGGGGGCTTGTCCCAGCACATTCCACTCTAATTTACAACCTCGGAACACTACCTCCAGGAAGACTCTGTTGCCGTAGTAACAAGAGTTGAGAACGTAATAATGCTGCGGCCTTGTGGCTGTTTCCCACAACAGCAGCTTTAAACCCAGTACTAATAGTTGCTTAATAGTCACAAGGACTGCAGGGCTCTAAATGACACCTGCCCTGAAAAATGCCCTGGGGTAGGGAATAGGCAAGAAAATTCAACACATGAGAAATTTTTCAAGAAGTCAATAAGAGGAGGGAAGTTGTACTCACTCTTTAAAAAAAAGGAAAAGAAAAAAAAGGACATGCCTAAAGCTCAGTATAAGGAATTATTAGACACATGCAAATTCAAATTCAAAAAGGTTTCAGCTCACACCAGTCATTTCCATCAGCAAAATGTCTATAAACTATAAATGCTGAAGGGGTTTTAGAGAACTGTGTACCTTCTAGCTGCTGGTGGGATGTAAAGTGGTAACAGCACTAACGCAAACTGAATGGAGCTTCTTGACAAGGTAAAAATTGAGCTACCATATGATGCAGCAGGTCACCCTTTGGGCCTATAACCTAAGACCACCTGAATCGGAAAGACACAGGCAGGCAAATGAGCACTGCAGCAATATTGAAATAGCCAAGACATGGAAGCAGAAAAAAGGTTCATAAACAGATGAATGGACAAAGAAGAAGTAGTATACGTACCAAATAGAATAGTAGCCTGGGGAAAAAAATGAACAACGCCGTTTGCAGGACTACAGTTGAGCCTAGAAATAATCATATAAGGTTAACTAACTCAAAAGGGTACGACAAAGATCCTATGATAATATTTATACATGTTATCCTAAGATTGCTACCAATGAACATATTTCCACAGAAAAAGACACTCACAGACTTATGAAATAAACTAATGGTTAGCAAAATGAAAGGTGGGAGGATGGGTAAATTAGGACTATGGGGTTAACATACATATACTAATGTATGTTAAGTGTATAACAACATATAACAGATAAACTGTATGAATTATATAATCACCAATACCTTTAAAATATACATTTTGTAATCACATACATGGTAACAGGACCCGAAGATGAACAGACATATGTATGAATCATTGAGCAGATCCTGTACAGCCAGGCAATCAAAACACTCTAATCAAATTTACGCTGATAAGAAATAGAAATGAAATTTAAAAAACAAACATAAGTAAGGAGACATAAACTTCTGGGGGCTTGTCCCAGCACATTCCACTCTAATTTACAACCTCAGAACACTACCTCCAGGAAGATTCTGTTGCCCTAGTAACAAGAGTTGAGAACGTAATAATGCTGCCGCCTTGTGGCTGTTTCCCACAACAGCAGCTTTAAACCCAGTGCTAATGGTTGCTTAATAGTCACATGGACTGCAGGGCTCTAAATGACACCTGCCCTGAAAAATGCCCTGGGGTAGGGAATAGGCAAGAATATTCAACACATGAGAAATTTTTCAAGAAGTCAATAAGAGGAGGGAAGTTGTACTCACTCTTTAAAAAAAAAGGAAAAGAAAAAAAAGGACATGCCTAAAGCTCAGTAGAATGAATTATTAGACACATGCAAATTCAAATTCAAAAAGGTTTCAGCTCACACCAGTCGTTTCCATCAGCAAAATGTCTACAAACTATAAATGCTGAAGGGGTTTTAGAGAACTGTGTACCTTCTAGCTGCCGGAGGGATGTAAAGTGGTAACAGCACTAACGCAAACTGAATGGAGCTGCTTGAAAAGATAAAAATTGAGCTACCATATGATGCGGCAGGTCACCTTTTGGGCCTATAACCTAAGACCACCTGAATCGGAAAGACACAGGCAGGCAAATGAGCACTGCAGCAATATTGAAATAGCCAAGACATGGAAGCAGAAAAAAGGTTCATAAACAGATGAATGGACAAAGAAGAAGTGGTATACGTACCAAATAGAATAGTAGCCTCGGGAAAAAAATGAACAACGCCGTTTTCAGGACTACAGTTGAGCCTAGAAATAATCATATAAGGTTAAGTAACTCAAAAGGGTACGACAAATATCCTATGATATCATTTATACATGTTATCCTAAGATTGCTACCAATGAACATATTTCCACAGAAAAAGACACTCACAGACTTATCAAATAAACTAATGGTTAGCCAAAATGAAAGGTGGGAGGATGGGTAAATTAGGACTATGGGGTTAACATACATATACTAATGTATGTTAAGTGTATAAAAACATATAACAGATAAACTGTATGAATTATATAATCACCAATACCTTTAAAATATACATTTTGTAATCACATACATGGTAACAGGACCCGAAGATGAACAGACATATGTAGGAATCATTGAGCAGATTCTGTACAGCCAGGCAATCAAAACACTCTAATCAAATTTACTCTGATAAGAAATAGAAATTAAATTTAAAAAACAAACCTAAGTAAGGAGACATAAACTTCTGGGGGCTTGTCCCAGCACATTCCACTCTAATTTACAACCTCGGAACACTACCTCCAGGAAGACTCTGTTGCCGTAGTAACAAGAGTTGAGAACGTAATAATGCTGCGGCCTTGTGGCTGTTTCCCACAACAGCAGCTTTAAACCCAGTACTAATAGTTGCTTAATAGTCACAAGGACTGCAGGGCTCTAAATGACACCTGCCCTGAAAAATGCCCTGGGGCAGGGAATAGGCAAGATAATTCAACACATGAGAAATTTTTCAAGAAGTCAATAAGAGGAGGGAAGTTGTACTCACTCTTTAAAAAAAAGGAAAAGAAAAAAAAGGACATGCCTAAAGCTCAGTATAAGGAATTATTAGACACATGCAAATTCAAATTCAAAAAGGTTTCAGCTCACACCAGTCATTTCCATCAGCAAAATGTCTATAAACTATAAATGCTGAAGGGGTTTTAGAGAACTGTGTACCTTCTAGCTGCTGGTGGGATGTAAAGTGGTAACAGCACTAACGCAAACTGAATGGAGCTTCTTGACAAGGTAAAAATTGAGCTACCATATGATGCAGCAGGTCACCCTTTGGGCCTATAACCTAAGACCACCTGAATCGGAAAGACACAGGCAGGCAAATGAGCACTGCAGCAATATTGAAATAGCCAAGACATGGAAGCAGAAAAAAGGTTCATAAACAGATGAATGGACAAAGAAGAAGTAGTATACGTACCAAATAGAATAGTAGCCTGGGGAAAAAAATGAACAACGCCGTTTTCAGGACTACAGTTGAGCCTAGAAATAATCATATAAGGTTAACTAACTCAAAAGGGTACGACAAAGATCCTATGATAATATTTATACATGTTATCCTAAGATTGCTACCAATGAACATATTTCCACAGAAAAAGACACTCACAGACTTATGAAATAAACTAATGGTTAGCAAAATGAAAGGTGGGAGGATGGGTAAATTAGGACTATGGGGTTAACATACATATACTAATGTATGTTAAGTGTATAACAACATATAACAGATAAACTGTATGAATTATATAATCACCAATACCTTTAAAATATACATTTTGTAATCACATACATGGTAACAGGACCCGAAGATGAACAGACATATGTATGAATCATTGAGCAGATCCTGTACAGCCAGGCAATCAAAACACTCTAATCAAATTTACGCTGATAAGAAATAGAAATGAAATTTAAAAAACAAACATAAGTAAGGAGACATAAACTTCTGGGGGCTTGTCCCAGCACATTCCACTCTAATTTACAACCTCAGAACACTACCTCCAGGAAGATTCTGTTGCCCTAGTAACAAGAGTTGAGAACGTAATAATGCTGCCGCCTTGTGGCTGTTTCCCACAACAGCAGCTTTAAACCCAGTGCTAATGGTTGCTTAATAGTCACAACGACTGCAGGGGTCTAAATGACACCTGCCCTCAAAAAGTGCCCTTGGGTAGGGAATAGGCAAGAAAATTCAACACATGAGAAATTTTTCAAAAAGTGAATATGAAGAGGGAAGTTGTACTCACACTTTAACAAAAAAAGGAAAAGAAGAAAAAGGATATGCCTAAAGATCAGTATAAGGAATTATTCGCCACATGCGTATCCAACCTCCATAAAGGTTTCAGCTCACAACAGTCAAATGGCCATCAGCAAAAGTCTACAAAGTATAAATGCTGAAGGTGTTTTAGAGAAATGTGTACCTTCTATCTGCTGCTGGGATGTAAAGTGGTAACAGCACTAACGCAAACTGAATGGAGCCGCTTGAAAAGGTAGAAATTGAGCTACCATATGATGCGGCAGGGCACCTCTCGGGCTTATAACCTAAGACCACCAGAATCGGAAAGACACAGGCAGTCAAATGTGCACTGCAGCAATACTGAAATAGCCAAGACATGGAAGCAAAAAAAGGTCCATAAACAGATGAATGGACAGAGAAGAAGTGGTATATGGACAGAATGGAATAGTAGCCTCGGGAAAAAAATGAACAATGCCGTTTTCAGGACTACAGTAGAGCCTAGAAATAATAATATAAGGTTAAGTAAGTCAAAAGGGTATGACAAATATCCTATGATATCATTTATACATGTTATCCTAAGATTGCTACCAATGAACATATTTCCACAGAAAAAGACACTCACAGACTTATGAAATAAACTAATGGTTAGCCAAAATGAAAGGGGGGAGGATGGGTAAATTAGGACTATGGGATTAACATAAATATACTAATGTATGTTACATGCATATAAACATATAACAGATAAACTATATGAATTATATAATCACCAATACCTGTAAAATATACATTCTGTATTCACATACATGGTAACAGAATCCGAAGATGAACAGACATATGTAGGAATCATTGAGCAGATTCTGTACAGCCAGACAATCAAAAAACTCTAATCAAATTTACTCCAAAAAGAAATAGAATTAAATTTAATAAACAAACATAAGTAAGGAGACATAAACTTCTGGGGGCTCGTCCCAGCACATTCCACTCTAATTTACAACCACGGAACACTACTTCCAGGAAGATTCTGTTGCCCTAGTAACAAGAGATGAGAACGTAATAATGCTGCCGCCTTGTGGCTGTTTCCCACAACAGCAACATTAAACCCAGTGCTAATGGTTGCTTAATAGTCACAAGGACTGCAGGGCTCTAAATGACACCTGCCCTGAAAAATGCCCTGGGGTAGGGAATAGGCAAGAAAATTCAACACATGAGAAATTTTTCAAGAAGTCAATAAGAGGAGGGAAGTTGTACTCACTCTTTAAAAAAAAAGGAAAAGAAAAAAAAGGACATGCCTAAAGCTCAGTATAAGGAATTATTAGACACATGCAAATTCAAATTCAAAAAGGTTTCAGCTCACACCAGTCATTTCCATCAGCAAAATGTCTATAAACTATAAATGCTGAAGGGGTTTTAGAGAACTGTGTACCTTCTAGCTGCTGGTGGGATGTAAAGTGGTAACAGCACTAACGCAAACTGAATGGAGCTGCTTGAAAAGGTAAAAATTGAGCTACCATATGATGCGGCAGGGCACCTCTTGGGCTTATAACCTAAGACTACCAGAATCGGAAAGACACAGGCAGTCAAATGTGCACTGCAGCAATATTGAAATAGCAAAGACATGGAAGCAAAAAAAATGTCCATAAACAGATGAATGGACAGAGAAGAAGTGGTATATGGACAGAATGGAATAGTAGCCTCGGGGAAAAAATGAACAATGCCGTTTTCAGGACTACAGTAGAGCCTAGAAATAATCATATAAGGTTAAGTAAGTCAAAAGGGTATGACAATTATCCTATGATATCATTTATACATGTTATCCTAAGATTGCTACCAATGAACATATTTCCACAGAAAAAGACACTCACAGAGTTATGAAATAAACTAATTGTTAGCCAAAATGAAAGGTGGGAGGACGGGTAAATTAGGACTATGGGGTTAACATACATATACTAATGTATGTTAAGTGTATAAAAACATATAACAGATAAACTGTATGAATTATATAATCACCAATACCTTTAAAATATACATTCTGTAATCACATACATGGTAACAGAATCCGAAGATGAACAGACATATGTAGGAATCATTGAGCAGTTTCTGTACAGCCAGACAATCAAAACACTCTAATCAAATTTACTCCGATAAGAAATAGAAATTAAATTTAAAAAACAAACCTAAGTAAGGAGACATAAACTTCTGGGGGCTTGTCCCAGCACATTCCACTCTAATTTACAACCTCGGAACACTACCTCCAGGAAGATTCTGTTGCCCTAGTAACAAGAGATGAGAACGTAATAATGCTGCCGCCTTGTGGCTCTTTCCCACAACAGCAGCTTTAAACCCAGTGCTAATGGTTGCTTAATAATCACATGGACTGCAGGGCTCTAAATGACACCTGCCCTGAAAAATGCCCTGGGGTAAGGAATAGGCAAGAATATTCAACACATGAGAAATTTTTCAAGAAATCAATAAGAGGAGGGAAGTTGTACTCACTCTTTAAAAAAAAAGGAAAAGAAAAAAAAGGACATGCCTAAACCTCAGTAGAATGAATTATTAGACACATGCAAATTCAAATGGAAAAAGGTTTCAGCTCACACCAATCGTTTCCATCAGCAAAATGTCTACAAACTATAAATGCTGAAGGGGTTTTAGAGAACTGTGTACCTTCTAGCTGCTGGTGGGATGTAAAGTGGTAACAGCACTAACACAAACTGAATGGAGCTGCTTGAAAAGATAAAAATTGAGCTACCATATGATGCGGCAGGTCACCTTTTGGGCCTATAACCTAAGACCACCTGAATCGGAAAGACACAGGCAGGCAAATGAGCACTGCAGCAATATTGAAATAGCCAAGACATGGAAGCAGAAAAAAGGTTCATAAACAGATGAATGGACAAAGAAGAAGTGGTATACGTACCAAATAGAATAGTAGCCTCGGGAAAAAAATGAACAATGCCGTTTTCAGGACTACAGTTGAGCCTAGAAATAATCATATAACGTTAAGTAACTCAAAAGGGTACGACAAATATCCTATGATAACATTTATACATGTTATCCTAAGATTGCTACCAATGAACATATTTCCACAGAAAAAGACACTCACAGACTTATCAAATAAACTAATGGTTAGCCAAAATGAAAGGTGGGAGGATGGGTTAACTAGGACTATGGGGTTAACATACATATACTAATGTATGTTAAGTGTATAAAAACATATAACAGATAAACTGTATGAATTATATAATCACCAATACCTTTAAAATATACATTTTGTAATCACATACATGGTAACAGGACCCGAGGATGAACAGACATATGTATGAATCATTGAGCAGATTCTGTACAGCCAGGCAATCAAAACACTAAAATCAAATTTACTCCGATAAGAAATAGAAATTAAATTTAAAAAACAAACATAAGTAAGGAGACATAAACTTCTGGAGGCTTGTCCCAGCACATTCCACTCTAATTTACAACCTCGGAACACTACCTCCAGGAAGACTCTGTTGCCATAGTAACAAGAGTTGAGAACATAATAATGCTGCCGCCTTGTGGCTGTTTCCCACAACAGCAGCTTTAAACCCAGTGCTAATGGTTGCTTAATAGTCAAAACGACTGCAGGGGTCTAAATGACACCTGCCCTCAAAAAATGCCCTGGGGTAGGGAATACGCAAGAAAATTCAACACATGAGAAATTTTTCAAAAAGTGAATATGAAGAGGGAAGTTGTACTCACACTTTAACAAAAAAAGGAAAAGAAGAAAAAGGATATGCCTTAAGATCAGTATAAGGAATTATTCGCCACATGCGTATCCAACCTCCAAAAAGGTTTCAGCTCACACCAGTCAAATGGACATCAGCAAAAAGTCTACAAACTATAAATGCTGAAGGGGTTTTAGAGAAATGTATACCTTCTATCTGCTGCTGGGATGTAAAGTGGTAACAGCACTAACGCAAACTGAATGGAGCTGCTTGAAAAGGTAAAAATTGGGCTACCATATGATGCGGCAGGTCACCTTTTGGGCCTATAACCTAAGACCACCTGAATCGGAAAGACACAGGCAGGCAAATGAGCACTGCACAATATTGAAATAGCCAAGACATGGAAGCAGAAAAAAGGTTCATAAACAGATGAATGGACAAAGAAGAAGTGGTATACGTACCAAATAGAATAGTAGCCTCGGGAAAAAAATGAACAATGCCGTTTTCAGGACTACAGTTGAGCCTAGAAATAATCATATAAGGTTAAGTAACTCAAAAGGGTACGACAAATATCCTATGATAACATTTATACATGCTATCCTAAGATAGCTACCAATGAACATATTTCCACAGAAAAAGACACTCACAGACTTATGAAATAAACTAATGGTTAGACAAAATGAAAGGTGGGAGGATGGGTAAACTAGGACTATGGGGTTAACATACATATACTAATGTATGTTAAGTGTATAAAAACATATAACAGATAAACTGTATGAATTATATAATCACCAATACCTTTAAAATATACATTCTGTAATCACATTCATGGTAACAGAATGCGAAGATGAACAGACATATGTAGGAATCATTGAGCAGATTCTGTACAGCCAGACAATCAAAACACTCTAATCAAATTTACTCAGATAAGAAATAGAAATTAAATTTAAAAAACAAACCTAAGTAAGGAGACATAAACTTCTGGGGGCTTGTCCCAGCACATTCCACTCTAATTTACAACCTCGGAACACTACCTCCAGGAAGATTCTGTTGCCCTAGTAACAAGAGATGAGAACGTAATAATGCTGCCGCCTTGTGGCTCTTTCCCACAACAGCAGCTTTAAACCCAGTGCTAATGGTTGCTTAATAGTCACATGGACTGCAGGGCTCTAAATGACACCTGCCCTGAAAAATGCCCTGGGGTAGGGAATAGGCAATAATATTCAACACATGAGAAATTTTTCAAGAAGTCAATAAGAGGAGGGAAGTTTTACTCACTCTTTAAAAAAAAAGGAAAAGAAAAAAAAGGACATGCCTAAAGCTCAGTAGAATGAATTATTAGACACATGCAAATTCAAATTCAAAAAGGTTTCAGCTCACACCAGTCGTTTCCATCAGCAAAATGTCTACAAACTATAAATGCTGAAGGGGTTTTAGAGAACTGTGTACCTTCTAGCTGCTGCTGGGATGTAAAGTGGTAACAGCACTAACGCAAACTGAATGGAGCTGCTTGAAAAGGTCAAAATTGAGCTACCATATGATGCGGCAGGGCACCTCTTGGGCTTATAACCTAAGACTACCAGAATCGGAAAGACACAGGCAGTCAAATGTGCACTGCAGCAATATTGAAATAGCAAAGACATGGAAGCAAAAAAAATGTCCATAAACAGATGAATGGACAGAGAAGAAGTGGTATATGGACAGAATGGAATAGTAGCCTCGGGGAAAAAATGAACAATGCCGTTTTCAGGACTACAGTAGAGCCTAGAAATAATCATATAAGGTTAAGTAAGTCAAAAGGGTATGACAATTATCCTATGATATCATTTATACATGTTATCCTAAGATTGCTACCAATGAACATATTTCCACAGAAAAAGACACTCACAGACTTATGAAATAAACTAATTGTTAGCCAAAATGAAAGGTGGGAGGACGGGTAAATTAGGACTATGGGGTTAACATACATATACTAATGTATGTTAAGTGTATAAAAACATATAACAGATAAACTGTATGAATTATATAATCACCAATACCTTTAAAATATACATTCTGTAATCACATACATGGTAACAGAATCCGAAGATGAACAGACATATGTAGGAATCATTGAGCAGTTTCTGTACAGCCAGACAATCAAAACACTCTAATCAAATTTACTCCGATAAGAAATAGAAATTAAATTTAAAAAACAAACCTAAGTAAGGAGACATAAACTTCTGGGGGCTTGTCCCAGCACATTCCACTCTAATTTACAACCTCGGAACACTACCTCCAGGAAGATTCTGTTGCCCTAGTAACAAGAGATGAGAACGTAATAATGCTGCCACCTTGTGGCTCTTTCCCACAACAGCAGCTTTAAACCCAGTGCTAATGGTTGCTTAATAATCACATGGACTGCAGGGCTCTAAATGACACCTGCCCGGAAAAATGCCCTGGGGTAAGGAATAGGCAAGAATATTCAACACATGAGAAATTTTTCAAGAAATCAATAAGAGGAGGGAAGTTGTACTCACTCTTTAAAAAAAAAGGAAAAGAAAAAAAAGGACATGCCTAAACCTCAGTAGAATGAATTATTAGACACATGCAAATTCAAATGGAAAAAGGTTTCAGCTCACACCAATCGTTTCCATCAGCAAAATGTCTACAAACTATAAATGCTGAAGGGGTTTTAGAGAACTGTGTACCTTCTAGCTGCTGGTGGGATGTAAAGTGGTAACAGCACTAACACAAACTGAATGGAGCTGCTTGAAAAGATAAAAATTGAGCTACCATATGATGCGGCAGGTCACCTTTTGGGCCTATAACCTAAGACCACCTGAATCGGAAAGACACAGGCAGGCAAATGAGCACTGCAGCAATATTGAAATAGCCAAGACATGGAAGCAGAAAAAAGGTTCATAAACAGATGAATGGACAAAGAAGAAGTGGTATACGTACCAAATAGAATAGTAGCCTCGGGAAAAAAATGAACAATGCCGTTTTCAGGACTACAGTTGAGCCTAGAAATAATCATATAACGTTAAGTAACTCAAAAGGGTACGACAAATATCCTATGATAACATTTATACATGTTATCCTAAGATTGCTACCAATGAACATATTTCCACAGAAAAAGACACTCACAGACTTATCAAATAAACTAATGGTTAGCCAAAATGAAAGGTGGGAGGATGGGTTAACTAGGACTATGGGGTTAACATACATATACTAATGTATGTTAAGTGTATAAAAACATATAACAGATAAACTGTATGAATTATATAATCACCAATACCTTTAAAATATACATTTTGTAATCACATACATGGTAACAGGACCCGAGGATGAACAGACATATGTATGAATCATTGAGCAGATTCTGTACAGCCAGGCAATCAAAACACTAAAATCAAATTTACTCCGATAAGAAATAGAAATTAAATTTAAAAAACAAACATAAGTAAGGAGACATAAACTTCTGGAGGCTTGTCCCAGCACATTCCACTCTAATTTACAACCTCGGAACACTACCTCCAGGAAGACTCTGTTGCCATAGTAACAAGAGTTGAGAACATAATAATGCTGCCGCCTTGTGGCTGTTTCCCACAACAGCAGCTTTAAACCCAGTGCTAATGGTTGCTTAATAGTCAAAACGACTGCAGGGGTCTAAATGACACCTGCCCTCAAAAAATGCCCTGGGGTAGGGAATACGCAAGAAAATTCAACACATGAGAAATTTTTCAAAAAGTGAATATGAAGAGGGAAGTTGTACTCACACTTTAACAAAAAAAGGAAAAGAAGAAAAAGGATATGCCTAAAGATCAGTATAAGGAATTATTCGCCACATGCGTATCCAACCTCCAAAAAGGTTTCAGCTCACACCAGTCAAATGGACATCAGCAAAAAGTCTACAAACTATAAATGCTGAAGGGGTTTTAGAGAAATGTATACCTTCTATCTGCTGCTGGGATGTAAAGTGGTAACAGCACTAACGCAAACTGAATGGAGCTGCTTGAAAAGGTAAAAATTGGGCTACCATATGATGCGGCAGGTCACCTTTTGGGCCTATAACCTAAGACCACCTGAATCGGAAAGACACAGGCAGGCAAATGAGCACTGCACAATATTGAAATAGCCAAGACATGGAAGCAGAAAAAAGGTTCATAAACAGATGAATGGACAAAGAAGAAGTGGTATACGTACCAAATAGAATAGTAGCCTCGGGAAAAAAATGAACAATGCCGTTTTCAGGACTACAGTTGAGCCTAGAAATAATCATATAAGGTTAAGTAACTCAAAAGGGTACGACAAATATCCTATGATAACATTTATACATGTTATCCTAAGATAGCTACCAATGAACATATTTCCACAGAAAAAGACACTCACAGACTTATGAAATAAACTAATGGTTAGACAAAATGAAAGGTGGGAGGATGGGTAAACTAGGGCTATGGGGTTAACATACATATACTAATGTATGTTAAGTGTATAAAAACATATAACAGATAAACTGTATGAATTATATAATCACCAATACCTTTAAAATATACATTCTGTAATCACATTCATGGTAACAGAATGCGAAGATGAACAGACATATGTAGGAATCATTGAGCAGATTCTGTACAGCCAGACAATCAAAACACTCTAATCAAATTTACTCAGATAAGAAATAGAAATTAAATTTAAAAAACAAACCTAAGTAAGGAGACATAAACTTCTGGGGGCTTGTCCCAGCACATTCCACTCTAATTTACAACCTCGGAACACTACCTCCAGGAAGATTCTGTTGCCCTAGTAACAAGAGATGAGAACGTAATAATGCTGCCGCCTTGTGGCTCTTTCCCACAACAGCAGCTTTAAACCCAGTGCTAATGGTTGCTTAATAGTCACATGGACTGCAGGGCTCTAAATGACACCTGCCCTGAAAAATGCCCTGGGGTAGGGAATAGGCAATAATATTCAACACATGAGAAATTTTTCAAGAAGTCAATAAGAGGAGGGAAGTTTTACTCACTCTTTAAAAAAAAAGGAAAAGAAAAAAAAGGACATGCCTAAAGCTCAGTAGAATGAATTATTAGACACATGCAAATTCAAATTCAAAAAGGTTTCAGCTCACACCAGTCGTTTCCATCAGCAAAATGTCTACAAACTATAAATGCTGAAGGGGTTTTAGAGAACTGTGTACCTTCTAGCTGCTGGTGGGATGTAAAGTGGTAACAGCACTAACGCAAACTGAATGGAGCTGCTTGAAAAGGTCAAAATTGAGCTACCATATGATGCGGCAGGGCACCTCTTGGGCTTATAACCTAAGACTACCAGAATCGGAAAGACACAGGCAGTCAAATGTGCACTGCAGCAATATTGAAATAGCAAAGACATGGAAGCAAAAAAAATGTCCATAAACAGATGAATGGACAGAGAAGAAGTGGTATATGGACAGAATGGAATAGTAGCCTCGGGGAAAAAATGAACAATGCCGTTTTCAGGACTACAGTAGAGCCTAGAAATAATCATATAAGGTTAAGTAAGTCAAAAGGGTATGACAATTATCCTATGATATCATTTATACATGTTATCCTAAGATTGCTACCAATGAACATATTTCCACAGAAAAAGACACTCACAGACTTATGAAATAAACTAATTGTTAGCCAAAATGAAAGGTGGGAGGACGGGTAAATTAGGACTATGGGGTTAACATACATATACTAATGTATGTTAAGTGTATAAAAACATATAACAGATAAACTGTATGAATTATATAATCACCAATACCTTTAAAATATACATTCTGTAATCACATACATGGTAACAGAATCCGAAGATGAACAGACATATGTAGGAATCATTGAGCAGTTTCTGTACAGCCAGACAATCAAAACACTCTAATCAAATTTACTCCGATAAGAAATAGAAATTAAATTTAAAAAACAAACCTAAGTAAGGAGACATAAACTTCTGGGGGCTTGTCCCAGCACATTCCACTCTAATTTACAACCTCGGAACACTACCTCCAGGAAGATTCTGTTGCCCTAGTAACAAGAGATGAGAACGTAATAATGCTGCCGCCTTGTGGCTCTTTCCCACAACAGCAGCTTTAAACCCAGTGCTAATGGTTGCTTAATAATCACATGGACTGCAGGGCTCTAAATGACACCTGCCCTGAAAAATGCCCTGGGGTAAGGAATAGGCAAGAATATTCAACACATGAGAAATTTTTCAAGAAATCAATAAGAGGAGGGAAGTTGTACTCACTCTTTAAAAAAAAAGGAAAAGAAAAAAAAGGACATGCCTAAACCTCAGTAGAATGAATTATTAGACACATGCAAATTCAAATGGAAAAAGGTTTCAGCTCACACCAATCGTTTCCATCAGCAAAATGTCTACAAACTATAAATGCTGAAGGGGTTTTAGAGAACTGTGTACCTTCTAGCTGCTGGTGGGATGTAAAGTGGTAACAGCACTAACACAAACTGAATGGAGCTGCTTGAAAAGATAAAAATTGAGCTACCATATGATGCGGCAGGTCACCTTTTGGGCCTATAACCTAAGACCACCTGAATCGGAAAGACACAGGCAGGCAAATGAGCACTGCAGCAATATTGAAATAGCCAAGACATGGAAGCAGAAAAAAGGTTCATAAACAGATGAATGGACAAAGAAGAAGTGGTATACGTACCAAATAGAATAGTAGCCTCGGGAAAAAAATGAACAATGCCGTTTTCAGGACTACAGTTGAGCCTAGAAATAATCATATAACGTTAAGTAACTCAAAAGGGTACGACAAATATCCTATGATAACATTTATACATGTTATCCTAAGATTGCTACCAATGAACATATTTCCACAGAAAAAGACACTCACAGACTTATCAAATAAACTAATGGTTAGCCAAAATGAAAGGTGGGAGGATGGGTTAACTAGGACTATGGGGTTAACATACATATACTAATGTATGTTAAGTGTATAAAAACATATAACAGATAAACTGTATGAATTATATAATCACCAATACCTTTAAAATATACATTTTGTAATCACATACATGGTAACAGGACCCGAGGATGAACAGACATATGTATGAATCATTGAGCAGATTCTGTACAGCCAGGCAATCAAAACACTAAAATCAAATTTACTCCGATAAGAAATAGAAATTAAATTTAAAAAACAAACATAAGTAAGGAGACATAAACTTCTGGAGGCTTGTCCCAGCACATTCCACTCTAATTTACAACCTCGGAACACTACCTCCAGGAAGACTCTGTTGCCATAGTAACAAGAGTTGAGAACATAATAATGCTGCCGCCTTGTGGCTGTTTCCCACAACAGCAGCTTTAAACCCAGTGCTAATGGTTGCTTAATAGTCAAAACGACTGCAGGGGTCTAAATGACACCTGCCCTCAAAAAATGCCCTGGGGTAGGGAATACGCAAGAAAATTCAACACATGAGAAATTTTTCAAAAAGTGAATATGAAGAGGGAAGTTGTACTCACACTTTAACAAAAAAAGGAAAAGAAGAAAAAGGATATGCCTAAAGATCAGTATAAGGAATTATTCGCCACATGCGTATCCAACCTCCAAAAAGGTTTCAGCTCACACCAGTCAAATGGACATCAGCAAAAAGTCTACAAACTATAAATGCTGAAGGGGTTTTAGAGAAATGTATACCTTCTATCTGCTGCTGGGATGTAAAGTGGTAACAGCACTAACGCAAACTGAATGGAGCTGCTTGAAAAGGTAAAAATTGGGCTACCATATGATGCGGCAGGTCACCTTTTGGGCCTATAACCTAAGACCACCTGAATCGGAAAGACACAGGCAGGCAAATGAGCACTGCACAATATTGAAATAGCCAAGACATGGAAGCAGAAAAAAGGTTCATAAACAGATGAATGGACAAAGAAGAAGTGGTATACGTACCAAATAGAATAGTAGCCTCGGGAAAAAAATGAACAATGCCGTTTTCAGGACTACAGTTGAGCCTAGAAATAATCATATAAGGTTAAGTAACTCAAAAGGGTACGACAAATATCCTATGATAACATTTATACATGTTATCCTAAGATAGCTACCAATGAACATATTTCCACAGAAAAAGACACTCACAGACTTATGAAATAAACTAATGGTTAGACAAAATGAAAGGTGGGAGGATGGGTAAACTAGGACTATGGGGTTAACATACATATACTAATGTATGTTAAGTGTATAAAAACATATAACAGATAAACTGTATGAATTATATAATCACCAATACCTTTAAAATATACATTCTGTAATCACATTCATGGTAACAGAATGCGAAGATGAACAGACATATGTAGGAATCATTGAGCAGATTCTGTACAGCCAGACAATCAAAACACTCTAATCAAATTTACTCAGATAAGAAATAGAAATTAAATTTAAAAAACAAACCTAAGTAAGGAGACATAAACTTCTGGGGGCTTGTCCCAGCACATTCCACTCTAATTTACAACCTCGGAACACTACCTCCAGGAAGATTCTGTTGCCCTAGTAACAAGAGATGAGAACGTAATAATGCTGCCGCCTTGTGGCTCTTTCCCACAACAGCAGCTTTAAACCCAGTGCTAATGGTTGCTTAATAGTCACATGGACTGCAGGGCTCTAAATGACACCTGCCCTGAAAAATGCCCTGGGGTAGGGAATAGGCAATAATATTCAACACATGAGAAATTTTTCAAGAAGTCAATAAGAGGAGGGAAGTTTTACTCACTCTTTAAAAAAAAAGGAAAAGAAAAAAAAGGACATGCCTAAAGCTCAGTAGAATGAATTATTAGACACATGCAAATTCAAATTCAAAAAGGTTTCAGCTCACACCAGTCGTTTCCATCAGCAAAATGTCTACAAACTATAAATGCTGAAGGGGTTTTAGAGAACTGTGTACCTTCTAGCTGCTGGTGGGATGTAAAGTGGTAACAGCACTAACGCAAACTGAATGGAGCTGCTTGAAAAGGTCAAAATTGAGCTACCATATGATGCGGCAGGGCACCTCTTGGGCTTATAACCTAAGACTACCAGAATCGGAAAGACACAGGCAGTCAAATGTGCACTGCAGCAATATGGAAATAGCAAAGACATGGAAGCAAAAAAAATGTCCATAAACAGATGAATGGACAGAGAAGAAGTGGTATATGGACAGAATGGAATAGTAGCCTCGGGGAAAAAATGAACAATGCCGTTTTCAGGACTACAGTAGAGCCTAGAAATAATCATATAAGGTTAAGTAAGTCAAAAGGGTATGACAATTATCCTATGATATCATTTATACATGTTATCCTAAGATTGCTACCAATGAACATATTTCCACAGAAAAAGACACTCACAGACTTATGAAATAAACTAATGGTTAGCAAAATGAAAGGTGGGAGGATGGGTAAATTAGGACTATGGGGTTAACATACATATACTAATGTATGTTAAGTGTATAAAAACATATAACAGATAAACTGTATGAATTATATAATCACCAATACCTTTAAAATATACATTTTGTAATCACATACATGGTAACAGGACCCGAAGATGAACCGACATATGTATGAATCATTGAGGAGATCCTGTACAGCCAGGCAATCAAAACACTCTAATCAAATTTACGCTGATAAGAAATAGAAATGAAATTTAAAAAACAAACATAAGTAAGGAGACATAAACTTCTGGGGGCTTGTCCCAGCACATTCCACTCTAATTTACAACCTCAGAACACTACCTCCAGGAAGATTCTGTTGCCCTAGTAACAAGAGTTGAGAACGTAATAATGCTGCCGCCTTGTGGCTGTTTCCCACAACAGCAGCTTTAAGCCCAGTGCTAATGGTTGCTTAATAGTCACAACGACTGCAGGGGTCTAAATGACACCTGCCCTCAAAAAGTGCCCTTGGGTAGGGAATAGGCAAGAAAATTCAACACATGAGAAATTTTTCAAAAAGTGAATATGAAGAGGGAAGTTGTACTCACACTTTAACAAAAAAAGGAAAAGAAGAAAAAGGATATGCCTAAAGATCAGTATAAGGAATTATTCGCCACATGCGTATCCAACCTCCATAAAGGTTTCAGCTCACAACAGTCAAATGGCCATCAGCAAAAAGTCTACAAACTATAAATGCTGAAGGGGTTTTAGAGAAATGGGTACCTTCTATCTGCTGCTGGGATGTAAAGTGGTAACAGCACTAACGCAAACTGAATGGAGCCGCTTGAAAAGGTAGAAATTGAGCTACCATATGATGCGGCAGGGCACCTCTCGGGCTTATAACCTAAGACCACCAGAATCGGAAAGACACAGGCAGTCAAATGTGCACTGCAGCAATACTGAAATAGCCAAGACATGGAAGCAAAAAAAGGTCCATAAACAGATGAATGGACAGAGAAGAAGTGGTATATGGACAGAATGGAATAGTAGCCTCGGGGAAAAAATGAACAATGCCGTTTTCAGGACTACAGTAGAGGCTAGAAATAATAATATAAGGTTAAGTAAGTCAAAAGGGTATGACAAATATCCTATGATATCATTTATACATGTTATCCTAAGATTGCTACCAATGAACATATTTCCACAGAAAAAGACACTCACAGACTTATGAAATAAACTAATGGTTAGCCAAAATGAAAGGTGGGAGGATGGGTAAATTAGGACTATGGGATTAACATAAATATACTAATGTATGTTACATGCATATAAACATATAACAGATAAACTATATGAATTATATAATCACCAATACCTTTAAAATATACATTCTGTATTCACATACATGGTAACAGAATCCGAAGATGAACAGACATATATAGGAATCATTGAGCAGATTCTGTACAGCCAGACAATCAAAAGACTCTAATCAAATTTACTCCATAAAGAAATAGAATTAAATTTAAAAAACAAACATAAGTAAGGAGACATAAACTTCTGGGGGCTCGTCCCAGCACATTCCACTCTAATTTACAACCACGGAACACTACCTCCAGGAAGATTCTGTTGCCCTAGTAACAAGAGATGAGAACGTAATAATGCTGCTGCCTTGTGGCTGTTTCCCACAACAGCAGCATTAAACCCAGTGCTAATGGTTGCTTAATAGTCACAAGGACTGCAGGGCTCTAAATGACACCTGCCCTGAAAAATGCCCTGGGGTAGGGAAAAGGCAAGAAAATTCAACACATGAGAAATTTTTCAAGAAGTCAATAAGAGGAGGGAAGTTGTACTCACTCTTTAAAAAAAAGGAAAAGAAAAAAAAGGACATGCCTAAAGCTCAGTATAAGGAATTATTAGACACATGCAAATTCAAATTCAACAAGGTTTCAGCTCACACCAGTCATTTCCATCAGCAAAATGTCTATAAACTATAAATGCTGAAGGGGTTTTAGAGAACTGTGTACCTTCTAGCTGCTGGTGAGATGTAAAGTGGTAACAGCACTAACGCAAACTGAATGGAGCTTCTTGAAAAGGTAAAAATTGAGCTACCATATGATGCAGCAGGTCACCCTTTGGGCCTATAACCTAAGACCACCTGAATCGGAAAGACACAGGCAGGCAAATGAGCACTGCAGCAATATTGAAATAGCCAAGACATGGAAGCAGAAAAAAGGTTCATAAACAGATGAATGGACAAAGAAGAAGTAGTATACGTACCAAATAGAATAGTAGCCTGGGGAAAAAAATGAACAACGCCGTTTTCAGGACTACAGTTGAGCCTAGAAATAATCATATAAGGTTAACTAACTCAAAAGGGTACGACAAAGATCCTATGATAATATTTATACATGTTATCCTAAGATTGCTACCAATGAACATATTTCCACAGAAAAAGACACTCACAGACTTATGAAATAAACTAATGGTTAGCAAAATGAAAGGTGGGAGGATGGGTAAATTAGGACTATGGGGTTAACATACATATACTAATGTATGTTAAGTGTATAAAAACATATAACAGATAAACTGTATGAATTATATAATCACCAATACCTTTAAAATATACATTTTGTAATCACATACATGGTAACAGGACCCGAAGATGAACAGACATATGTATGAATCATTGAGCAGATCCTGTACAGCCAGGCAATCAAAACACTCTAATCAAATTTACGCTGATAAGAAATAGAAATGAAATTTAAAAAACAAACATAAGTAAGGAGACATAAACTTCTGGGGGCTTGTCCCAGCACATTCCACTCTAATTTACAACCTCAGAACACTACCTCCAGGAAGATTCTGTTGCCCTAGTAACAAGAGTTGAGAACGTAATAATGCTGCCGCCTTGTGGCTGTTTCCCACAACAGCAGCTTTAAACCCAGTGCTAATGGTTGCTTAATAGTCACAACGACTGCAGGGGTCTAAATGACACCTGCCCTCAAAAAGTGCCCTTGGGTAGGGAATAGGCAAGAAAATTCAACACATGAGAAATTTTTCAAAAAGTGAATATGAAGAGGGAAGTTGTACTCACACTTTAACAAAAAAAGGAAAAGAAGAAAAAGGATATGCCTAAAGATCAGTATAAGGAATTATTCGCCACATGCGTATCCAACCTCCATAAAGGTTTCAGCTCACAACAGTCAAATGGCCATCAGCAAAAAGTCTACAAACTATAAATGCTGAAGGGGTTTTAGAGAAATGGGTACCTTCTATCTGCTGCTGGGATGTAAAGTGGTAACAGCACTAACGCAAACTGAATGGAGCCGCTTGAAAAGGTAGAAATTGAGCTACCATATGATGCGGCAGGGCACCTCTCGGGCTTATAACCTAAGACCACCAGAATCGGAAAGACGCAGGCAGTCAAATGTGCACTGCAGCAATACTGAAATAGCCAAGACATGGAAGCAAAAAAAGGTCCATAAACAGATGAATGGACAGAGAAGAAGTGGTATATGGACAGAATGGAATAGTAGCCTCGGGGAAAAAATGAACAATGCCGTTTTCAGGACTACAGGAGAGCCTAGAAATAATAATATAAGGTTAAGTAAGTCAAAAGGGTATGACAAATATCCTATGATATCATTTATACATGTTATCCTAAGATTGCTACCAATGAACATATTTCCACAGAAAAAGACACTCACAGACTTATGAAATAAACTAATGGTTAGCCAAAATGAAAGGGGGGAGGATGGGTAAATTAGGACTATGGGATTAACATAAATATACTAATGTATGTTACATGCATATAAACATATAACAGATAAACTATATGAATTATATAATCACCAATACCTGTAAAATATACATTCTGTATACACATACATGGTAACAGAATCCGAAGATGAACAGACATATGTAGGAATCATTGAGCAGATTCTGTACAGCCAGACAATCAAAAAACTCTAATCAAATTTACTCCAAAAAGAAATAGAATTAAATTTAATAAACAAACATAAGTAAGGAGACATAAACTTCTGGGGGCTCGTCCCAGCACATTCCACTCTAATTTACAACCACGGAACACTACTTCCAGGAAGATTCTGTTGCCCTAGTAACAAGAGATGAGAACGTAATAATGCTGCCGCCTTGTGGCTGTTTCCCACAACAGCAACATTAAACCCAGTGCTAATGGTTGCTTAATAGTCACAAGGACTGCAGGGCTCTAAATGACACCTGCCCTGAAAAATGCCCTGGGGTAGGGAATAGGCAAGAAAATTCAACACATGAGAAATTTTTCAAGAAGTCAATAAGAGGAGGGAAGTTGTACTCACTCTTTAAAAAAAAAGGAAAAGAAAAAAAAGGACATGCCTAAAGCTCAGTATAAGGAATTATTAGACACATGCAAATTCAAATTCAAAAAGGTTTCAGCTCACACCAGTCATTTCCATCAGCAAAATGTCTATAAACTATAAATGCTGAAGGGGTTTTAGAGAACTGTGTACCTTCTAGCTGCTGGTGGGATGTAAAGTGGTAACAGCACTAACGCAAACTGAATGGAGCTGCTTGAAAAGGTAAAAATTGAGCTACCATATGATGCGGCAGGGCACCTCTTGGGCTTATAACCTAAGACTACCAGAATCGGAAAGACACAGGCAGTCAAATGTGCACTGCAGCAATATTGAAATAGCAAAGACATGGAAGCAAAAAAAATGTCCATAAACAGATGAATGGACAGAGAAGAAGTGGTATATGGACAGAATGGAATAGTAGCCTCGGGGAAAAAATGAACAATGCCGTTTTCAGGACTACAGTAGAGCCTAGAAATAATCATATAAGGTTAAGTAAGTCAAAAGGGTATGACAATTATCCTATGATATCATTTATACATGTTATCCTAAGATTGCTACCAATGAACATATTTCCACAGAAAAAGACACTCACAGACTTATGAAATAAACTAATGGTTAGCCAAAATGAAAGGTGGGAGGACGGGTAAATTAGGACTATGGGGTTAACATACATATACTAATGTATGTTAAGTGTATAAAAACATATAACAGATAAACTGTATGAATTATATAATCACCAATACCTTTAAAATATACATTCTGTAATCACATACATGGTAACAGAATCCGAAGATGAACAGACATATGTAGGAATCATTGAGCAGTTTCTGTACAGCCAGACAATCAAAACACTCTAATCAAATTTACTCCGATAAGAAATAGAAATTAAATTTAAAAAACAAACCTAAGTAAGGAGACATAAACTTCTGGGGGCTTGTCCCAGCACATTCCACTCTAATTTACAACCTCGGAACACTACCTCCAGGAAGATTCTGTTGCCCTAGTAACAAGAGATGAGAACGTAATAATGCTGCCACCTTGTGGCTCTTTCCCACAACAGCAGCTTTAAACCCAGTGCTAATGGTTGCTTAATAATCACATGGACTGCAGGGCTCTAAATGACACCTGCCCTGAAAAATGCCCTGGGGTAAGGAATAGGCAAGAATATTCAACACATGAGAAATTTTTCAAGAAATCAATAAGAGGAGGGAAGTTGTACTCACTCTTTAAAAAAAAAGGAAAAGAAAAAAAAGGACATGCCTAAACCTCAGTAGAATGAATTATTAGACACATGCAAATTCAAATGGAAAAAGGTTTCAGCTCACACCAATCGTTTCCATCAGCAAAATGTCTACAAACTATAAATGCTGAAGGGGTTTTAGAGAACTGTGTACCTTCTAGCTGCTGGTGGGATGTAAAGTGGTAACAGCACTAACACAAACTGAATGGAGCTGCTTGAAAAGATAAAAATTGAGCTACCATATGATGCGGCAGGTCACCTTTTGGGCCTATAACCTAAGACCACCTGAATCGGAAAGACACAGGCAGGCAAATGAGCACTGCAGCAATATTGAAATAGCCAAGACATGGAAGCAGAAAAAAGGTTCATAAACAGATGAATGGACAAAGAAGAAGTGGTATACGTACCAAATAGAATAGTAGCCTCGGGAAAAAAATGAACAATGCCGTTTTCAGGACTACAGTTGAGCCTAGAAATAATCATATAACGTTAAGTAACTCAAAAGGGTACGACAAATATCCTATGATAACATTTATACATGTTATCCTAAGATTGCTACCAATGAACATATTTCCACAGAAAAAGACACTCACAGACTTATCAAATAAACTAATGGTTAGCCAAAATGAAAGGTGGGAGGATGGGTTAACTAGGACTATGGGGTTAACATACATATACTAATGTATGTTAAGTGTATAAAAACATATAACAGATAAACTGTATGAATTATATAATCACCAATACCTTTAAAATATACATTTTGTAATCACATACATGGTAACAGGACCCGAGGATGAACAGACATATGTATGAATCATTGAGCAGATTCTGTACAGCCAGGCAATCAAAACACTAAAATCAAATTTACTCCGATAAGAAATAGAAATTAAATTTAAAAAACAAACATAAGTAAGGAGACATAAACTTCTGGAGGCTTGTCCCAGCACATTCCACTCTAATTTACAACCTCGGAACACTACCTCCAGGAAGACTCTGTTGCCATAGTAACAAGAGTTGAGAACATAATAATGCTGCCGCCTTGTGGCTGTTTCCCACAACAGCAGCTTTAAACCCAGTGCTAATGGTTGCTTAATAGTCAAAACGACTGCAGGGGTCTAAATGACACCTGCCCTCAAAAAATGCCCTGGGGTAGGGAATACGCAAGAAAATTCAACACATGAGAAATTTTTCAAAAAGTGAATATGAAGAGGGAAGTTGTACTCACACTTTAACAAAAAAAGGAAAAGAAGAAAAAGGATATGCCTAAAGATCAGTATAAGGAATTATTCGCCACATGCGTATCCAACCTCCAAAAAGGTTTCAGCTCACACCAGTCAAATGGACATCAGCAAAAAGTCTACAAACTATAAATGCTGAAGGGGTTTTAGAGAAATGTATACCTTCTATCTGCTGCTGGGATGTAAAGTGGTAACAGCACTAACGCAAACTGAATGGAGCTGCTTGAAAAGGTAAAAATTGGGCTACCATATGATGCGGCAGGTCACCTTTTGGGCCTATAACCTAAGACCACCTGAATCGGAAAGACACAGGCAGGCAAATGAGCACTGCACAATATTGAAATAGCCAAGACATGGAAGCAGAAAAAAGGTTCATAAACAGATGAATGGACAAAGAAGAAGTGGTATACGTACCAAATAGAATAGTAGCCTCGGGAAAAAAATGAACAATGCCGTTTTCAGGACTACAGTTGAGCCTAGAAATAATCATATAAGGTTAAGTAACTCAAAAGGGTACGACAAATATCCTATGATAACATTTATACATGTTATCCTAAGATAGCTACCAATGAACATATTTCCACAGAAAAAGACACTCACAGACTTATGAAATAAACTAATGGTTAGACAAAATGAAAGGTGGGAGGATGGGTAAACTAGGACTATGGGGTTAACATACATATACTAATGTATGTTAAGTGTATAAAAACATATAACAGATAAACTGTATGAATTATATAATCACCAATACCTTTAAAATATACATTCTGTAATCACATTCATGGTAACAGAATGCGAAGATGAACAGACATATGTAGGAATCATTGAGCAGATTCTGTACAGCCAGACAATCAAAACACTCTAATCAAATTTACTCAGATAAGAAATAGAAATTAAATTTAAAAAACAAACCTAAGTAAGGAGACATAAACTTCTGGGGGCTTGTCCCAGCACATTCCACTCTAATTTACAACCTCGGAACACTACCTCCAGGAAGATTCTGTTGCCCTAGTAACAAGAGATGAGAACGTAATAATGCTGCCGCCTTGTGGCTCTTTCCCACAACAGCAGCTTTAAACCCAGTGCTAATGGTTGCTTAATAGTCACATGGACTGCAGGGCTCTAAATGACACCTGCCCTGAAAAATGCCCTGGGGTAGGGAATAGGCAATAATATTCAACACATGAGAAATTTTTCAAGAAGTCAATAAGAGGAGGGAAGTTTTACTCACTCTTTAAAAAAAAAGGAAAAGAAAAAAAAGGACATGCCTAAAGCTCAGTAGAATGAATTATTAGACACATGCAAATTCAAATTCAAAAAGGTTTCAGCTCACACCAGTCGTTTCCATCAGCAAAATGTCTACAAACTATAAATGCTGAAGGGGTTTTAGAGAACTGTGTACCTTCTAGCTGCTGGTGGGATGTAAAGTGGTAACAGCACTAACGCAAACTGAATGGAGCTGCTTGAAAAGGTCAAAATTGAGCTACCATATGATGCGGCAGGGCACCTCTTGGGCTTATAACCTAAGACTACCAGAATTGGAAAGACACAGGCAGTCAAATGTGCACTGCAGCAATATTGAAATAGCAAAGACATGGAAGCAAAAAAAATGTCCATAAACACATGAATGGACAGAGAAGAAGTGGTATATGGACAGAATGGAATAGTAGCCTCGGGGAAAAAATGAACAATGCCGTTTTCAGGACTACAGTAGAGCCTAGAAATAATCATATAAGGTTAAGTAAGTCAAAAGGGTATGACAATTATCCTATGATATCATTTATACATGTTATCCTAAGATTGCTACCAATGAACATATTTCCACAGAAAAAGACACTCACAGACTTATGAAATAAACTAATTGTTAGCCAAAATGAAAGGTGGGAGGACGGGTAAATTAGGACTATGGGGTTAACATACATATACTAATGTATGTTAAGTGTATAAAAACATATAACAGATAAACTGTATGAATTATATAATCACCAATACCTTTAAAATATACATTCTGTAATCACATACATGGTAACAGAATCCGAAGATGAACAGACATATGTAGGAATCATTGAGCACTTTCTGTACAGCCAGACAATCAAAACACTCTAATCAAATTTACTCCGATAAGAAATAGAAATTAAATTTAAAAAACAAACCTAAGTAAGGAGACATAAATTTCTGGGGGCTTGTCCCAGCACATTCCACTCTAATTTACAACCTCGGAACACTACCTCCAGGAAGATTCTGTTGCCCTAGTAACAAGAGATGAGAACGTAATAATGCTGCCGCCTTGTGGCTCTTTCCCACAACAGCAGCTTTAAACCCAGTGCTAATGGTTGCTTAATAATCACATGGACTGCAGGGCTCTAAATGACACCTGCCCTGAAAAATGCCCTGGGGTAAGGAATAGGCAAGAATATTCAACACATGAGAAATTTTTCAAGAAATCAATAAGAGGAGGGAAGTTGTACTCACTCTTTAAAAAAAAAGGAAAAGAAAAAAAAGGACATGCCTAAAGGTCAGTAGAATGAATTATTAGACACATGCAAATTCAAATTCAAAAAGGTTTCAGCTCACACCAGTCGTTTCCATCAGCAAAATGTCTACAAACTATAAATGCTGAAGGGGTTTTAGAGAACTGTGTACCTTCTAGCTGCTGGTGGGATGTAAAGTGGTAACAGCACTAACACAAACTGAATGGAGCTGCTTGAAAAGATAAAAATTGAGCTACCATATGATGCGGCAGGTCACCTTTTGGGCCTATAACCTAAGACCACCTGAATCGGAAAGACACAGGCAGGCAAATGAGCACTGCAGCAATATTGAAATAGCCAAGACATGGAAGCAGAAAAAAGGTTCATGAACAGATGAATGGACAAAGAAGAAGTGGTATACGTACCAAATAGAATACTAGCTTCGGGAAAAAAATGAACAATGCCGTTTTCAGGACTACAGTTGAGCCTAGAAATAATCATATAACGTTAAGTAACTCAAAAGGGTACGACAAAATCCTATGAAAACATTTATACATGTTATCCTAAGATTGCTACCAATGAACATATTTCCACAGAAAAAGACACTCACAGACTTATGAAATAAACTAATGGTTAGCAAAATGAAAGGTGGGAGGATGGGTAAATTAGGACTATGGGGTTAACATACATATACTAATGTATGTTAAGTGTATAAAAACATATAACAGATAAACTGTATGAATTATATAATCACCAATACCTTTAAAATATACATTTTGTAATCACATACATGGTAACAGGACCCGAGGATGAACAGACATATGTATGAATCATTGAGCAGATTCTGTACAGCCAGGCAATCAAAACACTAAAATCAAATTTACTACGATAAGAAATAGAAATTAAATTTAAAAAACAAACCTAAGTAAGGAGACATAAACTTCTGGGGGCTTGTCCCAGCACATTCCACTCTAATTTACAACCTCAGAACACTACCTCCAGGAAGATTCTGTTGCCCTAGTAACAAGAGTTGAGAACGTAATAATGCTGCCGCCTTGTGGCTGTTTCCCACAACAGCAGCTTTAAACCCAGTGCTAATGGTTGCTTAATAGTCACAACGACTGCAGGGGTCTAAATGACACCTACCCTCAAAAAGTGCCCTTGGGTAGGGAATAGGCAAGAAAATTCAACACATGAGAAATTTTTCAAAAAGTGAATATGAAGAGGGAAGTTGTACTCACACTTTAACAAAAAAAGGAAAAGAAGAAAAAGGATATGCCTAAAGATCAGTATAAGGAATTATTCGCCACATGCGTATCCAACCTCCATAAAGGTTTCAGCTCACAACAGTCAAATGGCCATCAGCAAAAACTCTACAAACTATAAATGCTGAAGGGGTTTTAGAGAAATGGGTACCTTCTATCTGCTGCTGGGATGTAAAGTGGTAACAGCACTAACGCAAACTGAATGGAGCCGCTTGAAAAGGTAGAAATTGAGCTACCATATGATGCGGCAGGGCACCTCTCGGGCTTATAACCTAAGACCACCAGAATCGGAAAGACACAGGCAGTCAAATGTGCACTGCAGCAATACTGAAATAGCCAAGACATGGAAGCAAAAAAAGGTCCATAAACAGATGAATGGACAGAGAAGAAGTGGTATATGGACAGAATGGAATAGTAGCCTCGGGGAAAAAATGAACAATGCCGTTTTCAGGACTACAGGAGAGCCTAGAAATAATAATATAAGGTTAAGTAAGTCAAAAGGGTATGACAAATATCCTATGATATCATTTATACATGTTATCCTAAGATTGCTACCAATGAACATATTTCCACAGAAAAAGACACTCACAGACTTATGAAATAAACTAATGGTTAGCCAAAATGAAAGGGGGGAGGATGGGTAAATTAGGACTATGGGATTAACATAAATATACTAATGTATGTTACATGCATATAAACATATAACAGATAAACTATATGAATTATATAATCACCAATACCTTTAAAATATACATTCTGTATTCACATACATGGTAACAGAATCCGAAGATGAACAGACATATGTAGGAATCATTGAGCAGATTCTGTACAGCCAGACAATCAAAAGACTCTAATCAAATTTACTCCAAAAAGAAATAGAATTAAATTTAAAAAACAAACATAAGTAAGGAGACATAAACTTCTGGGGGCTCGTCCCAGCACATTCCACTCTAATTTACAACCACGGAACACTACCTCCAGGAAGATTCTGTTGCCCTAGTAACAAGAGATGAGAACGTAATAATGCTGCTGCCTTGTGGCTGTTTCCCACAACAGCAGCATTAAACCCAGTGCTAATGGTTGCTTAATAGTCACAAGGACTGCAGGGCTCTAAATGACACCTGCCCTGAAAAATGCCCTGGGGTAGGGAAAAGGCAAGAAAATTCAACACATGAGAAATTTTTCAAGAAGTCAATAAGAGGAGGGAAGTTGTACTCACTCTTTAAAAAAAAGGAAAAGAAAAAAAAGGACATGCCTAAAGCTCAGTATAAGGAATTATTAGACACATGCAAATTCAAATTCAACAAGGTTTCAGCTCACACTAGTCATTTCCATCAGCAAAATGTCTATAAACTATAAATGCTGAAGGGGTTTTAGAGAACTGTGTACCTTCTAGCTGCTGGTGGGATGTAAAGTGGTAACAGCACTAACGCAAACTGAATGGAGCTTCTTGAAAAGGTAAAAATTGAGCTACCATATGATGCAGCAGGTCACCCTTTGGGCCTATAACCTAAGACCACCTGAATCGGAAAGACACAGGCAGGCAAATGAGCACTGCAGCAATATTGAAATAGCCAAGACACGGAAGCAAAAAAAAGGTTCATAAACAGATGAATGGACAAAGAAGAAGTAGTATACGTACCAAATAGAATAGTAGCCTGGGGAAAGAAATGAACAACGCCGTTTTCAGGACTACAGTTGAGCATAGAAATAATCATATAAGGTTAACTAACTCAAAAGGGTACGACAAAGATCCTATGATAATATTTATACATGTTATCCTAAGATTGCTACCAATGAACATATTTCCACAGAAAAAGACACTCACAGACTTATGAAATAAACTAATGGTTAGCAAAATGAAAGGTGGGAGGATGGGTAAATTAGGACTATGGGGTTAACATACATATACTAATGTATGTTAAGTGTATAAAAACATATAACAGATAAACTGTATGAATTATATAATCACCATTACCTTTAAAATATACATTTTGTAATCACATACATGGTAACAGGACCCGAAGATGAACAGACATATGTATGAATCATTGAGCAGATCCTGTACAGCCAGGCAATCAAAACACTCTAATCAAATTTACGCTGATAAGAAATAGAAATGAAATTCAAAAAACAAACATAAGTAAGGAGACATAAACTTCTGGGGGCTTGTCCCAGCACATTCCACTCTAATTTACAACCTCAGAACACTACCTCCAGGAAGATTCTGTTGCCATAGTAACAAGAGTTGAGAACGTAATAATGCTGCCGCCTTGTGGCTGTTTCCCACAACAGCAGCTTTAAACCCAGTGCTAATGGTTGCTTAAGAGTCACAACGACTGCAGGGGTCTAAATGACACCTGCCCTCAAAAAGTGCCCTTGGGTAGGGAATAGGCAAGAAAATTCAACACATGAGAAATTTTTCAAAAAGTGAATATGAAGAGGGAAGTTGTACTCACACTTTAACAAAAAAAGGAAAAGAAAAAGGATATGCCTAAAGATCAGTATAAGGAATTATTCGCCACATGCGTATCCAACCTCCATAAAGGTTTCAGCTCACAACAGTCAAATGGCCATCAGCAAAAAGTCTACAAACTATAAATGCTGAAGGGGTTTTAGAGAAATGTGTACCTTCTATCTGCTGCTGGGATGTAAAGTGGTAACAGCACTAACGCAAACTGAATGGAGCCGCTTGAAAAGGTAGAAATTGAGCTACCATATGATGCGGCAGGGCACCTCTCGGGCTTATAACCTAAGACCACCAGAATCGGAAAGACACAGGCAGTCAAATGTGCACTGCAGCAGTACTGAAATAGCCAAGACATGGAAGCAAAAAAAGGTCCATAAACAGATGAATGGACAGAGAAGAAGTGGTATATGGACAGAATGCAATAGTAGCCTCGGGGAAAAAATGAACAATGCCGTTTTAAGGACTAGAGTTGAGCCTAGAAATAATCATATAAGGTTAAGTAAGTCAAAAGGGTATGACAAATATCCTATGATATCATTTATACATGTTATCCTAAGATTGCTACCAATGAACATATTTCCACAGAAAAAGACACTCACAGACTTATGAAATAAACTAATTGTTAGCCAAAATGAAAGGTGGGAGGATGGGTAAATTAGGACTATGGGGTTAACATACATATACTAATGTATGTTAAGTGTATAAAAACATATAACAGATAAACTGTATGAATTATATATAATCACCAATACCTTTAAAATATACATTCTGTAATAACATACATGGTAACAGAATCCGAAGATGAACAGACATATGTAGGAATCATTGAGCAGTTTCTGTACAGCCAGACAATCAAAACACTCTAATCAAATTTACTCCGATAAGAAATAGAAATTTAATTTAAAAAACAAACCTAAGTAAGGAGACATAAACTTCTGGGGGCTTGTCCCAGCACATTCCACTCTAATTTACAACCTCGGAACACTACCACCAGGAAGATTCTGTTGCCCTAGTAACAAGAGATGAGAACGTAATAATGCTGCCGCCTTGTGGCTCTTTCCCACAACAGCAGCTTTAAACCCAGTGCTAATGGTTGCTTAATAGTCACATGGACTGCAGGGCTCTAAATGACACCTGCCCTGAAAAATGCCTTGGGGTAGGGAATAGGCAAGAATATTCAACACATGAGAAATTTTTCAAGAAGTCAATAAGAGGAGGGAAGTTGTACTCACTCTTTAAAAAAAAAGGAAAAGAAAAAAAAGGACATGCCTAAAGCTCAGTAGAATGAATTATTAGACACATGCAAATTCAAATTCAAAAAGGTTTCAGCTCACACCAGTCGTTTCCATCAGCAAAATGTCTACAAACTATAAATGCTGAAGGGGTTTTAGAGAACTGTGTACCTTCTAGCTGCTGGTGGGATGTAAAGTGGTAACAGCACTAACGCAAACTGAATGGAGCTGCTTGAAAAGATAAAAATTGAGCTACCATATGATGCGGCAGGTCACCTTTTGGGCCTATAACCTAAGACCACCTGAATCGGAAAGACACAGGCAGGCAAATGTGCACTGCAGCTATATTGAAATAGCCAAGACGTGGAAGCAGAAAAAGGGTTCATAAACAGATGAATGGACAAAGAAGAAGTGGTATACGTACCAAATAGCATAGTAGCCTCGGGAAAAAAAATGAACAATGCCGTTTTCAGGACTACAGTTGAGCCTAGAAATAATCATATAAGGTTAAGTAACTCAAAAGGGTACGACAAATATCCTATGATAACATTTATACATGTTATCCTACGATTGCTACCAATGAACATATTTCCACAGAAAAACACACTCACAGACTTATGAAATAAACTAATGGTTAGCCAAAATGAAAGGTGGGAGGATGGGTAAATTAGGACTATGGGGTTAACATACATATACTAATGTATGTTAAGTGTATAAAAACATGTAACAGATACACTGTATGAATTATATAATCACCAACACCTTTAAAATATACATTTTGTAATCACATACATGGTAAGAGGACCCGAAGATAAACAGACATATGTATGAATCACTGAGCAGATCCTGTACAGCCAGGCAATCAAAACACTCTAATCAAATTTACTCCGATAAGAAATAGAAATTAAATTTAAAAAAACAAACATAAGTAAGGAGACATAAACTTCTGGGGGCTTGTCCCAGCACATTCCACTCTAATTTACAACCTCGGAACACTACCTCCAGGAAGATTCTGTTGCCCTAGTAACAAGAGATGAGAACGTAATAATGCTGCTGCCTTGTGGCTCTTTCCCACAACAGCAGCTTTAAACCAAGTGCTAATGTTTGCTTAATAGTCACAAGGACTGCAGGGCTCTAAATGACACCTGCCCTTAAAAATGCCCTGGGGTAGGGAATAGGCAAGAAAATTCAACACATTAGAAATTTTTCAAGAAGTCAATAAGAGGAGGGAAGTTGTACTCACTCTTTAAAAAAAAAGGAAAAGAAAAAAAAGGACATTCCTAAACCTCAGTATAAGGAATTATTAGACACATGCAAATGCAAATTCAAAAAGGTTTCAGCTCACACCAGTCATTTCCATCAGCAAAATGTCTACAAACTATAAATGCTGAAGGAGTTTTAGAGAACTGTGTACCTTCTAGATCCTGGTTGGATGTAAAGTGGTAACAGCACTAACGCAAACTGAATTGAGCTGTTGAAAAGGTAAAAATTGAGCTACCATATGATGCGGCAGGTCACCTTTTGGGCCTATAACCTAAGACCACCTGAATCGGAAAGACACAGGCAGGCAAATGAGCACTGCAGCAATATTGAAATAGCCAAGACATGGAAGCAGAAAAAAGGTTCATAAACAGATGAATGGACAAAGAAGAAGTGGTATACGTACCAAATAGAATAGTAGCCTCGGGAAAAAAAAGAACAATGCCGTTTTCAGGACTACAGTTGAGCCTAGAAATAATCATATAAGGTTAAGTAACTCAAAAGGGTACGACAAATATCCTATGATAACATTTATACATGTTATCCTAAGATAGCTACCAATGAACATATTTCCACAGAAAAAGACACTCACAGACTTATGAAATAAACTAATGGTTAGACAAAATGAAAGGTGGGAGGATGGGTAAACTAGGGCTATGGGGTTAACATACATATACTAATGTATGTTAAGTGTATAAAAACATATAACAGATAAACTGTATGAATTATATAATCACCAATACCTTTAAAATATACATTCTGTAATCACATTCATGGTAACAGAATGCGAAGATGAACAGACATATGTAGGAATCATTGAGCAGATTCTGTACAGCCAGACAATCAAAACACTCTAATCAAATTTACTCAGATAAGAAATAGAAATTAAATTTAAAAAACAAACCTAAGTAAGGAGACATAAACTTCTGGGGGCTTGTCCCAGCACATTCCACTCTAATTTACAACCTCGGAACACTACCTCCAGGAAGATTCTGTTGCCCTAGTAACAAGAGATGAGAACGTAATAATGCTGCCGCCTTGTGGCTCTTTCCCAGAACAGCAGCTTTAAACCCAGTGCTAATGGTTGCTTAATAGTCACATGGACTGCAGGGCTCTAAATGACACCTGCTCTGAAAAATGCCCTGGGGTAGGGAATAGGCAATAATATTCAACACATGAGAAATTTTTTCAGAAGTCAATAAGAGGAGGGAAGTTGTACTCACTCTTTAAATAAAAAGGAAAAGAAAAAAAAGGACATGCCTAAAGGTCAGTAGAATGAATTATTAGACACATGCAAATTCAAATTCAAAAAGGTTTCAGCTCACACCAGTCGTTTCCATCAGCAAAATGTCTACAAACTATAAATGCTGAAGGGGTTTTAGAGAACTGTGTACCTTCTAGCTGCTGGTGGGATGTAAAGTGGTAACAGCACTAACACAAACTGAATGGAGCTGCTTGAAAAGATAAAAATTGAGCTACCATATGATGCGGCAGGTCACCTTTTGGGCCTATAACCTAAGACCACCTGAATCGGAAAGACACAGGCAGGCAAATGAGCACTGCAGCAATATTGAAATAGCCAAGACATGGAAGCAGAAAAAAGGTTCATGAACAGATGAATGGACAAAGAAGAAGTGGTATACGTACCAAATAGAATACTAGCTTCGGGAAAAAAATGAACAATGCCGTTTTCAGGACTACAGTTGAGCCTAGAAATAATCATATAACGTTAAGTAACTCAAAAGGGTACGACAAAATCCTATGAAAACATTTATACATGTTATCCTAAGATTGCTACCAATGAACATATTTCCACAGAAAAAGACACTCACAGACTTATGAAATAAACTAATGGTTAGCAAAATGAAAGGTGGGAGGATGGGTAAATTAGGACTATGGGGTTAACATACATATACTAATGTATGTTAAGTGTATAAAAACATATAACAGATAAACTGTATGAATTATATAATCACCAATACCTTTAAAATATACATTTTGTAATCACATACATGGTAACAGGACCCGAAGATGAACCGACATATGTATGAATCATTGAGGAGATCCTGTACAGCCAGGCAATCAAAACACTCTAATCAAATTTACGCTGATAAGAAATAGAAATGAAATTTAAAAAACAAACATAAGTAAGGAGACATAAACTTCTGGGGGCTTGTCCCAGCACATTCCACTCTAATTTACAACCTCAGAACACTACCTCCAGGAAGATTCTGTTGCCCTAGTAACAAGAGTTGAGAACGTAATAATGCTGCCGCCTTGTGGCTGTTTCCCACAACAGCAGCTTTAAACCCAGTGCTAATGGTTGCTTAATAGTCACAACAACTGCAGGGGTCTAAATGACACCTGCCCTCAAAAAGTGCCCTTGGGTAGGGAATAGGCAAGAAAATTCAACACATGAGAAATTTTTCAAAAAGTGAATATGAAGAGGGAAGTTGTACTCACACTTTAACAAAAAAAGGAAAAGAAGAAAAAGGATATGCCTAAAGATCAGTATAAGGAATTATTCGCCACATGCGTATCCAACCTCCATAAAGGTTTCAGCTCACAACAGTCAAATGGCCATCAGCAAAAAGTCTACAAACTATAAATGCTGAAGGGGTTTTAGAGAAATGTGTACCTTCTATCTGCTGCTGGGATGTAAAGTGGTAACAGCACTAACGCAAACTGAATGGAGCCGCTTGAAAAGGTAGAAATTGAGCTACCATATGATGCGGCAGGGCACCTCTCGGGCTTATAACCTAAGACCACCAGAATCGGAAAGACACAGGCAGTCAAATGTGCACTGCAGCAATACTGAAATAGCCAAGACATGGAAGCAAAAAAAGGTCCATAAACAGATGAATGGACAGAGAAGAAGTGGTATATGGACAGAATGGAATAGTAGCCTCGGGGAAAAAATGAACAATGCCGTTTTCAGGACTACAGTAGAGGCTAGAAATAATAATATAAGGTTAAGTAAGTCAAAAGGGTATGACAAATATCCTATGATATCATTTATACATGTTATCCTAAGATTGCTACCAATGAACATATTTCCACAGAAAAAGACACTCACAGACTTATGAAATAAACTAATGGTTAGCCAAAATGAAAGGGGGGAGGATGGGTAAATTAGGACTATGGGATTAACATAAATATACTAATGTATGTTACATGCATATAAACATATAACAGATAAACTATATGAATTATATAATCACCAATACCTTTAAAATATACATTCTGTATTCACATACATGGTAACAGAATCCGAAGATGAACAGACATATATAGGAATCATTGAGCAGATTCTGTACAGCCAGACAATCAAAAGACTCTAATCAAATTTACTCCATAAAGAAATAGAATTAAATTTAAAAAACAAACATAAGTAAGGAGACATAAACTTCTGGGGGCTCGTCCCAGCACATTCCACTCTAATTTACAACCACGGAACACTACCTCCAGGAAGATTCTGTTGCCCTAGTAACAAGAGATGAGAACGTAATAATGCTGCTGCCTTGTGGCTGTTTCCCACAACAGCAGCATTAAACCCAGTGCTAATGGTTGCTTAATAGTCACAAGGACTGCAGGGCTCTAAATGACACCTGCCCTGAAAAATGCCCTGGGGTAGGGAAAAGGCAAGAAAATTCAACACATGAGAAATTTTTCAAGAAGTCAATAAGAGGAGGGAAGTTGTACTCACTCTTTAAAAAAAAGGAAAAGAAAAAAAAGGACATGCCTAAAGCTCAGTATAAGGAATTATTAGACACATGCAAATTCAAATTCAACAAGGTTTCAGCTCACACCAGTCATTTCCATCAGCAAAATGTCTATAAACTATAAATGCTGAAGGGGTTTTAGAGAACTGTGTACCTTCTAGCTGCTGGTGAGATGTAAAGTGGTAACAGCACTAACGCAAACTGAATGGAGCTTCTTGAAAAGGTAAAAATTGAGCTACCATATGATGCAGCAGGTCACCCTTTGGGCCTATAACCTAAGACCACCTGAATCGGAAAGACACAGGCAGGCAAATGAGCACTGCAGCAATATTGAAATAGCCAAGACATGGAAGCAGAAAAAAGGTTCATAAACAGATGAATGGACAAAGAAGAAGTAGTATACGTACCAAATAGAATAGTAGCCTGGGGAAAAAAATGAACAACGCCGTTTTCAGGACTACAGTTGAGCCTAGAAATAATCATATAAGGTTAACTAACTCAAAAGGGTACGACAAAGATCCTATGATAATATTTATACATGTTATCCTAAGATTGCTACCAATGAACATATTTCCACAGAAAAAGACACTCACAGACTTATGAAATAAACTAATGGTTAGCAAAATGAAAGGTGGGAGGATGGGTAAATTAGGACTATGGGGTTAACATACATATACTAATGTATGTTAAGTGTATAAAAACATATAACAGATAAACTGTATGAATTATATAATCACCAATACCTTTAAAATATACATTTTGTAATCACATACATGGTAACAGGACCCGAAGATGAACAGACATATGTATGAATCATTGAGCAGATCCTGTACAGCCAGGCAATCAAAACACTCTAATCAAATTTACGCTGATAAGAAATAGAAATGAAATTTAAAAAACAAACATAAGTAAGGAGACATAAACTTCTGGGGGCTTGTCCCAGCACATTCCACTCTAATTTACAACCTCAGAACACTACCTCCAGGAAGATTCTGTTGCCCTAGTAACAAGAGTTGAGAACGTAATAATGCTGCCGCCTTGTGGCTGTTTCCCACAACAGCAGCTTTAAACCCAGTGCTAATGGTTGCTTAATAGTCACAACGACTGCAGGGGTCTAAATGACACCTGCCCTCAAAAAGTGCCCTTGGGTAGGGAATAGGCAAGAAAATTCAACACATGAGAAATTTTTCAAAAAGTGAATATGAAGAGGGAAGTTGTACTCACACTTTAACAAAAAAAGGAAAAGAAGAAAAAGGATATGCCTAAAGATCAGTATAAGGAATTATTCGCCACATGCGTATCCAACCTCCATAAAGGTTTCAGCTCACAACAGTCAAATGGCCATCAGCAAAAAGTCTACAAACTATAAATGCTGAAGGGGTTTTAGAGAAATGGGTACCTTCTATCTGCTGCTGGGATGTAAAGTGGTAACAGCACTAACGCAAACTGAATGGAGCCGCTTGAAAAGGTAGAAATTGAGCTACCATATGATGCGGCAGGGCACCTCTCGGGCTTATAACCTAAGACCACCAGAATCGGAAAGACGCAGGCAGTCAAATGTGCACTGCAGCAATACTGAAATAGCCAAGACATGGAAGCAAAAAAAGGTCCATAAACAGATGAATGGACAGAGAAGAAGTGGTATATGGACAGAATGGAATAGTAGCCTCGGGGAAAAAATGAACAATGCCGTTTTCAGGACTACAGGAGAGCCTAGAAATAATAATATAAGGTTAAGTAAGTCAAAAGGGTATGACAAATATCCTATGATATCATTTATACATGTTATCCTAAGATTGCTACCAATGAACATATTTCCACAGAAAAAGACACTCACAGACTTATGAAATAAACTAATGGTTAGTCAAAATGAAAGGGGGGAGGATGGGTAAATTAGGACTATGGGATTAACATAAATATACTAATGTATGTTACATGCATATAAACATATAACAGATAAACTATATGAATTATATAATCACCAATACCTTTAAAATATACATTCTGTATTCACATACATGGTAACAGAATCCGAAGATGAACAAACATATGTAGGAATCATTGAGCAGATTCTGTACAGCCAGACAATCAAAAGACTCTAATCAAATTTACTCCAAAAAGAAATAGAATTAAATTTAAAAAACAAACATAAGTAAGGAGACATAAACTTCTGGGGGCTCGTCCCAGCACATTCCACTCTAATTTACAACCACGGAACACTACCTCCAGGAAGATTCTGTTGCCCTAGTAACAAGAGATGAGAACGTAATAATGCTGCTGCCTTGTGGCTGTTTCCCACAACAGCATCATTAAACCCAGTGCTAATGGTTGCTTAATAGTCACAAGGACTGCAGGGCTCTAAATGACACCTGCCCTGAAAAATGCCCTGGGGTAGGGAAAAGGCAAGAAAATTCAACACATGAGAAATTTTTCAAGAAGTCAATAAGAGGAGGGAAGTTGTACTCACTCTTTAAAAAAAAGGAAAAGAAAAAAAAGGACATGCCTAAAGCTCAGTATAAGGAATTATTAGACACATGCAAATTCAAATTCAACAAGGTTTCAGCTCACACCAGTCATTTCCATCAGCAAAATGTCTATAAACTATAAATGCTGAAGGGGTTTTAGAGAACTGTGTACCTTCTAGCTGCTGGTGAGATGTAAAGTGGTAACAGCACTAACGCAAACTGAATGGAGCTTCTTGAAAAGGTAAAAATTGAGCTACCATATGATGCAGCAGGTCACCCTTTGGGCCTATAACCTAAGACCACCTGAATCGGAAAGACACAGGCAGGCAAATGAGCACTGCAGCAATATTGAAATAGCCAAGACATGGAAGCAGAAAAAAGGTTCATAAACAGATGAATGGACAAAGAAGAAGTAGTATACGTACCAAATAGAATAGTAGCCTGGGGAAAAAAATGAACAACGCCGTTTTCAGGACTACAGTTGAGCCTAGAAATAATCATATAAGGTTAACTAACTCAAAAGGGTACGACAAAGATCCTATGATAATATTTATACATGTTATCCTAAGATTGCTACCAATGAACATATTTCCACAGAAAAAGACACTCACAGACTTATGAAATAAACTAATGGTTAGCAAAATGAAAGGTGGGAGGATGGGTAAATTAGGACTATGGGGTTAACATACATATACTAATGTATGTTAAGTGTATAAAAACATATAACAGATAAACTGTATGAATTATATAATCACCAATACCTTTAAAATATACATTTTGTAATCACATACATGGTAACAGGACCCGAAGATGAACAGACATATGTATGAATCATTGAGCAGATCCTGTACAGCCAGGCAATCAAAACACTCTAATCAAATTTACGCTGATAAGAAATAGAAATGAAATTTAAAAAACAAACATAAGTAAGGAGACATAAACTTCTGGGGGCTTGTCCCAGCACATTCCACTCTAATTTACAACCTCAGAACACTACCTCCAGGAAGATTCTGTTGCCCTAGTAACAAGAGTTGAGAACGTAATAATGCTGCCGCCTTGTGGCTGTTTCCCACAACAGCAGCTTTAAACCCAGTGCTAATGGTTGCTTAATAGTCACAACGACTGCAGGGGTCTAAATGACACCTGCCCTCAAAAAGTGCCCTTGGGTAGGGAATAGGCAAGAAAATTCAACACATGAGAAATTTTTCAAAAAGTGAATATGAAGAGGGAAGTTGTACTCACACTTTAACAAAAAAAGGAAAAGAAGAAAAAGGATATGCCTAAAGATCAGTATAAGGAATTATTCGCCACATGCGTATCCAACCTCCATAAAGGTTTCAGCTCACAACAGTCAAATGGCCATCAGCAAAAAGTCTACAAACTATAAATGCTGAAGGGGTTTTAGAGAAATGGGTACCTTCTATCTGCTGCTGGGATGTAAAGTGGTAACAGCACTAACGCAAACTGAATGGAGCCGCTTGAAAAGGTAGAAATTGAGCTACCATATGATGCGGCAGGGCACCTCTCGGGCTTATAACCTAAGACCACCAGAATCGGAAAGACGCAGGCAGTCAAATGTGCACTGCAGCAATACTGAAATAGCCAAGACATGGAAGCAAAAAAAGGTCCATAAACAGATGAATGGACAGAGAAGAAGTGGTATATGGACAGAATGGAATAGTAGCCTCGGGGAAAAAATGAACAATGCCGTTTTCAGGACTACAGGAGAGCCTAGAAATAATAATATAAGGTTAAGTAAGTCAAAAGGGTATGACAAATATCCTATGATATCATTTATACATGTTATCCTAAGATTGCTACCAATGAACATATTTCCACAGAAAAAGACACTCACAGACTTATGAAATAAACTAATGGTTAGTCAAAATGAAAGGGGGGAGGATGGGTAAATTAGGACTATGGGATTAACATAAATATACTAATGTATGTTACATGCATATAAACATATAACAGATAAACTATATGAATTATATAATCACCAATACCTTTAAAATATACATTCTGTATTCACATACATGGTAACAGAATCCGAAGATGAACAAACATATGTAGGAATCATTGAGCAGATTCTGTACAGCCAGACAATCAAAAGACTCTAATCAAATTTACTCCAAAAAGAAATAGAATTAAATTTAAAAAACAAACATAAGTAAGGAGACATAAACTTCTGGGGGCTCGTCCCAGCACATTCCACTCTAATTTACAACCACGGAACACTACCTCCAGGAAGATTCTGTTGCCCTAGTAACAAGAGATGAGAACGTAATAATGCTGCTGCCTTGTGGCTGTTTCCCACAACAGCAGCATTAAACCCAGTGCTAATGGTTGCTTAATAGTCACAAGGACTGCAGGGCTCTAAATGACACCTGCCCTGAAAAATGCCCTGGGGTAGGGAAAAGGCAAGAAAATTCAACACATGAGAAATTTTTCAAGAAGTCAATAAGAGGAGGGAAGTTGTACTCACTCTTTAAAAAAAAGGAAAAGAAAAAAAAGGACATGCCTAAAGCTCAGTATAAGGAATTATTAGACACATGCAAATTCAAATTCAACAAGGTTTCAGCTCACACCAGTCATTTCCATCAGCAAAATGTCTATAAACTATAAATGCTGAAGGGGTTTTAGAGAACTGTGTACCTTCTAGCTGCTGGTGGGATGTAAAGTGGTAACAGCACTAACGCAAACTGAATGGAGCTTCTTGAAAAGGTAAAAATTGAGCTACCATATGATGCAGCAGGTCACCCTTTGGGCCTATAACCTAAGACCACCTGAATCGGAAAGACACAGGCAGGCAAATGAGCACTGCAGCAATATTGAAATAGCCAAGACACGGAAGCAAAAAAAAGGTTCATAAACAGATGAATGGACAAAGAAGAAGTAGTATACGTACCAAATAGAATAGTAGCCTGGGGAAAGAAATGAACAACGCCGTTTTCAGGACTACAGTTGAGCCTAGAAATAATCATATAAGGTTAACTAACTCAAAAGGGTACGACAAAGATCCTATGATAATATTTATACATGTTATCCTAAGATTGCTACCAATGAACATATTTCCACAGAAAAAGACACTCACAGACTTATGAAATAAACTAATGGTTAGCAAAATGAAAGGTGGGAGGATGGGTAAATTAGGACTATGGGGTTAACATACATATACTAATGTATGTTAAGTGTATAAAAACATATAACAGATAAACTGTATGAATTATATAATCACCAATACCTTTAAAATATACATTTTGTAATCACATACATGGTAACAGGACCCGAAGATGAACAGACATATGTATGAATCATTGAGCAGATCCTGTACAGCCAGGCAATCAAAACACTCTAATCAAATTTACGCTGATAAGAAATAGAAATGAAATTTAAAAAACAAACATAAGTAAGGAGACATAAACTTCTGGGGGCTTGTCCCAGCACATTCCACTCTAATTTACAACCTCAGAACACTACCTCCAGGAAGATTCTGTTGCCATAGTAACAAGAGTTGAGAACGTAATAATGCTGCCGCCTTGTGGCTGTTTCCCACAACAGCAGCTTTAAACCCAGTGCTAATGGTTGCTTAATAGTCACAACGACTGCAGGGGTCTAAATGACACCTGCCCTCAAAAAGTGCCCTTGGGTAGGGAATAGGCAAGAAAATTCAACACATGAGAAATTTTTCAAAAAGTGAATATGAAGAGGGAAGTTGTACTCACACTTTAACAAAAAAAGGAAAAGAAAAAGGATATGCCTAAAGATCAGTATAAGGAATTATTCGCCACATGCGTATCCAACCTCCATAAAGGTTTCAGCTCACAACAGTCAAATGGCCATCAGCAAAAAGTCTACAAACTATAAATGCTGAAGGGGTTTTAGAGAAATGTGTACCTTCTATCTGCTGCTGGGATGTAAAGTGGTAACAGCACTAACGCAAACTGAATGGAGCCGCTTGAAAAGGTAGAAATTGAGCTACCATATGATGCGGCAGGGCACCTCTCGGGCTTATAACCTAAGACCACCAGAATCGGAAAGACACAGGCAGTCAAATGTGCACTGCAGCAATACTGAAATAGCCAAGACATGGAAGCAAAAAAAGGTCCATAAACAGATGAATGGACAGAGAAGAAGTGGTATATGGACAGAATGCAATAGTAGCCTCGGGGAAAAAATGAACAATGCCGTTTTAAGGACTAGAGTTGAGCCTAGAAATAATCATATAAGGTTAAGTAAGTCAAAAGGGTATGACAAATATCCTATGATATCATTTATACATGTTATCCTAAGATTGCTACCAATGAACATATTTCCACAGAAAAAGACACTCACAGACTTATGAAATAAACTAATTGTTAGCCAAAATGAAAGGTGGGAGGATGGGTAAATTAGGACTATGGGGTTAACATACATATACTAATGTATGTTAAGTGTATAAAAACATATAACAGATAAACTGTATGAATTATATATAATCACCAATACCTTTAAAATATACATTCTGTAATAACATACATGGTAACAGAATCCGAAGATGAACAGACATATGTAGGAATCATTGAGCAGTTTCTGTACAGCCAGACAATCAAAACACTCTAATCAAATTTACTCCGATAAGAAATAGAAATTTAATTTAAAAAACAAACCTAAGTAAGGAGACATAAACTTCTGGGGGCTTGTCCCAGCACATTCCACTCTAATTTACAACCTCGGAACACTACCACCAGGAAGATTCTGTTGCCCTAGTAACAAGAGATGAGAACGTAATAATGCTGCCGCCTTGTGGCTCTTTCCCACAACAGCAGCTTTAAACCCAGTGCTAATGGTTGCTTAATAGTCACATGGACTGCAGGGCTCTAAATGACACCTGCCCTGAAAAATGCCCTGGGGTAGGGAATAGGCAAGAATATTCAACACATGAGAAATTTTTCAAGAAGTCAATAAGAGGAGGGAAGTTGTACTCACTCTTTAAAAGAAAAGGAAAAGAAAAAAAAGGACATGCCTAAAGCTCAGTAGAATGAATTATTAGACACATGCAAATTCAAATTCAAAAAGGTTTCAGCTCACACCAGTCGTTTCCATCAGCAAAATGTCTACAAACTATAAATGCTGAAGGGGTTTTAGAGAACTGTGTACCTTCTAGCAGCTGGTGGGATGTAAAGTGGTAACAGCACTAACGCAAACTGAATGGATCTGCTTGAAAAGATAAAAATTGAGCTACCATATGATGCGGCAGGGCACCTTTTGGGCCTATAACCTAAGACCACCTGAATCGGAAAGACACAGGCAGGCAAATGTGCACTGCAGCTATATTGAAATAGCCAAGACGTGGAAGCAGAAAAAGGGTTCATAAACAGATGAATGGACAAAGAAGAAGTGGTATACGTACCAAATAGCATAGAAGCCTCGGGAAAAAAAATGAACAATGCCGTTTTCAGGACTACAGTTGAGCCTAGAAATAATCATATAAGGTTAAGTAACTCAAAAGGGTACGACAAATATCCTATGATAACATTTATACATGTTATCCTACGATTGCTACCAATGAACATATTTCCACAGAAAAAGACACTCACAGACTTATGAAATAAACTAATGGTTAGCCAAAATGAAAGGTGGGAGGATGGGTAAATTAGGACTATGGGGTTAACATACATATACTAATGTATGTTAAGTGTATAAAAACATGTAACAGATAAACTGTATGAATTATATAATCACCAATACCTTTAAAATATACATTTTGTAATCACATACATGGTAAGAGGACCCGAAGATGAACAGACATATGTATGAATCACTGAGCAGATCCTGTACAGCCAGGCAATCAAAACACTCTAATCAAATTTACTCCGATAAGAAATAGAAATTAAATTTAAAAAAACAAACATAAGTAAGGAGACATAAACTTCTGGGGGCTTGTCCCAGCACATTCCACTCTAATTTACAACCTCGGATCACTACCTCCAGGAAGATTCTGTTGCCCTAGTAACAAGAGATGAGAACGTAATAATGCTGCTGCCTTGTGGCTCTTTCCCACAACAGCAGCTTTAAACCAAGTGCTAATGTTTGCTTAATAGTCACAAGGACTGCAGGGCTCTAAATGACACCTGCCCTTAAAAATGCCCTGGGGTAGGGAATAGGCAAGAAAATTCAACACATTAGAAATTTTTCAAGAAGTCAATAAGAGGAGGGAAGTTGTACTCACTCTTTAAAAAAAAAGGAAAAGAAAAAAAAGGACATTCCTAAACCTCAGTATAAGGAATTATTAGACACATGCAAATGCAAATTCAAAAAGGTTTCAGCTCACAAAAGTCATTTCCATCAGCAAAATGTCTACAAACTATAAATGCTGAAGGAGTTTTAGAGAACTGTGTACCTTCTAGATCCTAGTTGGATGTAAAGTGGTAACAGCACTAACGCAAACTGAATTGAGCTGTTGAAAAGGTAAAAATTGAGCTACCATATGATGCGGCAGGTCACCTTTTGGGCCTATAACCTAAGACCACCTGAATCGGAAAGACACAGGCAGGCAAATGAGCACTGCAGCAATATTGAAATAGCCAAGACATGGAAGCAGAAAAAAGGTTCATAAACAGATGAATGGACAAAGAAGAAGTGGTATACGTACCAAATAGAATAGTAGCCTCGGGAAAAAAATGAACAATGCCGTTTTCAGGACTACAGTTGAGCCTAGAAATAATCATATAAGGTTAAGTAACTCAAAAGGGTACGACAAATATCCTATGATAACATTTATACATGTTATCCAAAGATAGCTACCAATGAACATATTTCCACAGAAAAAGACACTCACAGACTTATCAAATAAACTAATGGTTAGCCAAAATGAAAGGTGGGAGGATGGGTTAACTCGGACTATGGGGTTAACATACATATACTAATGTATGTTAAGTGTATAAAAACATATAACAGATAAACTGTATGAATTATATAATCACCAATACCTTTAAAATATACATTTTGTAATCACATACATGGTAACAGGACCCGAGGATGAACAGACATATGTAAGAATCATTGAGCAGATTCTGTACAGCCAGGCAATCAAAACACTAAAATCAAATTTACTCCGATAAGAAATAGAAATTAAATTTAAAAAACAAACCTAAGTAAGGAGACATAAACTTCTGGAGGCTTGTCCCAGCACATTCCACTCTAATTTACAACCTCGGAACACTACCTCCAGGAAGATTCTGTTGCCCTAGTAACAAGAGATGAGAACGTAATAATGCTGCCGCCTTGTGGCTCTTTCCCACAACAGCAGCTTTAAACCCAGTGCTAATGGTTGCTTAATAGTCACATGGACTGCAGGGCTCTAAATGACACCTGCCCTGAAAAATGCCCTGGGGTAAGGAATAGGCAAGAATATTCAACACATGAGAAATTTTTCAAGAAATCAATAAGAGGAGGGAAGTTGTACTCACTCTTTAAAAAAAAAGGAAAAGAAAAAAAGGACATGCCTAAAGCTCAGTAGAATGAATTATTAGACACATGCAAATTCAAATGGAAAAAGGTTTCAGCTCACACCAATCGTTTCCATCAGCAAAATGTCTACAAAGTATAAATGCTGAAGGGGTTTTAGAGAACTGTGTACCTTCTAGCTGCTGGTGGGATGTAAAGTGGTAACAGCACTAACACAAACTGAATGGAGCTGCTTGAAAAGATAAAAATTGAGCTACCATATGATGCGGCAGGTCACCTTTTGGGCCTATAACCTAAGACCACCTGAATGGGAAAGACACAGGCAGGCAAATGAGCACTGCAGCAATATTGAAATAGCCAAGACATGGAAGCAGAAAAAAGGTTCATAAACAGATGAATGGACAAAGAAGAAGTGGTATACGTACCAAATAGAATAGTAGCCTCGGGAAAAAAATGAACAATGCCGTTTTCAGGACTACAGTTGAGCCTAGAAATAATCATATAACGTTAAGTAACTCAAAAGGGTACGACAAATATCCTATGATAACATTTATACATGTTATCCTAAGATTGCTACCAATGAACATATTTCCACAGAAAAAGACACTCACAGACTTATCAAATAAACTAATGGTTAGCCAAAATGAAAGGTGGGAGGATGGGTTAACTAGGACTATGGGGTTAACATACATATACTAATGTATGTTAAGTGTATAAAAACATATAACAGATAAACTGTATGAATTATATAATCACCAATACCTTTAAAATATACATTTTGTAATCACATACATGGTAACAGGACCCGAGGGTGAACAGACATATGTATGAATCATTGAGCAGATTCTGTACAGCCAGGCAATCAAAACACTAAAATCAAATTTACTCCGATAAGAAATAGAAATTAAATTTAAAAAACAAACATAAGTAAGGAGACATAAACTTCTGGAGGCTTGTCCCAGCACATTCCACTCTAATTTACAACCTCGGAACACTACCTCCAGGAAGACTCTGTTGCCATAGTAACAAGAGTTGAGAACGTAATAATGCTGCCGCCTTGTGGCTGTTTCCCACAACAGCAGCTTTAAACCCAGTGCTAATGGTTGCTTAATAGTCAAAACGACTGCAGGGGTCTAAATGACACCTGCCCTCAAAAAATGCCCTGGGGTAGGGAATACGCAAGAAAATTCAACACATGAGAAATTTTTCAAAAAGTGAATATGAAGAGGGAAGTTGTACTCACACTTTAACAAAAAAAGGAAAAGAAGAAAAAGGATATACCTAAAGATCAGTATAAGGAATTATTCGCCACATGCGTATCCAACCTCCAAAAAGGTTTCAGCTCACACCAGTCAAATGGCCATCAGCAAAAAGTCTACAAACTATAAATGCTGAAGGAGTTTTAGAGAAATGTATACCTTCTATCTGCTGCTGGGATGTAAAGTGGTAACAGCACTAACGCAAACTGAATGGAGCTGCTTGAAAAGGTAAAAATTGAGCTACCATATGATGCGGCAGGTCACCTTTTGGGCCTATAACCTAAGACCACCTGAATCGGAAAGACACAGGCAGGCAAATGAGCACTGCAGCAATATTGAAATAGCCAAGACATGGAAGCAGAAAAAAGGTTCATAAACAGATGAATGGACAAAGAAGAAGTGGTATACGTACCAAATAGAATAGTAGCCTCGGGAAAAAAATGAACAATGCCGTTTTCAGGACTACAGTTGAGCCTAGAAATAATCATATAAGGTTAAGTAACTCAAAAGGGTACGACAAATATCCTATGATAACATTTATACATGTTATCCAAAGATAGCTACCAATGAACATATTTCCACAGAAAAAGACACTCACAGACTTATCAAATAAACTAATGGTTAGCCAAAATGAAAGGTGGGAGGATGGGTTAACTAGGACTATGGGGTTAACATACATATACTAATGTATGTTAAGTGTATAAAAACATATAACAGATAAACTGTATGAATTATATAATCACCAATACCTTTAAAATATACATTTTGTAATCACATACATGGTAACAGGACCCGAGGATGAACAGACATATGTATGAATCATTGAGCAGATTCTGTACAGCCAGGCAATCAAAACACTAAAATCAAATTTACTCCGATAAGAAATAGAAATTAAATTTAAAAAACAAACCTAAGTAAGGAGACATAAACTTCTGGAGGCTTGTCCCAGCACATTCCACTCTAATTTACAACCTCGGAACACTACCTCCAGGAAGATTCTGTTGCCCTAGTAACAAGAGATGAGAACGTAATAATGCTGCCGCCTTGTGGCTCTTTCCCACAACAGCAGCTTTAAACCCAGTGCTAATGGTTGCTTAATAGTCACATGGACTGCAGGGCTCTAAATGACACCTGCCCTGAAAAATGCCCTGGGGTAAGGAATAGGCAAGAATATTCAACACATGAGAAATTTTTCAAGAAATCAATAAGAGGAGGGAAGTTGTACTCACTCTTTAAAAAAAAAAGGAAAAGAAAAAAAGGACATGCCTAAAGCTCAGTAGAATGAATTATTAGACACATGCAAATTCAAATGGAAAAAGGTTTCAGCTCACACCAATCGTTTCCATCAGCAAAATGTCTACAAAGTATAAATGCTGAAGGGGTTTTAGAGAACTGTGTACCTTCTAGCTGCTGGTGGGATGTAAAGTGGTAACAGCACTAACACAAACTGAATGGAGCTGCTTGAAAAGATAAAAATTGAGCTACCATATGATGCGGCAGGTCACCTTTTGGGCCTATAACCTAAGACCACCTGAATGGGAAAGACACAGGCAGGCAAATGAGCACTGCAGCAATATTGAAATAGCCAAGACATGGAAGCAGAAAAAAGGTTCATAAACAGATGAATGGACAAAGAAGAAGTGGTATACGTACCAAATAGAATAGTAGCCTCGGGAAAAAAATGAACAATGCCGTTTTCAGGACTACAGTTGAGCCTAGAAATAATCATATAACGTTAAGTAACTCAAAAGGGTACGACAAATATCCTATGATAACATTTATACATGTTATCCTAAGATTGCTACCAATGAACATATTTCCACAGAAAAAGACACTCACAGACTTATCAAATAAACTAATGGTTAGCCAAAATGAAAGGTGGGAGGATGGGTTAACTAGGACTATGGGGTTAACATACATATACTAATGTATGTTAAGTGTATAAAAACATATAACAGATAAACTGTATGAATTATATAATCACCAATACCTTTAAAATATACATTTTGTAATCACATACATGGTAACAGGACCTGAGGATGAACAGACATATGTATGAATCATTGAGCAGATTCTGTACAGCCAGGCAATCAAAACACTAAAATCAAATTTACTCCGATAAGAAATAGAAATTAAATTTAAAAAACAAACATAAGTAAGGAGACATAAACTTCTGGAGGCTTGTCCCAGCACATTCCACTCTAATTTACAACCTCGGAACACTACCTCCAGGAAGACTCTGTTGCCATAGTAACAAGAGTTGAGAACGTAATAATGCTGCCGCCTTGTGGCTGTTTCCCACAACAGCAGCTTTAAACCCAGTGCTAATGGTTGCTTAATAGTCAAAACGACTGCAGGGGTCTAAATGACACCTGTCCTCAAAAAATGCCCTGGGGTAGGGAATACGCAAGAAAATTCAACACATGAGAAATTTTTCAAAAAGTGAATATGAAGAGGGAAGTTGTACTGACACTTTAACAAAAAAAGGAAAAGAAGAAAAAGGATATGCCTAAAGATCAGTATAAGGAATTATTCGCCACATGCGTATCCAACCTCCAAAAAGGTTTCAGCTCACACCAGTCAAATGGCCATCAGCAAAAAGTCTACAAACTATAAATGCTGAAGGGGTTTTAGAGAAATGTATACCTTCTATCTGCTGCTGGGATGTAAAGTGGTAACAGCACTAACGCAAACTGAATGGAGCTGCTTGAAAAGGTAAAAATTGAGCTACCATATGATGCGGCAGGTCACCTTTTGGGCCTATAACCTAAGACCACCTGAATCGGAAAGACACAGGCAGGCAAATGAGCACTGCAGCAATATTGAAATAGCCAAGACATGGAAGCAGAAAAAAGGTTCATAAACAGATGAATGGACAAAGAAGAAGTGGTATACGTACCAAATAGAATAGTAGCCTCGGGAAAAAAATGAACAATGCCGTTTTCAGGACTACAGTTGAGCCTAGAAATAATCATATAAGGTTAAGTAACTCAAAAGGGTACGACAAATATCCTATGATAACATTTATACATGTTATCCTAAGATAGCTACCAATGAACATATTTCCACAGAAAAAGACACTCACAGACTTATGAAATAAACTAATGGTTAGACAAAATGAAAGGTGGGAGGATGGGTAAACTAGGACTATGGGGTTAACATACATATACTAATGTATGTTAAGTGTATAAAAACATATAACAGATAAACTGTATGAATTATATAATCACCAATACCTTTAAAATATACATTCTGTAATCACATACATGGTAACAGAATCCGAAGATGAACAGACATATGTAGGAATCATTGAGCAGTTTCTGTACAGCCAGACAATCAAAACACTCTAATCAAATTTACTCAGATAAGAAATAGAAATTAAATTTAAAAAACAAACCTAAGTAAGGAGACATAAACTTCTGGGGGCTTGTCCCAGCACATTCCACTCTAATTTACAACCTCGGAACACTACCTCCAGGAAGATTCTGTTGCCCTAGTAACAAGAGATGAGAACGTAATAATGCTGCCGCCTTGTGGCTCTTTCCCACAACAGCAGCTATAAACCCAGTGCTAATGGTTGCTTAATAGTCACATGGACTGCAGGGCTCTAAACGACACCTGCCCTGAAAAATGCCCTGGGGTAGGGAATAGGCAATAATATTCAACACATGAGAAATTTTTCAAGAAGTCAATAAGAGGAGGGAAGTTGTACTCACTCTTTAAAGAAAAAGGAAAAGAAAAAAAAGGACATGCCTAAAGCTCAGTAGAATGAATTATTAGACACATGCAAATTCAAATTCAAAAAGGTTTCAGCTCACACCAGTCGTTTCCATCAGCAAAATGTCTACAAAGTATAAATGCTGAAGGGGTTTTAGAGAACGGTGTACCTTCTAGCTGCTGGTGGGATGTAAAGTGGTAACAGCACTAACACAAACTGAATGGAGCTGCTTGAAAAGATAAAAATTGAGCTACCATATGATGCGGCAGGTCACCTTTTGGGCCTATAACCTAAGACCACCTGAATCGGAAAGACACAGGCAGGCAAATGAGCACTGCAGCAATATTGAAATACCCAAGACATGGAAGCAGAAAAAAGGTTCATAAACAGATGAATGGACAAAGAAGAAGTGGTATACGTACCAAATAGAATAGTAGCCTCGGGAAAAAAATGAACAATGCCGTTTTCAGGACTACAGTTGAGCCTAGAAATAATCATATAACGTTAAGTAACTCAAAAGGGTACGACAAATATCCTATGATAACATTTATACATGTTATCCTAAGATTGCTACCAATGAACATATTTCCACAGAAAAAGACACTCACAGACTTATCAAATAAACTAATGGTTAGCCAAAATGAAAGGTGGGAGGATGGGTAAATTAGGACTATGGGGTTAACATACATATACTAATGTATGTTAAGTGTATAAAAACATATAACAGATAAACTGTATGAATTATATAATCACCAATACCTTTAAAATATACATTTTGTAATCACATACATGGTAACAGGACCCGAAGATGAACAGACATATGTATGAATCATTGAGCAGATTCTGTACAGCCAGGCAATCAAAACACTCTAATCAAATTTACTCTGATAAGAAATAGAAATTAAATTTAAAAAACAAACATAAGTAAGGAGACATAAACTTCTGGGGGCTCGTCCCAGCACATTCCACTCTAATTTACAACCACGGAACACTACCTCCAGGAAGATTCTGTTGCCCTAGTAACAAGAGATGAGAACGTAATAATGCTGCCGCCTTGTGGCTGTTTCCCACAACAGCAGCATTAAACCCAGTGCTAATGGTTGCTTAATAGTCACAAGGACTGCAGGGCTCTAAATGACACCTGCCCTGATAAATGCCCTGGGGTAGGGAATACGCAAGAAAATTCAACACATGAGAAATTTTTCAAGAAGTCAATAAGAGGAGGGAAGTTGTACTCACACTTTAAAAAAAAGGAAAAGAAAAAAAAGGACATGCCTAAAGCTCAGTATCAGGAATTATTAGACACATGCAAATTCAAATTCAACAAGGTTTCAGCTCACACCAGTCATTTCCATCAGCAAAATGTCTATAAACTATAAATGCTGAAGGGGTTTTAGAGAACTGTGTACCTTCTAGCTGCTGGTGGGATGTAAAGTGGTAACAGCACTAACGCAAACTGAATGGACCTGCTTGAAAAGGTAAAAATGGAGCTACCATATGATGCGGCAGGGCACCTCTTGGGCTTATAACCTAAGACTACCAGAATCGGAAAGACACAGGCAGTCAAATGTGCACTGCAGCAATATTGAAATAGCAAAGACATGGAAGCAAAAAAAATGTCCATAAACAGATGAATGGACAGAGAAGAAGTGGTATATGGACAGAATGGAATAGTAGCCTCGTGGAAAAAATGAACAATGCCGTTTTCAGGACTACAGTAGAGCCTAGAAATAATCATATAAGGTAAAGTAAGTCAAAAGGGTATGACAATTATCCTATGATATCATTTATACATGTTATCCTAAGATTGCTACCAATGAACATATTTCCACAGAAAAAGACACTCACAGACTTATGAAATAAACTAATTGTTAGCCAAAATGAAAGGTGGGAGGACGGGTAAATTAGGACTATGGGGTTAACATACATATACTAATGTATGTTAAGTGTATAAAAACATATAACAGATAAACTGTATGAATTATATAATCACCAATACCTTTAAAATATACATTCTGTAATCACATACATGGTAACAGAACCCGAAGATGAACAGACATATGTAGGAATCATTGAGCAGTTTCTGTACAGCCAGACAATCAAAACACTCTAATCAAATTTACTCCGATAAGAAATAGAAATTAAATTTAAAAAACAAACCTAAGTAAGGAGACATAAACTTCTGGGGGCTTGTCCCAGCACATTCCACTCTAATTTACAACCTCGGAACACTACCTCCAGGAAGATTCTGTTGCCCTAGTAACAAGAGATGAGAACGTAATAATGCTGCCGCCTTGTGGCTCTTTCCCACAACAGCAGCTTTAAACCCAGTGCTAATGGTTGCTTAATAGTCACATGGACTGCAGGGCTCTAAATGACACCTGCCCTGAAAAATGCCCTGGGGTAAGGAATAGGCAAGAATATTCAACACATGAGAAATTTTTCAAGAAATCAATAAGAGGAGGGAAGTTGTACTCACTCTTTAAAAAAAAAGGAAAAGAAAAAAAGGACATGCCTAAAGCTCAGTAGAATGAATTATTAGACACATGCAAATTCAAATGGAAAAAGGTTTCAGCTCACACCAATCGTTTCCATCAGCAAAATGTCTACAAAGTATAAATGCTGAAGGGGTTTTAGAGAACGGTGTACCTTCTAGCTGCTGGTGGGATGTAAAGTGGTAACAGCACTAACACAAACTGAATGGAGCTGCTTGAAAAGATAAAAATTGAGCTACCATATGATGCGGCAGGTCACCTTTTGGGCCTATAACCTAAGACCACCTGAATCGGAAAGACACAGGCAGGCAAATGAGCCCTGCAGCAATATTGAAATAGCCAAGACATGGAAGCAGAAAAAAGGTTCATAAACAGATGAATGGACAAAGAAGAAGTGGTATACGTACCAAATAGAATAGTAGCCTGGGGAAAAAAATGAACAACGCCGTTTTCAGGACTACAGTTGAGCCTAGAAATAATCATATAAGCTTAAGTAACTCAAAAGGGTACGACAAATATCCTATGATAACATTTATACATGTTATCCTAAGATTGCTACCAATGAACATATTTCCACAGAAAAAGACACTCACAGACTTATGAAATAAAGTAATGGTTAGCCAAAATGAAAGGTGGGAGGATGGGTTAACTAGGACTATGGGGTTAACATACATATACTAATGTATGTTAAGTGTATAAAAACATATAACAGATAAACTGTATGAATTATATAATCACCAATACCTTTAAAATATACATTTTGTAATCACATACATGGTAACAGGACCCGAGGATGAACAGACATATGTATGAATCATTGACCAGATTCTGTACAGCCAGGCAATCAAAACACTAAAATCAAATTTACTCTGATAAGAAATAGAAATTAAATTTAAAAAACAAACCTAAGTAAGGAGACATAAACTTCTGGAGGCTTGTCCCAGCACATTCCACTCTAATTTACAACCTCGGAACACTACCTCCAGGAAGACTCTGTTGCCATAGTAACAAGAGTTGAGAACGTAATAATGCTGCCGCCTTGTGGCTGTTTCCCACAACAGCAGCTTTAAACCCAGTGCTAATGGTTGCTTAATAGTCAAAACGACTGCAGGGGTCTAAATGACACCTGCCCTCAAAAAATGCCCTGGGGTAGGGAATACGCAAGAAAATTCAACACATGAGAAATTTTTCAAAAAGTGAATATGAAGAGGGAAGTTGTACTCACACTTTAACAAAAAAAGGAAAAGAAGAAAAAGGATATGCCTAAAGATCAGTATAAGGAATTATTCGCCACATGCGTATCCAACCTCCAAAAAGGTTTCAGCTCACACCAGTCAAATGGCCATCAGCAAAAAGTCTACAAAGTATAAATGCTGAAGGGGTTTTAGAGAAATGTATACCTTCTATCTGCTGCTGGGATGTAAAGTGGTAACAGCACTAACGCAAACTGAATGGAGCTGCTTGAAAAGGTAAAAATTGAGCTACCATATGATGCGGCAGGGCACCTCTTGGGCTTATAACCTAAGACTACCAGAATCGGAAAGACACAGGCAGTCAAATGTGCACTGCAGCAATATGGAAATAGCAAAGACATGGAAGCAAAAAAAATGTCCATAAACAGATGAATGGACAGAGAAGAAGCGGTATATGGACAGAATGCAATAGTAGCCTCGGAGAAAAAATGAACAATGCCGTTTTAAGGACTAGAGTTGAGCCTAGAAATAATCATATAAGGTTAAGTAAGTCAAAAGGGTATGACAAATATCCTATGATATCATTTATACATGTTATCCTAAGATTGCTACCAATGAACATATTTCCACAGAAAAAGACACTCACAGACTTATGAAATAAACTAATTGTTAGCCAAAATGAAAGGTGGGAGGATGGGTAAATTAGGACTATGGGGTTAACATAAATATACTAATGTATGTTAAGTGTATAAAAACATATAACAGATAAACTGTATGAATTATATAATCACCAATACCTTTAAAATATACATTCTGTAATAACATACATGATAACAGAATCCAAAGATGAACAGACATATGTAGGAATCATTGAGCAGTTTCTGTACAGCCAGACAATCAAAACACTCTAATCAAAGTTACTCCGATAAGAAATAGAAATTTAATTTAAAAAACAAACCTAAGTAAGGAGACATAAACTTCTGGGGGCTTGTCCCAGCACATTCCACTCTAATTTACAACTTCGGAACACTACCTCCAGGAAGATTCTGTTGCCCTAGTAACAAGAGATGAGAACGTAATAATGTTGCCGCCTTGTGGCTCTTTCCCACAACAGCAGCATTAAACCCAGTGCTAATGGTTGCTTAATAGTCACAAGGACTGCAGGGATCTAAATGACACCTGCCCTGAAAAATGCCCTCGGGTAGGGAATAGGCAAGAAAATTCAACACATGAGAAATTTTTCAAGAAGTCAATAAGAGGAGGGAAGTTGTACTCATTCTTTAAAAAAAAAGGAAAAGAAAAAAAAGGACATGCCTAAAGCTCAGTATAAGGAATTATTAGACACATGCAAATTCAATTTCAAAAAGGTTTCAGCTCACACCAGTCATTTCCATCAGCAAAATGTCTACAAACTATAAATGCTGAAGGGGTTTTAGAGAACTGTGTACCTTCTAGCTGCTGGTGGGATGTAAAGTGGTAACAGCAATAACGCAAACTTAATGGAGTTTCTTGAAAAGGTAAAAATTGAGCTACCATATGATGCGGCAGGTCACCTTTTGGGCCTATAACCTAAGACCACCTAAATCGGAAAGACACAGGCAGGCAAATGTGCACTGCAGCTATATTGAAATAGCCAAGACATGGAAGCAGAAAAAGGGTTCATAAACAGATGAATGGACAAAGAAGAAGTGGTATACGTACCAAATAGCATAGTAGCCTCGGGAAAAAAATGAACAATGCCGTTTTCAGGACTACAGTTGAGCCTAGAAATAATCATATAACGTTAAGTAACTCAAAAGGGTACGACAAATATCCTATGATAACATTTATACATGTTATCCTACGATTGCTACCAATGAACATATTTCCACAGAAAAAGCCACTCACAGACTTATGAAATAAACTAATGGTTAGCCAAAATGAAAGGTGGGAGGATGGGTAAATTAGGACTATGGGGTTAACATACATATACTAATGTATGTTAAGTGTATAAAAACATGTAACAGATAAACTGTATGAATTATATAATCACCAATACCTTTAAAATATACATTTTGTAATCACATACATGGTAAGAGGACCCGAAGATGAACAGACATATGTATGAATCACTGAGCAGATCCTGTACAGCCAGGCAATCAAAACACTCTAATCAAATTTACTCCGATAAGAAATAGAAATTAAATTTAAAAAAACAAACATAAGTAAGGAGACATAAACTTCTGGGGGCTTGTCCCAGCACATTCCACTCTAATTTACAACCTCGGAACACTACCTCCAGGAAGATTCTGTTGCCCTAGTAACAAGAGATGAGAACGTAATAATGCTGCCGCCTTGTGGCTCTTTCCCACAACAGCAGCTTTAAACCCAGTGCTAATGTTTGCTTAATAGTCACAAGGACTGCAGGGCTCTAAATGACACCTGCCCTGAAAAATGCCCTGGGGTAGGGAATAGGCAAGAAAATTCAACACATTAGAAATTTTTCAAGAAGTCAATAAGAGGAGGGAAGTTGTACTCACTCTTTAAAAAAAAATGAAAAGAAAAAAAAAGGACATGCCTAAACCTCAGTATAAGGAATTATTAGACACATGCAAATGCAAATTCAAAAAGGTTTCAGCTCACACCAGTCATTTCCATCAGCAAAATGTCTACAAACTATAAATGCTGAAGGAGTTTTAGAGAACTGTGTACCTTCTAGATCCTGGTTGGATGTAAAGTGGTAACAGCACTAACGCAAACTGAATTGAGCTGTTGAAAAGGTAAAAATTGAGCTACCATATGATGCGGCAGGTCACCTTTTGGGCCTATAACCTAAGACCACCTGAATCGGAAAGACACAGGCAGGCAAATGAGCACTGCAGCAATATTGAAATAGCCAAGACATGGAAGCAGAAAAAAGGTTCATAAACAGATGAATGGACAGAGAAGAAGTGGTATATGGACAGAATGCAATAGTAGCCTCGGGGAAAAAATGAACAATGCCGTTTTAAGGACTAGAGTTGAGCCTAGAAATAATCATATAAGGTTAAGTAAGTCAAAAGGGTATGACAAATATCCTATGATATCATTTATACATGTTATCCTAAGATTGCTACCAATGAACATATTTCCACAGAAAAAGACACTCACAGACTTATGAAATAAACTAATTGTTAGCCAAAATGAAAGGTGGGAGGATGGGTAAATTAGGACTATGGGGTTAACATACATATACTAATGTATGTTAAGTGTATAAAAACATATAACAGATAAACTGTATGAATTATATAATCACCAATACCTTTAAAATATACATTCTGTAATAACATACATGGTAACAGAATCCGAAGATGAACAGACATATGTAGGAATCATTGAGCAGTTTCTGTACAGCCAGACAATCAAAACACTCTAATCAAATTTACTCCGATAAGAAATAGAAATTAAATTTAAAAAACAAACCTAAGTAAGGAGACATAAACTTCTGGGGGCTTGTCCCAGCACATTCCACTCTAATTTACAACCTCGGAACACTACCTCCAGGAAGATTCTGTTGCCCTAGTAACAAGAGATGAGAACGTAATAATGCTGCCGCCTTGTGGCTCTTTCCCACAACAGCAGCTTTAAACCCAGTGCTAATGGTTGCTTAATAGTCACATGGACTGCAGGGCTCTAAATGACACCTGCCCTGAAAAATGCCCTGGGGTAGGGAATAGGCAATAATATTCAACACATGAGAAATTTTTTAACAAGTCAATAAGAGGAGGGAAGTTGTACTCACTCTTTAAAAAAAAAGGAAAAGAAAAAAAAGGACATGCCTAAAGCTCAGTAGAATGAATTATTAGACACATGCAAATTCAAATTCAAAAAGGTTTCAGCTCACACCAGTCGTTTCCATCAGCAAAATGTCTACAAACTATAAATGCTGAAGGGGTTTTAGAGAACTGTGTACCTTCTAGCTGCTGGTGGGATGTAAAGTGGTAACAGCACTAACACAAACTGAATGGAGCTGCTTGAAAAGATAAAAATTGAGCTACCATATGATGCGGCAGGTCACCGTTTGGGCCTATAACCTAAGACTACCTGAATCGGAAAGACACAGGCAGGCAAATGAGCACTGCAGCAATATTGAAATAGCCAAGACATGGAAGCAGAAAAAAGGTTCATAAACAGATGAATGGACAAAGAAGAAGTGCTATACGTACCAAATAGAATAGTAGCCTCGGGAAAAAAATGAACAATGCCGTTTTCAGGACTACAGTTGAGCCTAGAAATAATCATATAACGTTAAGTAACTCAAAAGGGTACGACAAATATCCTATGAAAACATTTATACATGTTATCCTAAGATTGCTACCAATGAACATATTTCCACAGAAAAAGACAATCACAGACTTATCAAATAAACTAATGGGTAGCCAAAATGAAAGGTGGGAGGATGGGAAAATTAGGACTATGTGGTTAACATACATATACTAATGTATGTTAAGTGTATAAAAACATATAACAGATAAACTGTATGAATTATATAATCACCAATACCTTTAAAATATACATTTTGTAATCACATACATGGTAACAGGACCCGAAGATGAACAGACATATGTATGAATCATTGAGCAGATTCTGTACAGCCAGGCAATCAAAACACTCTAATCAAATTTACTCTGATAAGAAATAGAAATTAAATTTAAAAAACAAACATAAGTAAGGAGACATAAACTTCTGGGGGCTTGTCCCAGCACATTCCACTCTAATTTACAACCTCGGAACACTACCTCCAGAGAGACTCTGTTGCCGTAGTAACAAGAGTTGAGAACGTAATAATGCTGCGGCCTTGTGGCTGTTTCCCACAACAGCAGCTTTAAACCCAGTACTAATAGTTGCTTAATAGTCACAAGGACTGCAGGGCTCTAAATGACACCTGCCCTGAAAAATGCCCTCGGGTAGGGAATAGGCAAGAAAATTCAACACATGAGAAATTTTTCAAGAAGTCAATAAGAGGAGGGAAGTTGTACTCACTCTTTAAAAAAAAAGGAAAAGAAAAAAAAGGACATGCCTAAAGCTCAGTATAAGGAATATTAGACACATGCAAATTCAAATTCAAAAAGGTTTCAGCTCACACCAGTCATTTCCATCAGCAAAATGTCTATAAACTATGAATGCTGAAGGGGTTTTAGAGAACTGTGTACCTTCTAGCTGCTGGTGGGATGTAAAGTGGTAACAGCACTAACGCAAACTGAATGGAGATTCTTGAGAAGGTAAAAATTGAGCTACCATATGATGCAGCAGGTCACCCTTTGGGCCTATAACCTAAGACCACCTGAATCGGAAAGACACAGGCAGGCAAATGAGCACTGCAGCAATATTGAAATAGCCAAGACATGGAAGCAGAAAAAAGGTTCATAAACAGATGAATGGACAAAGAAGAAGTAGTATACGTACCAAATAGAATAGTAGCCTGGGGAAAAAAATGAACAACGCCGTTTTCAGGACTACAGTTGAGCCTAGAAATAATCATATAAGGTTAAGTAACTCAAAAGGGTACGACAAATATCCTATGATAATATTTATACATGTTATCCTAAGATTGCTACCAATGAACATATTTCCACAGAAAAAGACACTCACAGACTTATGAAATAAACTAATGGTTAGCAAAATGAAAGGTGGGAGGATGGGTAAATTAGGACTATGGTGTTAACATACATATACTAATGTATGTTAAGTGTATAACAACATATAACAGATAAACTGTATGAATTATATAATCACCAATACCTTTAAAATATACATTTTGTAATCACATACATGGTAACAGGACCCGAAGATGAACAGACATATGTATGAATCATTGAGCAGATCCTGTACAGCCAGGCAATCAAAACACTCTAATCAAATTTACGCTGATAAGAAATAGAAATGAAATTTAAAAAACAAACATAAGTAAGGAGACATAAACTTCTGGGGGCTTGTCCCAGCACATTCCACTCTAATTTACAACCTCAGAACACTACCTCCAGGAAGATTCTTTTGCCCTAGTAACAAGAGTTGAGAACGTAATAATGCTGCCGCCTTGTGGCTGTTTCCCACAACAGCAGCTTTAAACCCAGTGCTAATGGTTGCTTAATAGTCACAACGACTGCAGGGGTCTAAATGACACCTGCCCTCAAAAAGTGCCCTTGGGTAGGGAATAGGCAAGAAAATTCAACACATGAGAAATTTTTCAAAAAGTGAATATGAAGAGGGAAGTTGTACTCACACTTTAACAAAAAAAGGAAAAGAAGAAAAAGGATATGCCTAAAGATCAGTATAAGGAATTATTCGCCACATGCGTATCCAACCTCCATAAAGGTTTCAGCTCACAACAGTCAAATGGCCATCAGCAAAAGTCTACAAACTATAAATGCTGAAGGTGTTTTAGAGAAATGTGTACCTTCTATCTGCTGCTGGGATGTAAAGTGGTAACAGCACTAACACAAACTGAATGGAGCCGCTTGAAAAGGTAGAAATTGAGCTACCATATGATGCGGCAGGGCACCTCTCGGGCTTATAACCTAAGACCACCAGAATCGGAAAGACACAGGCAGTCAAATGTGCACTGCAGCAATACTGAAATAGCCAAGACATGGAAGCAAAAAAAGGTCCATAAACAGATGAATGGACAGAGAAGAAGTGGTATATGGACAGAATGGAATAGTAGCCTCGGGAAAAAAATGAACAATGCCGTTTTCAGGACTACAGTAGAGCCTAGAAATAATAATATAAGGTTAAGTAAGTCAAAAGGGTATGACAAATATCCTATGATATCATTTATACATGTTATCCTAAGATAGCTACCAATGAACATATTTCCACAGAAAAAGACACTCACAGACTTATGAAATAAACTAATGGTTAGCCAAAATGAAAGGTGGGAGGATGGGTAAATTAGGACTATGGGGTTAACATACATATACTAATGTATGTTAAGTGTATAAAAACATATAACAGATAAACTGTATGAATTATATAATCACCAATACCTTTAAAATATACATTCTGTATTCACATACATGGTAACAGAATCCGAAGATGAACAGACATATGTAGGAATCATTGAGCAGATTCTGTACAGCCAGACAATCAAAAAACTCTAATCAAATTTACTCCAAAAAGAAATAGAATTAAATTTAAAAAACAAACATAAGTAAGGAGACATAAACTTCTGGGGGCTCGTCCCAGCACATTCCACTCTAATTTACAACCACGGAACACTACCTCCAGGAAGATTCTGTTGCCCTAGTAACAAGAGATGAGAACGTAATAATGCTGCCGCCTTGTGGCTGTTTCCCACAACAGCAACATTAAACCCAGTGCTAATGGTTGCTTAATAGTCACAAGGACTGCAGGGCTCTAAATGACACCTGCCCTTAAAAATGCCCTGGGGTAGGGAATAGGCAAGAAAATTCAACACATGAGAAATTTTTCAAGAAGTCAATAAGAGGAGGGAAGTTGTACTCACTCTTTAAAAAAAAAGGAAAAGAAAAAAAAGGACATGCCTAAAGCTCAGTATAAGGAATTATTAGACACATGCAAATTCAAATTCAAAAAGGTTTCAGCTCACACCAGTCGTTTCCATCAGCAAAATGTCTACAAACTATAAATGCTGAAGGGGTTTTAGAGAACTGTGTACCTTCTAGCTGCTGGTGGGATGTAAAGTGGTAACAGCACTAACACAAACTGAATGGAGCTGCTTGAAAAGATAAAAATTGAGCTACCATATGATGCGGCAGGTCACCTTTTGGGCATATAACCTAAGACCACCTGAATCGGAAAAACACAGGCAGGCAAATGAGCACTGCAGCAATATTGAAATAGCCAAGACATGGAAGCAGAAAAAAGGTTCATAAACAGATGAATGGACAAAGAAGAAGTGGTATACGTACCAAATAGAATAGTAGCCTCGGGAAAAAAATGAACAATGCCGTTTTCAGGACTACAGTAGAGCCTAGAAATAATCATATAAGGTTAAGTAACTCAAAAGGGTACGACAAATATCCTATGATAATATTTATACATGTTATCCTAAGATTGCTACCAATGAACATATTTCCACAGAAAAAGACACTCACAGACTTATGAAATAAACTAATGGTTAGCAAAATGAAAGGTGGGAGGATGGGTAAATTAGGACTATGGGGTTAACATACATATACTAATGTATGTTAAGTGTATAAAAACATATAACAGATAAACTGTATGAATTATATAATCACCAATACCTTTAAAATATACATTCTGTAATCACATACATGGTAACAGGACCCGAAGATGAACAGACATATGTATGAATCATTGAGCAGATCCTGTACAGCCAGGTAATCAAAACACTCTAATCAAATTTACACTGATAAGAAATAGAAATGAAATTTAAAAACAAACATAACTAAGGAGACATAAACTTCTGGGGGCTTGTCCCAGCACATTCCACTCTAATTTACAACCTCAGAACACTACCTCCAGGAATATTCTGTTGCCCTAGTAACAAGAGTTGAGAACGTAATAATGCTGACGCCTTGTGGCTGTTTCCCACAACAGCAGCTTTAAACCCAGTGCTAATGGTTGCTTAACAGTCACAACGACTGCAGGGGTCTAAATGACACCTGCCCTCAAAAAGTGCCCTTGGGTAGGGAATAGGCAAGAAAATTCAACACATGAGAAATTTTTCAAAAAGTGAATATGAAGAGGGAAGTTGTACTCACACTTTAACAAAAAAAGGAAAAGAAGAAAAAGGATATGCCTAAAGATCAGTATAAGGAATTATTCGCCACATGCGTATCCAACCTCCATAAAGGTTTCAGCTCACAACAGTCAAATGGCCATCAGCAAAAGTCTACAAACTATAAATGCTGAAGGGGTTTTAGAGAAATGTGTACCTTCTATCTGCTGCTGGGATGTAAAGTGGTAACAGCACTAACGCAAACTGAATGGAGCCCCTTGAAAAGGTAGAAATTGAGCTACCATATGATGCGGCAGGGCACCTCTCGGGCTTATAACCTAAGACCACCAGAATCGGAAAGACACAGGCAGTCAAATGTGCACTGCAGCAATACTGAAATAGCCAAGACATGGAAGCAAAAAAAGGTCCATAAACAGATGAATGGACAGAGAAGAAGTGGTATATGGACAGAATGGAATAGTAGCCTCGGGAAAAAAATGAACAATGCCGTTTTCAGGACTACAGTAGAGCCTAGAAATAATAATATAAGGTTAAATAAGTCAAAAGGGTATGACAAATATCCTATGATATCATTTATACATGTTATCCTAAGATTGCTACCAATGAACATATTTCCACAGAAAAAGACACTCACAGACTTATGAAATAAACTAATGGTTAGCCAAAATGAAAGGGGGGAGGATGGGTAAATTAGGACTATGGGATTAACATAAATATACTAATGTATGTTACATGCATATAAACATATAACAGATAAACTATATGAATTATATAATCACCAATACCTTTAAAATATACATTCTGTATTCACATACATGGTAACAGAATCCGAAGATGAACAGACATATGTAGGAATCATTGAGCAGATTCTGTACAGCCAGACAATCAAAAAACTCTAATCAAATTTACTCCAAAAAGAAATAGAATTAAATTTAAAAAACAAACATAAGTAAGGAGACATAAACTTCTGGGGGCTCGTCCCAGCACATTCCACTCTAATTTACAACCACGGAACACTACCTCCAGGAAGATTCTGTTGCCCTAGTAACAAGAGATGAGAACGTAATAATGCTGCCGCCTTGTGGCTGTTTCCCACAACAGCAGCATTAAACCCAGTGCTAATGGTTGCTTAATAGTCACAAGGACTGCAGGGCTCTAAATGACACCTGCCCTGAAAAATGCCCTGGGGTAGGGAATAGGCAAGAAAATTCAACACATGAGAAATTTTTCAAGAAGTCAATAAGAGGAGGGAAGTTGTACTCACTCTTTAAAAAAAAGGAAAAGAAAAAAAAGGACATGCCTAAAGCTCAGTATAAGGAATTATTAGACACATGCAAATTCAAATTCAAAAAGGTTTCAGCTCACACCAGTCATTTCCATCAGCAAAATGTCTATAAACTATAAATGCTGAAGGGGTTTTAGAGAACTATGTACCTTCTAGCTGCTGGTGGGATGTAAAGTGGTAACAGCACTAACGCAAACTGAATGGAGCTGCTTGAAAAGGTAAAAATTGAGCTACCATATGATGCAGCAGGGCACCTCTTGGGCTTATAACCTAAGACTACCAGAATCGGAAAGACACAGGCAGTCAAATGTGCACTGCAGCAATATTGAAATAGCAAAGACATGGAAGCAAAAAAAATGTCCATAAACAGATGAATGGACAGAGAAGAAGTGGTATACGGACAGAATGGAATAGTAGCCTCGGGAAAAAAATGAACAATGCCGTTTTCAGGACTACAGTTGAGCCTAGAAATAATCATATAACGTTAAGTAACTCAAAAGGGTACGACAAATATCCTATGATAACATTTATACATGTTATCCTAAGATTGCTACCAATGAACATATTTCCACAGAAAAAGACACTCACAGACTTATGAAATAAACTAATGGTTAGCCAAAATGAAAGGTGGGAGGATGGGTTAACTAGGACTATGGGGTTAACATACATATCCTAATGTATGTTAAGTGTATAAAAACATGTAACAGATAAACTGTATGAATTATATAATCACCAATACCTTTAAAATATACATTTTGTAATCACATACATGGTAACAGGACCCGAGGATGAACAGACATATGTATGAATCATTGAGCAGATTCTGTACAGCCAGGCAATCAAAACACTAAAATCAAATTTACTCCGATAAGAAATAGAAATTAAATTTAAAAAACAAACATAAGTAAGGAGACATAAACTTCTGGAGGCTTGTCCCAGCACATTCCACTCTAATTTACAACCTCGGAACACTACCTCCAGGAAGACGCTGTTGCCATAGTAACAAGAGTTGAGAACGTAATAATGCTGCCGCCTTGTGGCTGTTTCCCACAACAGCAGCTTTAAACCCAGTGCTAATGGTTGCTTAATAGTCAAAACGACTGCAGGGGTCTAAATGACACCTGCCCTCAAAAAATGCCCTGGGGTAGGGAATACGCAAAAAAATTCAACACATGAGAAATTTTTCAAAAAGTGAATATGAAGAGGGAAGTTGTACTCACACTTTAACAAAAAAAGGAAAAGAAGAAAAAGGATATGCCTAAAGATCAGTATAATGAATTATTCGCCACATGCGTATCCAACCTCCAAAAAGGTTTCAGCTCACACCAGTCAAATGGCCATCAGCAAAAAGTCTACAAACTATAAATGCTGAAGGGGTTTTAGAGAAATGTATACCTTCTATCTGCTGCTGGAATGTAAAGTGGTAACAGCACTAACGCAAACTGAATGGAGCTGCTTGAAAAGGTACAAATTGAGCTACCATATGATGCGGCAGGGCACCTCTTCGGCTTATAACCTAAGACTACCAGAATCGGAAAGACACAGGCAGTCAAATGTGCACTGCAGCAATATGGAAATAGCAAAGACATGGAAGCAAAAAAAATGTCTATAAACAGATGAATGGACAGAGAAGAAGTGGTATATGGACAGAATGCAATAGTAGCCTCGGGGAAAAAATGAACAATGCCGTTTTAAGGACTAGAGTTGAGCCTAGAAATAATCATATAAGGTTAAGTAGGTCAAAAGGGTATGACAAATATCCTATGATATCATTTATACATGTTATCCTAAGATTGCTACCAATGAACATATTTCCACAGAAAAAGACACTCACAGACTTATGAAATAAATTAATTGTTAGCCAAAATGAAAGGTGGGAGGATGGGTAAATTAGGACTATGGGGTTAACATACATATACTAATGTATGTTAAGTGTATAAAAACATATAACAGATAAACTGTATGAATTATATATAATCACCAATACCTTTAAAATATACATTCTGTAATAACATACATGGTAACAGAATCCGAAGATGAACAGACATATATAGGAATCATTTGCAGTTTCTGTACAGCCAGACAATCAAAACACTCTAATCAAAGTTACTCCGATAAGAAATAGAAATTTAATTTAAAAAACAAACCTAAGTAAGGAGACATAAACTTCTGGGGGCTTGTCCCAGCACATTCCACTCTAATTTACAACCTCGGAACACTACCACCAGGAAGATTCTGTTGCCCTAGTAACAAGAGATGAGAACGTAATAATGCTGCCGCCTTGTGGCTCTTTCCCACAACAGCAGCTTTAAACCCAGTGCTAATGGTTGCTTAATAGTCACATGGACTGCAGGGCTCTAAATGACACCTGCCCTGAAAAATGCCCTGGGGTAGGGAATAGGCAAGAATATTCAACACATGAGAAATTTTTCAAGAAGTCAATAAGAGGAGGGAAGTTGTACTCACTCTTTAAAAAAAAGGAAAAGAAAAAAAAGGACATGCCTAAAGCTCAGTAGAATGAATTATTAGACACATGCAAATTCAAATTCAAAAAGGTTTCAGCTCACACCAGTCGTTTCCATCAGCAAAATGTCTACAAACTATAAATGCTGAAGGGGTTTTAGAGAACTGTGTACCTTCTAGCTGCTGGTGGGATGTAAAGTGGTAAGAGCACTAACGCAAACTGAATGGAGTTTCTTGAAAAGGTAAAAATTGAGCTACCATATGATGCGGCAGGTCACCTTTTGGGCCTATAACCTAAGACCACCTAAATCGGAAAGACACAGGCAGGCAAAGGTGCACTGCAGCAATATTGAAATAGCCAAGACATGGAAGCAGAAAAAGGGTTCATAAACAGATGAATGGACAAAGAAGAAGTGGTATACGTACCAAATAGCATAGTAGCCTCGGGAAAAAAATGAACAATACCGTTTTCCGGACTACAGTTGAGCCTAGAAATAATCATATAAGGTTAAGTAACTCAAAAGGGTACGACAAATATCCTATGATAACATTTATACATGTTATCCTACGATTGCTACCAATGAACATATTTCCACAGAAAAGACACTCACAGACTTATGAAATAAACTAATGGTTAGCCAAAATGAAAGGTGGGAGGATGGGTAAATTAGGACTATGGGGTTAACATACATATACTAATGTATGTTAAGTGTATAAAAACATATAACAGATAAACTGTATGAATTATATAATCACCAATACCTTTAAAATATACATTCTGTAATAACATACATGGTAAGAGGACCCGAAGATGAACAGACATATGTATGAATCACTGAGCAGATCCTGTACAGCCAGGCAATCAAAACACTCTAATCAAATTTACTCCGATAAGAAATAGAAATTAAATTTAAAAAAACAAACATAAGTAAGGAGACATAAACTTCTGGGGGCTTGTCCCAGCACATTCCACTCTAATTTACAACCTCGGAACACTACCTCCAGGAAGATTCTGTTGCCCTAGTAACAAGAGATGAGAACGTCATAATGCTGCTGCCTTGTGGCTCTTTCCCACAACAGCAGCTTTAAACCCAGTGCTAATGTTTGCTTAATAGTCACAAGGACTGCAGGGCTCTAAATGACACCTGCCCTTAAAAATGCCCTGGGGTAGGGAATAGGCAAGTAAATTCAACACATTAGAAATTTTTCAAGAAGTCAATAAGAGGAGGGAAGTTGTACTCACTCTTTAAAAAAAAAGGAAAAGAGAAAAAAGGACATTCCTAAACCTCAGTATAAGGAATTATTAGACACATGCAAATGCAAATTCAAAAAGGTTTCAGCTCTCACCAGTCATTTCCATCAGCAAAATGTCTACAAACTAAAAATGCTGAAGGAGTTTTAGAGAACTGTGTACCTTCTAGATCCTGGTTGGATGTAAAGTGGTAACAGCACTAACGCAAACTGAATTGAGCTGTTGGAAAGGTAAAAATTGAGCTACCATATGATGCGGCAGGTCACCTTTTGGGCCTATAACCTAAGACCACCTGAATCGGAAAGACACAGGCAGGCAAATGAGCACTGCAGCAATATTGAAATAGCCAAGACATGGAAGCAGAAAAAAGGTTCATAAACAGATGAATGGACAAAGAAGAAGTGGTATACGTACCAAATAGAATAGTAGCCTCGGGAAAAAAATGAACAATGCCGTTTTCAGGACTACAGTTGAGCCTAGAAATAATCATATAAGGTTAAGTAACTCAAAAGGGTACGACAAATATCCTATGATAACATTTATACATGTTATCCTAAGACAGCTACCAATGAACATATTTCCACAGAAAAAGACACTCACAGACTTATGAAATAAACTAATGGTTAGACAAAATGAAAGGTGGGAGGATGGGTAAACTAGGACTATGGGGTTAACATACATATACTAATGTATGTTAAGTGTATAAAAACATATAACAGATAAACTGTATGAATTATATAATCACCAATACCTTTAAAATATACATTCTGTAATCACATACATGGTAACAGAATCCGAAGATGAACAGACATATGTAGGAATCATTGAGCAGTTTCTGTACAGCCAGACAATCAAAACACTCTAATCAAATTTACTCAGATAAGAAATAGAAATTAAATTTAAAAAACAAACCTAAGTAAGGAGACATAAACTTCTGGGGGCTTGTCCCAGCACATTCCACTCTAATTTACAACCTCGGAACACTACCTCCAGGAAGATTCTGTTGCCCTAGTAACAAGAGATGAGAACGTAATAATGCTGCCACCTTGTGGCTCTTTCCCACAACAGCAGCTTTAAACCCAGTGCTAATGGTTGCTTAATAGTCACATGGACTGCAGGGCTCTAAATGACACCTGCCCTGAAAAATGCCCTGGGGTAGGGAATAGGCAATAATATTCAACACATGAGAAATTTTTCAAGAAGTCAATAAGAGGAGGGAAGTTGTACTCACTCTTTAAAAAAAAAGGAAAAGAAAAAAAAGGACATGCCTAAAGCTCAGTAGAATGAATTATTAGACACATGCAAATTCAAATTCAAAAAGGTTTCAGCTCACAACAGTCGTTTCCATCAGCAAAATGTCTACAAACTATAAATGCTGAAGGGGTTTTAGAGAACAGTGTACCTCCTAGCTGCGGGTGGGATGTAAAGTGGTAACAGCATTAACACAAACTGAATGGAGCTGCTTGAAAAGATAAAAATTGAGCTACCATATGATGCGGCAGGTCACCTTTTGAGCCTATAACCTAAGACCACCTGAATGGGAAAGACACAGGCAGGCAAATGAGCACTGCAGCAATATTGAAATAGCCAAGACATGGAAGCAGAAAAAAGGTTCATAAACAGATGAATGGACAAAGAAGAAGTGGTATACATACCAAATAGAATAGTAGCCTCGGGAAAAAAATGAACAATGCCGTTTTCAGGACTACAGTTGAGCCTAGAAATAATCATATAACGTTAAGTAACTCAAAAGGGTACGACAAATATCCTATGAAAACATTTATACATGTTATCCTAAGATTGCTACCAATGAACATATTTCCACAGAAAAAGACACTCACAGACTTATCAAATAAACTAATGGTTAGCCAAAATGAAAGGTGGGAGGATGGGTAAATTACGACTATGGGGTTAACATACATATAGTAATGTATGTTAAGTGTATAAAAACATATAACAGATAAACTGTATGAATTATATAATCACCAATACCTTTAAAATATACATTTTGTAATCACATACATGGTAACAGGACCCAAAGATGAACAGACATATGTATGAATCATTGAGCAGATTCTGTACAGCCAGGCAATCAAAACACTCTAATCAAATTTACTCTGATAAGAAATAGAAATTAAATTTAAAAAACAAACATAAGTAAGGAGACATAAACTTCTGGGGGCTTGTCCCAGCACATTCCACTCTAATTTACAACCTCGGAACACTACCTCCAGGAAGATTCTGTTGCCCTAGTAACAAGAGTTGAGAACGTAATAATGCTGCCGCCTTGTGGCTGTTTCCCACAACAGCAGCTTTAAACCCAGTGCTAATGGTTGCTTAATAGTCACAACGACTGCAGGGGTCTAAATGACACCTGCCCTCAAAAAGTGCCCTTGGGTAGGGAATAGGCAAGAAAATTCAACACATGAGAAATTTTTCAAAAAGTGAATATGAAGAGGGAACTTGTACTCACACTTTAACAAAAAAAGGAAAAGAAGAAAAAGGATATGCCTAAAGATCAGTATAAGGAATTATTCGCCACATGCGTATCCAACCTCCATAAAGGTTTCAGCTCAGAACAGACAAATGGCCATCAGCAAAAGTCTACAAACTATAAATGCTGAAGGTGTTTTAGAGAAATGTGTACCTTCTATCTGCCGCTGGGATGTAAAGTGGTAACAGCACTAACGCAAACTGAATGGAGCCGCTTGAAAAGGTAGAAATTGAGCTACCATATGATGCGGCAGGGCACCTCTCGGGCTTATAACCTAAGACCACCAGAATCGGAAAGACACAGGCAGTCAAATGTGCACTGCAGCAATACTGAAATAGCCAAGACATGGAAGCAAAAAAAGGTCCATAAACAGATGAATGGACAGAGAAGAAGTGGTATATGGACAGAATGGAATAGTAGCCTCGGGAAAAAAATGAACAATGCCGTTTTCAGGACTACAGTAGAGCCTAGAAATAATAATATAAGGTTAAGTAAGTCAAAAGGGTATGACAAATATCCTATGATATCATTTATACATGTTATCCTAAGATTGCTACCAATGAACATATTTCCACAGAAAAAGACACTCACAGACTTATGAAATAAACTAATGGTTAGCCAAAATGAAAGGTGGGAGGATGGGTTAACTAGGACTATGGGGTTAACATACATATACTAATGTATGTTAAGTGTATAACAACATATAACAGATAAACTGTATGAATTATATAATCACCAATACCTTTAAAATATACATTTTGTAATCACATACATGGTAACAGGACCCGAAGATGAACAGACATATGTATGAATCATTGAGCAGATCCTGTACAGCCAGGCAATCAAAACACTCTAATCAAATTTACGCTGATAAGAAATAGAAATGAAATTTAAAAAACAAACATAAGTAAGGAGACATAAACTTCTGGGGGCTTGTCCCAGCACATTCCACTCTAATTTACAACCTCAGAACACTACCTCCAGGAAGATTCTGTTGCCCTAGTAACAAGAGTTGAGAACGTAATAATGCTGCCGCCTTGTGGCTGTTTCCCACAACAGCAGCTTTAAACCCAGTGCTAATAGTTGCTTAATAGTCACAACGACTGCAGGGGTCTAAATGACACCTGCCCTCAAAAAGTGCCCTTGGGTAGGGAATAGGCAAGAAAATTCAACACATGAGAAATTTTTCAAAAAGTGAATATGAAGAGGGAACTTGTACTCACACTTTAACAAAAAAAGGAAAAGAAGAAAAAGGATATGCCTAAAGATCAGTATAAGGAATTATTCGCCACATGCGTATCCAACCTCCATAAAGGTTTCAGCTCACAACAGTCAAATGGCCATCAGCAAAAGTCTACAAACTATAAATGCTGAAGGTGTTTTAGAGAAATGTGTACCTTCTATCTGCTGCTGGGATGTAAAGTGGTAACAGCACTAACACAAACTGAATGGAGCCGCTTGAAAAGGTAGAAATTGAGCTACCATATGATGCGGCAGGGCACCTCTCGGGCTTATAACCTAAGACCACCAGAATCGGAAAGACACAGGCAGTCAAATGTGCACTGCAGCAATACTGAAATAGCCAAGACATGGAAGCAAAAAAAGGTCCATAAACAGATGAATGGACAGAGAAGAAGTGGTATATGGACAGAATGGAATAGTAGCCTCGGGAAAAAAATGAACAATGCCGTTTTCAGGACTACAGTAGAGCCTAGAAATAATAATATAAGGTTAAGTAAGTCAAAAGGGTATGACAAATATCCTATGATATCATTTATACATGTTATCCTAAGATAGCTACCAATGAACATATTTCCACAGAAAAAGACACTCACAGACTTATGAAATAAACTAATGGTTAGCCAAAATGAAAGGTGGGAGGATGGGTAAATTAGGACTATGGGGTTAACATACATATACTAATGTATGTTAAGTGTATAAAAACATATAACAGATAAACTGTATGAATTATATAATCACCAATACCTTTAAAATATACATTCTGTATTCACATACATGGTAACAGAATCCGAAGATGAACAGACATATGTAGGAATCATTGAGCAGATTCTGTACAGCCAGACAATCAAAAAACTCTAATCAAATTTACTCCAAAAAGAAATAGAATTAAATTTAAAAAACAAACATATGTAAGGAGACATAAACTTCTGGGGGCTCGTCCCAGCACATTCCACTCTAATTTACAACCACGGAACACTACCTCCAGGAAGATTCTGTTGCCCTAGTAACAAGAGATGAGAACGTAATAATGCTGCCGCCTTGTGGCTGTTTCCCACAACAGCAACATTAAACCCAGTGCTAATGGTTGCTTAATAGTCACAAGGACTGCAGGGCTCTAAATGACACCTGCCCTTAAAAATGCCCTGGGGTAGGGAATAGGCAAGAAAATTCAACACATGAGAAATTTTTCAAGAAGTCAATAAGAGGAGGGAAGTTGTACTCACTCTTTAAAAAAAAAGGAAAAGAAAAAAAAGGACATGCCTAAAGCTCAGTATAAGGAATTATTAGACACATGCAAATTCAAATTCAAAAAGGTTTCAGCTCACACCAGTCGTTTCCATCAGCAAAATGTCTACAAACTATAAATGCTGAAGGGGTTTTAGACAACTGTGTACCTTCTAGCTGCTGGTGGGATGTAAAGTGGTAACAGCACTAACACAAACTGAATGGAGCTGCTTAAAAAGATAAAAATTGAGCTACCATATGATGCGGCAGGTCACCTTTTGGGCATATAACCTAAGACCACCTGAATCGGAAAAACACAGGCAGGCAAATGAGCACTGCAGCAATATTGAAATAGCCAAGACATGGAAGCAGAAAAAAGGTTCATAAACAGATGAATGGACAAAGAAGAAGTGGTATACGTACCAAATAGAATAGTAGCCTCGGGAAAAAAATGAACAATGCCGTTTTCAGGACTACAGTTGAGCCTAGAAATAATCATATAAGGTTAAGTAACTCAAAAGGGTACGACAAATATCCTATGATAATATTTATACATGTTATTCTACGATTGCTACCAATGAACATATTTCCACAGAAAAAGACACTCACAGACTTATGAAATAAAATAATGGTTAGCAAAATGAAAGGTGGGAGGATGGGTAAATTAGGACTATGGGGTTAACATACATATACTAATGTATGTTAAGTGTATAAAAACATATAACAGATAAACTGTATGAATTATATAATCACCAATACCTTTAAAATATACATTCTGTAATAACATACATGGTAACAGAATCCGAAGATGAACAGACATATGTAGGAATCATTGAGCAGTTTCTGTACAGCCAGACAATCAAAACACTCTAATCAAATTTACTCCGATAAGAAATAGAAATTAAATTTAAAAAACAAACCTAAGTAAGGAGACATAAACTTCTGGGGGCTTGTCCCAGCACATTCCACTCTAATTTACAACCTCGGAACACTACCTCCAGGAAGATTCTGTTGCCCTAGTAACAAGAGATGAGAACGTAATAATGCTGCCGCCTTGTGGCTCTTTCCCACAACAGCAGCTTTAAACCCAGTGCTAATGGTTGCTTAATAGTCACATGGACTGCAGGGCTCTAAATGACACCTGCCCTGAAAAATGCCCTGGGGTAGGGAATAGGCAATAATATTCAACACATGAGAAATTTTTTAACAAGTCAATAAGAGGAGGGAAGTTGTACTCACTCTTTAAAAAAAAAGGAAAAGAAAAAAAAGGACATGCCTAAAGCTCAGTAGAATGAATTATTAGACACATGCAAATTCAAATTCAAAAAGGTTTCAGCTCACACCAGTCGTTTCCATCAGCAAAATGTCTACAAACTATAAATGCTGAAGGGGTTTTAGAGAACTGTGTACCTTCTAGCTGCTGGTGGGATGTAAAGTGGTAACAGCACTAACACAAACTGAATGGAGCTGCTTGAAAAGATAAAAATTGAGCTACCATATGATGCGGCAGGTCACCGTTTGGGCCTATAACCTAAGACTACCTGAATCGGAAAGACACAGGCAGGCAAATGAGCACTGCAGCAATATTGAAATAGCCAAGACATGGAAGCAGAAAAAAGGTTCATAAACAGATGAATGGACAAAGAAGAAGTGCTATACGTACCAAATAGAATAGTAGCCTCGGGAAAAAAATGAACAATGCCGTTTTCAGGACTACAGTTGAGCCTAGAAATAATCATATAACGTTAAGTAACTCAAAAGGGTACGACAAATATCCTATGAAAACATTTATACATGTTATCCTAAGATTGCTACCAATGAACATATTTCCACAGAAAAAGACACTCACAGACTTATCAAATAAACTAATGGGTAGCCAAAATGAAAGATGGGAGGATGGGAAAATTAGGACTATGTGGTTAACATACATATACTAATGTATGTTAAGTGTATAAAAACATATAACAGATAAACTGTATGAATTATATAATCACCAATACCTTTAAAATATACATTTTGTAATCACATACATGGTAACAGGACCCGAAGATGAACAGACATATGTATGAATCATTGAGCAGATTCTGTACAGCCAGGCAATCAAAACACTCTAATCAAATTTACTCTGATAAGAAATAGAAATTAAATTTAAAAAACAAACATAAGTAAGGAGACATAAACTTCTGGGGGCTTGTCCCAGCACATTCCACTCTAATTTACAACCTCGGAACACTACCTCCAGGAAGACTCTGTTGCCGTAGTAACAAGAGTTGAGAACGTAATAATGCTGCCGCCTTGTGGCTGTTTCCCACAACAGCAGCTTTAAACCCAGTACTAATAGTTGCTTAATAGTCACAAGGACTGCAGTGCTCTAAATGACACCTGCCCTGAAAAATGTCCTCGGGTAGGGAATAGGCAAGAAAATTCAACACATGAGAAATTTTTCAAGAAGTCAATAAGAGGAGGGAAGTTGTACTCACTCTTTAAAAAAAAAGGAAAAGAAAAAAAAGGACATGCCTAAAGCTCAGTATAAGGAATATTAGACACATGCAAATTCAAATTCAAAAAGGTTTCAGCTCACACCAGTCATTTCCATCAGCAAAATGTCTATAAACTATGAATGCTGAAGGGGTTTTAGAGAACTGTGTACCTTCTAGCTGCTGGTGGGATGTAAAGTGGTAACAGCACTAACGCAAACTGAATGGAGATTCTTGAGAAGGTAAAAATTGAGCTACCATATGATGCAGCAGGTCACCCTTTGGGCCTATAACCTAAGACCACCTGAATCGGAAAGACACAGGCAGGCAAATGAACACTGCAGCAATATTGAAATAGCCAAGACATGGAAGCAGAAAAAAGGTTCATAAACAGATGAATGGACAAAGAAGAAGTAGTATACGTACCAAATAGAATAGTAGCCTGGGGAAAAAAATGAACAACGCCGTTTTCAGGACTACAGTTGAGCCTAGAAATAATCATATAAGGTTAAGTAACTCAAAAGGGTACGACAAATATCCTATGATAATATTTATACATGTTATCCTAAGATTGCTACCAATGAACATATTTCCACAGAAAAAGACACTCACAGACTTATGAAATAAACTAATGGTTAGCAAAATGAAAGGTGGGAGGATGGGTAAATTAGGACTATGGTGTTAACATACATATACTAATGTATGTTAAGTGTATAACAACATATAACAGATAAACTGTATGAATTATATAATCACCAATACCTTTAAAATATACATTTTGTAATCACATACATGGTAACAGGACCCGAAGATGAACAGACATATGTATGAATCATTGAGCAGATCCTGTACAGCCAGGCAATCAAAACACTCTAATCAAATTTACGCTGATAAGAAATAGAAATGAAATTTAAAAAACAAACATAAGTAAGGAGACATAAACTTCTGGGGGCTTGTCCCAGCACATTCCACTCTAATTTACAACCTCAGAACACTACCTCCAGGAAGATTCTGTTGCCCTAGTAACAAGAGTTGAGAACGTAATAATGCTGCCGCCTTGTGGCTGTTTCCCACAACAGCAGCTTTAAACCCAGTGCTAATGGTTGCTTAATAGTCACAACGACTGCAGGGGTCTAAATGACACCTGCCCTCAAAAAGTGCCCTTGGGTAGGGAATAGGCAAGAAAATTCAACACATGAGAAATTTTTCAAAAAGTGAATATGAAGAGGGAAGTTGTACTCACACTTTAACAAAAAAAGGAAAAGAAGAAAAAGGATATGCCTAAAGATCAGTATAAGGAATTATTCGCCACATGCGTATCCAACCTCCATAAAGGTTTCAGCTCACAACAGTCAAATGGCCATCAGCAAAAGTCTACAAACTATAAATGCTGAAGGTGTTTTAGAGAAATGTGTACCTTCTATCTGCTGCTGGGATGTAAAGTGGTAACAGCACTAACACAAACTGAATGGAGCCGCTTGAAAAGGTAGAAATTGAGCTACCATATGATGCGGCAGGGCACCTCTCGGGCTTATAACCTAAGACCACCAGAATCGGAAAGACACAGGCAGTCAAATGTGCACTGCAGCAATACTGAAATAGCCAAGACATGGAAGCAAAAAAAGGTCCATAAACAGATGAATGGACAGAGAAGAAGTGGTATATGGACAGAATGGAATAGTAGCCTCGGGAAAAAAATGAACAATGCCGTTTTCAGGACTACAGTAGAGCCTAGAAATAATAATATAAGGTTAAGTAAGTCAAAAGGGTATGACAAATATCCTATGATATCATTTATACATGTTATCCTAAGATAGCTACCAATGAACATATTTCCACAGAAAAAGACACTCACAGACTTATGAAATAAACTAATGGTTAGCCAAAATGAAAGGTGGGAGGATGGGTAAATTAGGACTATGGGGTTAACATACATATACTAATGTATGTTAAGTGTATAAAAACATATAACAGATAAACTGTATGAATTATATAATCACCAATACCTTTAAAATATACATTCTGTATTCACATACATGGTAACAGAATCCGAAGATGAACAGACATATGTAGGAATCATTGAGCAGATTCTGTACAGCCAGACAATCAAAAAACTCTAATCAAATTTACTCCAAAAAGAAATAGAATTAAATTTAAAAAACAAACATATGTAAGGAGACATAAACTTCTGGGGGCTCGTCCCAGCACATTCCACTCTAATTTACAACCACGGAACACTACCTCCAGGAAGATTCTGTTGCCCTAGTAACAAGAGATGAGAACGTAATAATGCTGCCGCCTTGTGGCTGTTTCCCACAACAGCAACATTAAACCCAGTGCTAATGGTTGCTTAATAGTCACAAGGACTGCAGGGCTCTAAATGACACCTGCCCTTAAAAATGCCCTGGGGTAGGGAATAGGCAAGAAAATTCAACACATGAGAAATTTTTCAAGAAGTCAATAAGAGGAGGGAAGTTGTACTCACTCTTTAAAAAAAAAGGAAAAGAAAAAAAAGGACATGCCTAAAGCTCAGTATAAGGAATTATTAGACACATGCAAATTCAAATTCAAAAAGGTTTCAGCTCACACCAGTCGTTTCCATCAGCAAAATGTCTACAAACTATAAATGCTGAAGGGGTTTTAGAGAACTGTGTACCTTCTAGCTGCTGGTGGGATGTAAAGTGGTAACAGCACTAACACAAACTGAATGGAGCTGCTTGAAAAGATAAAAATTGAGCTACCATATGATGCGGCAGGTCACCTTTTGGGCATATAACCTAAGACCACCTGAATCGGAAAAACACAGGCAGGCAAATGAGCACTGCAGCAATATTGAAATAGCCAAGACATGGAAGCAGAAAAAAGGTTCATAAACAGATGAATGGACAAAGAAGAAGTGGTATACGTACCAAATAGAATAGTAGCCTCGGGAAAAAAATGAACAATGCCGTTTTCAGGACTACAGTTGAGCCTAGAAATAATCATATAAGGTTAAGTAACTCAAAAGGGTACGACAAATATCCTATGATAATATTTATACATGTTATCCTAAGATTGCTACCAATGAACATATTTCCACAGAAAAAGACACTCACAGACTTATGAAATAAACTAATGGTTAGCAAAATGAAAGGTGGGAGGATGGGTAAATTAGGACTATGGGGTTAACATACATATACTAATGTATGTTAAGTGTATAAAAACATATAACAGATAAACTGTATGAATTATATAATCACCAATACCTTTAAAATATACATTTTGTAATCACATACATGGTAACAGGACCCGAAGATGAACAGACATATGTATGAATCATTGAGCAGATCCTGTACAGCCAGGTAATCAAAACACTCTAATCAAATTTACACTGATAAGAAATAGAAATGAAATTTAAAAACAAACATAACTAAGGAGACATAAACTTCTGGGGGCTTGTCCCAGCACATTCCACTCTAATTTACAACCTCAGAACACTACCTCCAGGAATATTCTGTTGCCCTAGTAACAAGAGTTGAGAACGTAATAATGCTGACGCCTTGTGGCTGTTTCCCACAACAGCAGCTTTAAACCCAGTGCTAATGGTTGCTTAATAGTCACAACGACTGCAGGGGTCTAAATGACACCTGCCCTCAAAAAGTGCCCTTGGGTAGGGAATAGGCAAGAAAATTCAACACATGAGAAATTTTTCAAAAAGTGAATATGAAGAGGGAAGTTGTACTCACACTTTAACAAAAAAAGGAAAAGAAGAAAAAGGATATGCCTAAAGATCAGTATAAGGAATTATTCGCCACATGCGTATCCAACCTCCATAAAGGTTTCAGCTCACAACAGTCAAATGGCCATCAGCAAAAGTCTACAAACTATAAATGCTGAAGGGGTTTTAGAGAAATGTGTACCTTCTATCTGCTGCTGGGATGTAAAGTGGTAACAGCACTAACGCAAACTGAATGGAGCCCCTTGAAAAGGTAGAAATTGAGCTACCATATGATGCGGCAGGGCACCTCTCGGGCTTATAACCTAAGACCACCAGAATCGGAAAGACACAGGCAGTCAAATGTGCACTGCAGCAATACTGAAATAGCCAAGACATGGAAGCAAAAAAAGGTCCATAAACAGATGAATGGACAGAGAAGAAGTGGTATATGGACAGAATGGAATAGTAGCCTCGGGAAAAAAATGAACAATGCCGTTTTCAGGACTACAGTAGAGCCTAGAAATAATAATATAAGGTTAAATAAGTCAAAAGGGTATGACAAATATCCTATGATATCATTTATACATGTTATCCTAAGATTGCTACCAATGAACATATTTCCACAGAAAAAGACACTCACAGACTTATGAAATAAACTAATGGTTAGCCAAAATGAAAGGGGGGAGGATGGGTAAATTAGGACTATGGGATTAACATAAATATACTAATGTATGTTACATGCATATAAACATATAACAGATAAACTATATGAATTATATAATCACCAATACCTTTAAAATATACATTCTGTATTCACATACATGGTAACAGAATCCGAAGATGAACAGACATATGTAGGAATCATTGAGCAGATTCTGTACAGCCAGACAATCAAAAAACTCTAATCAAATTTACTCCAAAAAGAAATAGAATTAAATTTAAAAAACAAACATAAGTAAGGAGACATAAACTTCTGGGGGCTCGTCCCAGCACATTCCACTCTAATTTACAACCACGGAACACTACCTCCAGGAAGATTCTGTTGCCCTAGTAACAAGAGATGAGAACGTAATAATGCTGCCGCCTTGTGGCTGTTTCCCACAACAGCAGCATTAAACCCAGTGCTAATGGTTGCTTAGTAGTCACAAGGACTGCAGGGCTCTAAATGACACCTGCCCTGAAAAATGCCCTGGGGTAGGGAATAGGCAAGAAAATTCAACACATGAGAAATTTTTCAAGAAGTCAATAAGAGGAGGGAAGTTGTACTCACTCTTTAAAAAAAAGGAAAAGAAAAAAAAGGACATGCCTAAAGCTCAGTATAAGGAATTATTAGACACATGCAAATTCAAATTCAAAAAGGTTTCAGCTCACACCAGTCATTTCCATCAGCAAAATGTCTATAAACTATAAATGCTGAAGGGGTTTTAGAGAACTATGTACCTTCTAGCTGCTGGTGGGATGTAAAGTGGTAACAGCACTAACGCAAACTGAATGGAGCTGCTTGAAAAGGTAAAAATTGAGCTACCATATGATGCAGCAGGGCACCTCTTGGGCTTATAACCTAAGACTACCAGAATCGGAAAGACACAGGCAGTCAAATGTGCACTGCAGCAATATTGAAATAGCAAAGACATGGAAGCAAAAAAAATGTCCATAAACAGATGAATGGACAGAGAAGAAGTGGTATACGGACAGAATGGAATAGTAGCCTCGGGAAAAAAATGAACAATGCCGTTTTCAGGACTACAGTTGAGCCTAGAAATAATCATATAACGTTAAGTAACTCAAAAGGGTACGACAAATATCCTATGATAACATTTATACATGTTATCCTAAGATTGCTACCAATGAACATATTTCCACAGAAAAAGACACTCACAGACTTATGAAATAAACTAATGGTTAGCCAAAATGAAAGGTGGGAGGATGGGTTAACTAGGACTATGGGGTTAACATACATATACTAATGTATGTTAAGTGTATAAAAACATATAACAGATAAACTGTATGAATTATATAATCACCAATACCTTTAAAATATACATTTTGTAATCACATACATGGTAACAGGACCCGAGGATGAACAGACATATGTATGAATCATTGAGCAGATTCTGTACAGCCAGGCAATCAAAACACTAAAATCAAATTTACTCCGATAAGAAATAGAAATTAAATTTAAAAAACAAACATAAGTAAGGAGACATAAACTTCTGGAGGCTTGTCCCAGCACATTCCACTCTAATTTACAACCTCGGAACACTACCTCCAGGAAGACGCTGTTGCCATAGTAACAAGAGTTGAGAACGTAATAATGCTGCCGCCTTGTGGCTGTTTCCCACAACAGCAGCTTTAAACCCAGTGCTAATGGTTGCTTAATAGTCAAAACGACTGCAGGGGTCTAAATGACACCTGCCCTCAAAAAATGCCCTGGGGTAGGGAATACGCAAAAAAATTCAACACATGAGAAATTTTTCAAAAAGTGAATATGAAGAGGGAAGTTGTACTCACACTTTAACAAAAAAAGGAAAAGAAGAAAAAGGATATGCCTAAAGATCAGTATAATGAATTATTCGCCACATGCGTATCCAACCTCCAAAAAGGTTTCAGCTCACACCAGTCAAATGGCCATCAGCAAAAAGTCTACAAACTATAAATGCTGAAGGGGTTTTAGAGAAATGTATACCTTCTATCTGCTGCTGGAATGTAAAGTGGTAACAGCACTAACGCAAACTGAATGGAGCTGCTTGAAAAGTTACAAATTGAGCTACCATATGATGCGGCAGGGCACCTCTTCGGCTTATAACCTAAGACTACCAGAATCGGAAAGACACAGGCAGTCAAATGTGCACTGCAGCAATATGGAAATAGCAAAGACATGGAAGCAAAAAAAATGTCTATAAACAGATGAATGGACAGAGAAGAAGTGGTATATGGACAGAATGCAATAGTAGCCTCGGGGAAAAAATGAACAATGCCGTTTTAAGGACTAGAGTTGAGCCTAGAAATAATCATATAAGGTTAAGTAGGTCAAAAGGGTATGACAAATATCCTATGATATCATTTATACATGTTATCCTAAGATTGCTACCAATGAACATATTTCCACAGAAAAAGACACTCACAGACTTATGAAATAAATTAATTGTTAGCCAAAATGAAAGGTGGGAGGATGGGTAAATTAGGACTATGGGGTTAACATACATATACTAATGTATGTTAAGTGTATAAAAACATATAACAGATAAACTGTATGAATTATATATAATCACCAATACCTTTAAAATATACATTCTGTAATAACATACATGGTAACAGAATCCGAAGATGAACAGACATATATAGGAATCATTTGCAGTTTCTGTACAGCCAGACAATCAAAACACTCTAATCAAATTTACTCCGATAAGAAATAGAAATTTAATTTAAAAAACAAACCTAAGTAAGGAGACATAAACTTCTGGGGGCTTGTCCCAGCACATTCCACTCTAATTTACAACCTCGGAACACTACCACCAGGAAGATTCTGTTGCCCTAGTAACAAGAGATGAGAACGTAATAATGCTGCCGCCTTGTGGCTCTTTCCCACAACAGCAGCTTTAAACCCAGTGCTAATGGTTGCTTAATAGTCACATGGACTGCAGGGCTCTAAATGACACCTGCCCTGAAAAATGCCCTGGGGTAGGGAATAGGCAAGAATATTCAACACATGAGAAATTTTTCAAGAAGTCAATAAGAGGAGGGAAGTTGTACTCACTCTTTAAAAAAAAGGAAAAGAAAAAAAAGGACATGCCTAAAGCTCAGTAGAATGAATTATTAGACACATGCAAATTCAAATTCAAAAAGGTTTCAGCTCACACCAGTCGTTTCCATCAGCAAAATGTCTACAAACTATAAATGCTGAAGGGGTTTTAGAGAACTGTGTACCTTCTAGCTGCTGGTGGGATGTAAAGTGGTAAGAGCACTAACGCAAACTGAATGGAGTTTCTTGAAAAGGTAAAAATTGAGCTACCATATGATGCGGCAGGTCACCTTTTGGGCCTATAACCTAAGACCACCTAAATCGGAAAGACACAGGCAGGCAAAGGTGCACTGCAGCAATATTGAAATAGCCAAGACATGGAAGCAGAAAAAGGGTTCATAAACAGATGAATGGACAAAGAAGAAGTGGTATACGTACCAAATAGCATAGTAGCCTCGGGAAAAAAATGAACAATACCGTTTTCCGGACTACAGTTGAGCCTAGAAATAATCATATAAGGTTAAGTAACTCAAAAGGGTACGACAAATATCCTATGATAACATTTATACATGTTATCCTACGATTGCTACCAATGAACATATTTCCACAGAAAAGACACTCACAGACTTATGAAATAAACTAATGGTTAGCCAAAATGAAAGGTGGGAGGATGGGTAAATTAGGACTATGGGGTTAACATACATATACTAATGTATGTTAAGTGTATAAAAACATATAACAGATAAACTGTATGAATTATATAATCACCAATACCTTTAAAATATACATTCTGTAATAACATACATGGTAAGAGGACCCGAAGATGAACAGACATATGTATGAATCACTGAGCAGATCCTGTACAGCCAGGCAATCAAAACACTCTAATCAAATTTACTCCGATAAGAAATAGAAATTAAATTTAAAAAAACAAACATAAGTAAGGAGACATAAACTTCTGGGGGCTTGTCCCAGCACATTCCACTCTAATTTACAACCTCGGAACACTACCTCCAGGAAGATTCTGTTGCCCTAGTAACAAGAGATGAGAACGTCATAATGCTGCTGCCTTGTGGCTCTTTCCCACAACAGCAGCTTTAAACCCAGTGCTAATGTTTGCTTAATAGTCACAAGGACTGCAGGGCTCTAAATGACACCTGCCCTTAAAAATGCCCTGGGGTAGGGAATAGGCAAGAAAATTCAACACATTAGAAATTTTTCAAGAAGTCAATAAGAGGAGGGAAGTTGTACTCACTCTTTAAAAAAAAAGGAAAAGAGAAAAAAGGACATTCCTAAACCTCAGTATAAGGAATTATTAGACACATGCAAATGCAAATTCAAAAAGGTTTCAGCTCACACCAGTCATTTCCATCAGCAAAATGTCTACAAACTATAAATGCTGAAGGAGTTTTAGAGAACTGTGTACTTTCTAGATCCTGGTTGGATGTAAAGTGGTAACAGCACTAACGCAAACTGAATTGAGCTGTTGAAAAGGTAAAAATTGAGCTACCATATGATGCGGCAGGTCCCCTTTTGGGCCTATAACCTAAGACCACCTGAATCGGAAAGACACAGGCAGGCAAATGAGCACTGCAGCAATATTGAAATAGCCAAGACATGGAAGCAGAAAAAAGGTTCATAAACAGATGAATGGACAAAGAAGAAGTGGTATACGTACCAAATAGAATAGTAGCCTCGGGAAAAAAATGAACAATGCCGTTTTCAGGACTACAGTTGAGCCTAGAAATAATCATATAAGGTTAAGTAACTCAAAAGGGTACGACAAATATCCTATGATAACATTTATACATGTTATCCTAAGACAGCTACCAATGAACATATTTCCACAGAAAAAGACACTCACAGACTTATGAAATAAACTAATGGTTAGACAAAATGAAAGGTGGGAGGATGGGTAAACTAGGACTATGGGGTTAACATACATATACTAATGTATGTTAAGTGTATAAAAACATATAACAGATAAACTGTATGAATTATATAATCACCAATACCTTTAAAATATACATTCTGTAATCACATACATGGTAACAGAATCCGAAGATGAACAGACATATGTAGGAATCATTGAGCAGTTTCTGTACAGCCAGACAATCAAAACACTCTAATCAAATTTACTCCGATAAGAAATAGAAATTAAATTTAAAAAACAAACCTAAGTAAGGAGACATAAACTTCTGGGGGCTTGTCCCAGCACATTCCACTCTAATTTACAACCTCGGAACACTACCACCAGGAAGATTCTGTTGCCCTAGTAACAAGAGATGAGAACGTAATAATGCTGCCACCTTGTGGCTCTTTCCCACAACAGCAGCTTTAAACCCAGTGCTAATGGTTGCTTAATAGTCACATGGACTGCAGGGCTCTAAATGACACCTGCCCTGAAAAATGCCCTGGGGTAGGGAATAGGCAATAATATTCAACACATGAGAAATTTTTCAAGAAGTCAATAAGAGGAGGGAAGTTGTACTCACTCTTTAAAAAAAAAGGAAAAGAAAAAAAAGGACATGCCTAAAGCTCAGTAGAATGAATTATTAGACACATGCAAATTCAAATTCAAAAAGGTTTCAGCTCACACCAGTCGTTTCCATCAGCAAAATGTCTACAAACTATAAATGCTGAAGGGGTTTTAGAGAACTGTGTACCTTCTAGCTGCCGGTGGGATGTAAAGTGGTAACAGCACTAACGCAAACTGAATGGAGCTGCTTGAAAAGATAAAAATTGAGCTACCATATGATGCGGCAGGTCACCTTTTGGGCCTATAACCTAAGACCACCTGAATCGGAAAGACACAGGCAGGCAAATGAGCACTGCAGCAATATTGAAATAGCCAAGACATGGAAGCAGAAAAAAGGTTCATAAACAGATGAATGGACAAAGAAGAAGTGGTATACGTACCAAATAGAATAGTAGCCTCGGGAAAAAAATGAACAATGCCGTTTTCAGGACTACAGTTGAGCCTAGAAATAATCATATAAGGTTAAGTAATTCAAAAGGGTACGACAAATATCCTCTGAAAACATTTATACATGTTATCCTAAGATTGCTACCAATGAACATATTTCCACAGAAAAAGACACTCACAGACTTATCAAATAAACTAATGGTTAGCCAAAATGAAAGGTGGGAGGATGGGTAAATTAGGACTATGGGGTTAACATACATATACTAATGTATGTTAAGTGTATAAAAACATATAACAGATAAACTGTATGAATTATATAATCACCAATACCTTTAAAATATACATTTTGTAATCACATACATGGTAACAGGACCCGAAGATGAACAGACATATGTAGGAATCATTGAGCAGATTCTGTACAGCCAGGCAATCAAAACACTCTAATCAAATTTACTCTGATAAGAAATAGAAATTAAATTTAAAAAACAAACCTAAGTAAGGAGACATAAACTTCTGGGGGCTTGTCCCAGCACATTCCACTCTAATTTACAACCACGGAACACTACCTCCAGGAAGACTCTGTTGCCGTAGTAACAAGAGTTGAGAACGTAATAATGCTGCGGCCTTGTGGCTGTTTCCCACAACAGCAGCTTTAAACCCAGTACTAATAGTTGCTTAATAGTCACAAGGACTGCAGGGCTCTAAATGACACCTGCCCTGAAAAATGCCCTGGGGTAGGGAATAGGCAAGAAAATTCAACACATGAGAAATTTTTCAAGAAGTCAATAAGAGGAGGGAAGTTGTACTCACTCTTTAAAAAAAAGGAAAAGAAAAAAAAGGACATGCCTAAAGCTCAGTATAAGGAATTATTAGACACATGCAAATTCAAATTCAAAAAGGTTTCAGCTCACACCAGTCATTTCCATCAGCAAAATGTCTATAAACTATAAATGCTGAAGGGGTTTTAGAGAACTGTGTACCTTCTAGCTGCTGGTGGGATGTAAAGTGGTAACAGCACTAACGCAAACTGAATGGAGCTTCTTGACAAGGTAAAAATTGAGCTACCATATGATGCAGCAGGTCACCCTTTGGGCCTATAACCTAAGACCACCTGAATCGGAAAGACACAGGCAGGCAAATGAGCACTGCAGCAATATTGAAATAGCCAAGACATGGAAGCAGAAAAAAGGTTCATAAACAGATGAATGGACAAAGAAGAAGTAGTATACGTACCAAATAGAATAGTAGCCTGGGGAAAAAAATGAACAACGCCGTTTGCAGGACTACAGTTGAGCCTAGAAATAATCATATAAGGTTAACTAACTCAAAAGGGTACGACAAAGATCCTATGATAATATTTATACATGTTATCCTAAGATTGCTACCAATGAACATATTTCCACAGAAAAAGACACTCACAGACTTATGAAATAAACTAATGGTTAGCAAAATGAAAGGTGGGAGGATGGGTAAATTAGGACTATGGGGTTAACATACATATACTAATGTATGTTAAGTGTATAACAACATATAACAGATAAACTGTATGAATTATATAATCACCAATACCTTTAAAATATACATTTTGTAATCACATACATGGTAACAGGACCCGAAGATGAACAGACATATGTATGAATCATTGAGCAGATCCTGTACAGCCAGGCAATCAAAACACTCTAATCAAATTTACGCTGATAAGAAATAGAAATGAAATTTAAAAAACAAACATAAGTAAGGAGACATAAACTTCTGGGGGCTTGTCCCAGCACATTCCACTCTAATTTACAACCTCAGAACACTACCTCCAGGAAGATTCTGTTGCCCTAGTAACAAGAGTTGAGAACGTAATAATGCTGCCGCCTTGTGGCTGTTTCCCACAACAGCAGCTTTAAACCCAGTGCTAATGGTTGCTTAATAGTCACATGGACTGCAGGGCTCTAAATGACACCTGCCCTGAAAAATGCCCTGGGGTAGGGAATAGGCAAGAATATTCAACACATGAGAAATTTTTCAAGAAGTCAATAAGAGGAGGGAAGTTGTACTCACTCTTTAAAAAAAAAGGAAAAGAAAAAAAAGGACATGCCTAAAGCTCAGTAGAATGAATTATTAGACACATGCAAATTCAAATTCAAAAAGGTTTCAGCTCACACCAGTCGTTTCCATCAGCAAAATGTCTACAAACTATAAATGCTGAAGGGGTTTTAGAGAACTGTGTACCTTCTAGCTGCCGGAGGGATGTAAAGTGGTAACAGCACTAACGCAAACTGAATGGAGCTGCTTGAAAAGATAAAAATTGAGCTACCATATGATGCGGCAGGTCACCTTTTGGGCCTATAACCTAAGACCACCTGAATCGGAAAGACACAGGCAGGCAAATGAGCACTGCAGCAATATTGAAATAGCCAAGACATGGAAGCAGAAAAAAGGTTCATAAACAGATGAATGGACAAAGAAGAAGTGGTATACGTACCAAATAGAATAGTAGCCTCGGGAAAAAAATGAACAATGCCGTTTTCAGGACTACAGTTGAGCCTAGAAATAATCATATAAGGTTAAGTAACTCAAAAGGGTACGACAAATATCCTATGATATCATTTATACATGTTATCCTAAGATTGCTACCAATGAACATATTTCCACAGAAAAAGACACTCACAGACTTATCAAATAAACTAATGGTTAGCCAAAATGAAAGGTGGGAGGATGGGTAAATTAGGACTATGGGGTTAACATACATATACTAATGTATGTTAAGTGTATAAAAACATATAACAGATAAACTGTATGAATTATATAATCACCAATACCTTTAAAATATACATTTTGTAATCACATACATGGTAACAGGACCCGAAGATGAACAGACATATGTAGGAATCATTGAGCAGATTCTGTACAGCCAGGCAATCAAAACACTCTAATCAAATTTACTCTGATAAGAAATAGAAATTAAATTTAAAAAACAAACCTAAGTAAGGAGACATAAACTTCTGGGGGCTTGTCCCAGCACATTCCACTCTAATTTACAACCTCGGAACACTACCTCCAGGAAGACTCTGTTGCCGTAGTAACAAGAGTTGAGAACGTAATAATGCTGCGGCCTTGTGGCTGTTTCCCACAACAGCAGCTTTAAACCCAGTACTAATAGTTGCTTAATAGTCACAAGGACTGCAGGGCTCTAAATGACACCTGCCCTGAAAAATGCCCTGGGGCAGGGAATAGGCAAGATAATTCAACACATGAGAAATTTTTCAAGAAGTCAATAAGAGGAGGGAAGTTGTACTCACTCTTTAAAAAAAAGGAAAAGAAAAAAAAGGACATGCCTAAAGCTCAGTATAAGGAATTATTAGACACATGCAAATTCAAATTCAAAAAGGTTTCAGCTCACACCAGTCATTTCCATCAGCAAAATGTCTATAAACTATAAATGCTGAAGGGGTTTTAGAGAACTGTGTACCTTCTAGCTGCTGGTGGGATGTAAAGTGGTAACAGCACTAACGCAAACTGAATGGAGCTTCTTGACAAGGTAAAAATTGAGCTACCATATGATGCAGCAGGTCACCCTTTGGGCCTATAACCTAAGACCACCTGAATCGGAAAGACACAGGCATGCAAATGAGCACTGCAGCAATATTGAAATAGCCAAGACATGGAAGCAGAAAAAAGGTTCATAAACAGATGAATGGACAAAGAAGAAGTAGTATACGTACCAAATAGAATAGTAGCCTGGGGAAAAAAATGAACAACGCCGTTTTCAGGACTACAGTTGAGCCTAGAAATAATCATATAAGGTTAACTAACTCAAAAGGGTACGACAAAGATCCTATGATAATATTTATACATGTTATCCTAAGATTGCTACCAATGAACATATTTCCACAGAAAAAGACACTCACAGACTTATGAAATAAACTAATGGTTAGCAAAATGAAAGGTGGGAGGATGGGTAAATTAGGACTATGGGGTTAACATACATATACTAATGTATGTTAAGTGTATAACAACATATAACAGATAAACTGTATGAATTATATAATCACCAATACCTTTAAAATATACATTTTGTAATCACATACATGGTAACAGGACCCGAAGATGAACAGACATATGTATGAATCATTGAGCAGATCCTGTAGAGCCAGGCAATCAAAACACTCTAATCAAATTTACGCTGATAAGAAATAGAAATGAAATTTAAAAAACAAACATAAGTAAGGAGACATAAACTTCTGGGGGCTTGTCCCAGCACATTCCACTCTAATTTACAACCTCAGAACACTACCTCCAGGAAGATTCTGTTGCCCTAGTAACAAGAGTTGAGAACGTAATAATGCTGCCGCCTTGTGGCTGTTTCCCACAACAGCAGCTTTAAACCCAGTGCTAATGGTTGCTTAATAGTCACAACGACTGCAGGGGTCTAAATGACACCTGCCCTCAAAAAGTGCCCTTGGGTAGGGAATAGGCAAGAAAATTCAACACATGAGAAATTTTTCAAAAAGTGAATATGAAGAGGGAAGTTGTACTCACACTTTAACAAAAAAAGGAAAAGAAGAAAAAGGATATGCCTAAAGATCAGTATAAGGAATTATTCGCCACATGCGTATCCAACCTCCATAAAGGTTTCAGCTCACAACAGTCAAATGGCCATCAGCAAAAGTCTACAAAGTATAAATGCTGAAGGTGTTTTAGAGAAATGTGTACCTTCTATCTGCTGCTGGGATGTAAAGTGGTAACAGCACTAACGCAAACTGAATGGAGCCGCTTGAAAAGGTAGAAATTGAGCTACCATATGATGCGGCAGGGCACCTCTCGGGCTTATAACCTAAGACCACCAGAATCGGAAAGACACAGGCAGTCAAATGTGCACTGCAGCAATACTGAAATAGCCAAGACATGGAAGCAAAAAAAGGTCCATAAACAGATGAATGGACAGAGAAGAAGTGGTATATGGACAGAATGGAATAGTAGCCTCGGGAAAAAAATGAACAATGCCGTTTTCAGGACTACAGTAGAGCCTAGAAATAATAATATAAGGTTAAGTAAGTCAAAAGGGTATGACAAATATCCTATGATATCATTTATACATGTTATCCTAAGATTGCTACCAATGAACATATTTCCACAGAAAAAGACACTCACAGACTTATGAAATAAACTAATGGTTAGCCAAAATGAAAGGGGGGAGGATGGGTAAATTAGGACTATGGGATTAACATAAATATACTAATGTATGTTACATGCATATAAACATATAACAGATAAACTATATGAATTATATAATCACCAATACCTGTAAAATATACATTCTGTATTCACATACATGGTAACAGAATCCGAAGATGAACAGACATATGTAGGAATCATTGAGCAGATTCTGTACAGCCAGACAATCAAAAAACTCTAATCAAATTTACTCCAAAAAGAAATAGAATTAAATTTAATAAACAAACATAAGTAAGGAGACATAAACTTCTGGGGGCTCGTCCCAGCACATTCCACTCTAATTTACAACCACGGAACACTACTTCCAGGAAGATTCTGTTGCCCTAGTAACAAGAGATGAGAACGTAATAATGCTGCCGCCTTGTGGCTGTTTCCCACAACAGCAACATTAAACCCAGTGCTAATGGTTGCTTAATAGTCACAAGGACTGCAGGGCTCTAAATGACACCTGCCCTGAAAAATGCCCTGGGGTAGGGAATAGGCAAGAAAATTCAACACATGAGAAATTTTTCAAGAAGTCAATAAGAGGAGGGAAGTTGTACTCACTCTTTAAAAAAAAAGGAAAAGAAAAAAAAGGACATGCCTAAAGCTCAGTATAAGGAATTATTAGACACATGCAAATTCAAATTCAAAAAGGTTTCAGCTCACACCAGTCATTTCCATCAGCAAAATGTCTATAAACTATAAATGCTGAAGGGGTTTTAGAGAACTGTGTACCTTCTAGCTGCTGGTGGGATGTAAAGTGGTAACAGCACTAACGCAAACTGAATGGAGCTGCTTGAAAAGGTAAAAATTGAGCTACCATATGATGCGGCAGGGCACCTCTTGGGCTTATAACCTAAGACTACCAGAATCGGAAAGACACAGGCAGTCAAATGTGCACTGCAGCAATATTGAAATAGCAAAGACATGGAAGCAAAAAAAATGTCCATAAACAGATGAATGGACAGAGAAGAAGTGGTATATGGACAGAATGGAATAGTAGCCTCGGGGAAAAAATGAACAATGCCGTTTTCAGGACTACAGTAGAGCCTAGAAATAATCATATAAGGTTAAGTAAGTCAAAAGGGTATGACAATTATCCTATGATATCATTTATACATGTTATCCTAAGATTGCTACCAATGAACATATTTCCACAGAAAAAGACACTCACAGAGTTATGAAATAAACTAATTGTTAGCCAAAATGAAAGGTGGGAGGACGGGTAAATTAGGACTATGGGGTTAACATACATATACTAATGTATGTTAAGTGTATAAAAACATATAACAGATAAACTGTATGAATTATATAATCACCAATACCTTTAAAATATACATTCTGTAATCACATACATGGTAACAGAATCCGAAGATGAACAGACATATGTAGGAATCATTGAGCAGTTTCTGTACAGCCAGACAATCAAAACACTCTAATCAAATTTACTCCGATAAGAAATAGAAATTAAATTTAAAAAACAAACCTAAGTAAGGAGACATAAACTTCTGGGGGCTTGTCCCAGCACATTCCACTCTAATTTACAACCTCGGAACACTACCTCCAGGAAGATTCTGTTGCCCTAGTAACAAGAGATGAGAACGTAATAATGCTGCCGCCTTGTGGCTCTTTCCCACAACAGCAGCTTTAAACCCAGTGCTAATGGTTGCTTAATAATCACATGGACTGCAGGGCTCTAAATGACACCTGCCCTGAAAAATGCCCTGGGGTAAGGAATAGGCAAGAATATTCAACACATGAGAAATTTTTCAAGAAATCAATAAGAGGAGGGAAGTTGTACTCACTCTTTAAAAAAAAAGGAAAAGAAAAAAAAGGACATGCCTAAACCTCAGTAGAATGAATTATTAGACACATGCAAATTCAAATGGAAAAAGGTTTCAGCTCACACCAATCGTTTCCATCAGCAAAATGTCTACAAACTATAAATGCTGAAGGGGTTTTAGAGAACTGTGTACCTTCTAGCTGCTGGTGGGATGTAAAGTGGTAACAGCACTAACACAAACTGAATGGAGCTGCTTGAAAAGGTAAAAATTGAGCTACCATATGATGCGGCAGGTCACCTTTTGGGCCTATAACCTAAGACCACCTGAATCAGAAAGACACAGGCAGGCAAATGAGCACTGCAGCAATATTGAAATAGCCAAGACATGGAAGCAGAAAAAAGGTTCATAAACAGATGAATGGACAAAGAAGAAGTGGTATACGTACCAAATAGCATAGTAGCCTCGGGAAAAAAATGAACAATGCCGTTTTCAGGACTACAGTTGAGCCTAGAAATAATCATATAAGGTTACGTAACTCAAAAGGGTACGACAAATATCCTATGATATCATTTATACATGTTATCCTAAGATTGCTACCAATGAACATATTTCCACAGAAAAAGACACTCACAGACTTATGAAATAAACTAATGGTTAGCCAAAATGAAAGGTGGGAGGATGGGTTAACTAGGACTATGGGGTTAACATACATATACTAATGTATGTTAAGTGTATAAAAACATATAACAGATAAACTGTATGAATTATATAATCACCAATACCTTTAAAATATACATTTTGTAATCACATACATGGTAACAGGACCCGAGGATGAACAGACATATGTATGAATCATTGAGCAGATTCTGTACAGCCAGGCAATCAAAACACTAAAATCAAATTTACTCCGATAAGAAATAGAAATTAAATTTAAGAAACAAACATAAGTAAGGAGACATAAACTTCTGGAGGCTTGTCCCAGCACATTCCACTCTAATTTACAACCTCGGAACACTACCTCCAGGAAGACTCTGTTGCCATAGTAACAAGAGTTGAGAACGTAATAATGCTGCCGCCTTGTGGCTGTTTCCCACAACAGCAGCTTTAAACCCAGTGCTAATGGTTGCTTAATAGTCAAAACGACTGCAGGGGTCTAAATGACACCTGCCCTCAAAAAATGCCCTGGGGTAGGGAATACGCAAGAAAATTCAACACATGAGAAATTTTTCAAAAAGTGAATATGAAGAGGGAAGTTGTACTCACACTTTAACTAAAAAAGGAAAAGAAGAAAAAGGATATGCCTAAAGATCAGTATAAGGAATTATTCGCCACATGCGTATCCAACCTCCAAAAAGGTTTCAGCTCACACCAGTCAAATGGCCATCAGCAAAAAGTCTACAAACTATAAATGCTGAAGGGGTTTTAGAGAAATGTATACCTTCTATCTGCTGCTGGGATGAAAAGTGATAACAGCACTAATGCAAACTGAATGGAGCTGCTTGAAAAGGTAAAAATTGAGCTACCATATGATGCGGCAGGGCACCTCTTCGGCTTATAACCTAAGACTACCAGAATCGGAAAGACACAGGCAGTCAAATGTGCACTGCAGCAATATGGAAATAGCAAAGACATGGAAGCAAAAAAAATGTCCATAAACAGATGAATGGACAAAGAAGAAGTGGTATACGTACCAAATAGAATAGTAGCCTCGGGAAAAAAATGAACAATGCCGTTTTCAGGACTACAGTTGAACCTAGAAATAATCATATAAGGTTAAGTAACTCAAAAGGGTACGACAAATATCCTATGATAACATTTATACATGTTATCCTAAGATAGCTACCAATGAACATATTTCCACAGAAAAAGACACTCACAGACTTATGAAATAAACTAATGATTAGACAAAATGAAAGGTGGGAGGATGGGTAAACTAGGACTATGGGGTTAACATACATATACTAATGTATGTTAAGTGTATAAAAACATATAACAGATAAACTGTATGAATTATATAATCACCAATACCTTTAAAATATACATTCTGTAATCACATACATGGTAACAGAATCCGAAGATGAACAGACATATGTAGGAATCATTGAGCAGTTTCTGTACAGCCAGACAATCAAAACACTCTAATCAAATTTACTCCGATAAGAAATAGAAATTAAATTTAAAAAACAAACCTAAGTAAGGAGACATAAACTTCTGGGGGCTTGTCCCAGCACATTCCACTCTAATTTACAACCTCGGAACACTACCTCCAGGAAGATTCTGTTGCCCTAGTAACAAGAGATGAGAACGTAATAATGCTGCCGCCTTGTGGCTCTTTCCCACAACAGCAGCTTTAAACCCAGTGCTAATGGTTGCTTAATAGTCACATGGACTGCAGGGCTCTAAATGACACCTGCCCTGAAAAATGCCCTGGGGTAGGGAATAGGCAAGAATATTCAACACATGAGAAATTTTTCAAGAAGTCAATAAGAGGAGGGAAGTTGTACTCACTCTTTAAAAAAAAAGGAAAAGAAAAAAAAGGACATGCCTAAAGCTCAGTAGAATGAATTATTAGACACATGCAAATTCAAATTCAAAAAGGTTTCAGCTCACACCAGTCGTTTCCATCAGCAAAATGTCTACAAACTATAAATGCTGAAGGGGTTTTAGAGAACTGTGTACCTTCTAGCTGCCGGTGGGATGTAAAGTGGTAACAGCACTAACGCAAACTGAATGGAGCTGCTTGAAAAGATAAAAATTGAGCTACCATATGATGCGGCAGGTCACCTTTTGGGCCTATAACCTAAGACCACCTGAATCGGAAAGACACAGGCAGGCAAATGAGCACTGCAGCAATATTGAAATAGCCAAGACATGGAAGCAGAAAAAAGGTTCATAAACAGATGAATGGACAAAGAAGAAGTGGTATACGTACCAAATAGAATAGTAGCCTCGGGAAAAAAATGAACAATGCCGTTTTCAGGACTACAGTTGAGCCTAGAAATAATCATATAAGGTTAAGTAATTCAAAAGGGTACGACAAATATCCTCTGAAAACATTTATACATGTTATCCTAAGATTGCTACCAATGAACATATTTCCACAGAAAAAGACACTCACAGACTTATCAAATAAACTAATGGTTAGCCAAAATGAAAGGTGGGAGGATGGGTAAATTAGGACTATGGGGTTAACATACATATACTAATGTATGTTAAGTGTATAAAAACATATAACAGATAAACTGTATGAATTATATAATCACCAATACCTTTAAAATATACATTTTGTAATCACATACATGGTAACAGGACCCGAAGATGAACAGACATATGTAGGAATCATTGAGCAGATTCTGTACAGCCAGGCAATCAAAACACTCTAATCAAATTTACTCTGATAAGAAATAGAAATTAAATTTAAAAAACAAACCTAAGTAAGGAGACATAAACTTCTGGGGGCTTGTCCCAGCACATTCCACTCTAATTTACAACCTCGGAACACTACCTCCAGGAAGACTCTGTTGCCGTAGTAACAAGAGTTGAGAACGTAATAATGCTGCGGCCTTGTGGCTGTTTCCCACAACAGCAGCTTTAAACCCAGTACTAATAGTTGCTTAATAGTCACAAGGACTGCAGGGCTCTAAATGACACCTGCCCTGAAAAATGCCCTGGGGTAGGGAATAGGCAAGAAAATTCAACACATGAGAAATTTTTCAAGAAGTCAATAAGAGGAGGGAAGTTGTACTCACTCTTTAAAAAAAAGGAAAAGAAAAAAAAGGACATGCCTAAAGCTCAGTATAAGGAATTATTAGACACATGCAAATTCAAATTCAAAAAGGTTTCAGCTCACACCAGTCATTTCCATCAGCAAAATGTCTATAAACTATAAATGCTGAAGGGGTTTTAGAGAACTGTGTACCTTCTAGCTGCTGGTGGGATGTAAAGTGGTAACAGCACTAACGCAAACTGAATGGAGCTTCTTGACAAGGTAAAAATTGAGCTACCATATGATGCAGCAGGTCACCCTTTGGGCCTATAACCTAAGACCACCTGAATCGGAAAGACACAGGCAGGCAAATGAGCACTGCAGCAATATTGAAATAGCCAAGACATGGAAGCAGAAAAAAGGTTCATAAACAGATGAATGGACAAAGAAGAAGTAGTATACGTACCAAATAGAATAGTAGCCTGGGGAAAAAAATGAACAACGCCGTTTGCAGGACTACAGTTGAGCCTAGAAATAATCATATAAGGTTAACTAACTCAAAAGGGTACGACAAAGATCCTATGATAATATTTATACATGTTATCCTAAGATTGCTACCAATGAACATATTTCCACAGAAAAAGACACTCACAGACTTATGAAATAAACTAATGGTTAGCAAAATGAAAGGTGGGAGGATGGGTAAATTAGGACTATGGGGTTAACATACATATACTAATGTATGTTAAGTGTATAACAACATATAACAGATAAACTGTATGAATTATATAATCACCAATACCTTTAAAATATACATTTTGTAATCACATACATGGTAACAGGACCCGAAGATGAACAGACATATGTATGAATCATTGAGCAGATCCTGTACAGCCAGGCAATCAAAACACTCTAATCAAATTTACGCTGATAAGAAATAGAAATGAAATTTAAAAAACAAACATAAGTAAGGAGACATAAACTTCTGGGGGCTTGTCCCAGCACATTCCACTCTAATTTACAACCTCAGAACACTACCTCCAGGAAGATTCTGTTGCCCTAGTAACAAGAGTTGAGAACGTAATAATGCTGCCGCCTTGTGGCTGTTTCCCACAACAGCAGCTTTAAACCCAGTGCTAATGGTTGCTTAATAGTCACATGGACTGCAGGGCTCTAAATGACACCTGCCCTGAAAAATGCCCTGGGGTAGGGAATAGGCAAGAATATTCAACACATGAGAAATTTTTCAAGAAGTCAATAAGAGGAGGGAAGTTGTACTCACTCTTTAAAAAAAAAGGAAAAGAAAAAAAAGGACATGCCTAAAGCTCAGTAGAATGAATTATTAGACACATGCAAATTCAAATTCAAAAAGGTTTCAGCTCACACCAGTCGTTTCCATCAGCAAAATGTCTACAAACTATAAATGCTGAAGGGGTTTTAGAGAACTGTGTACCTTCTAGCTGCCGGAGGGATGTAAAGTGGTAACAGCACTAACGCAAACTGAATGGAGCTGCTTGAAAAGATAAAAATTGAGCTACCATATGATGCGGCAGGTCACCTTTTGGGCCTATAACCTAAGACCACCTGAATCGGAAAGACACAGGCAGGCAAATGAGCACTGCAGCAATATTGAAATAGCCAAGACATGGAAGCAGAAAAAAGGTTCATAAACAGATGAATGGACAAAGAAGAAGTAGTATACGTACCAAATAGAATAGTAGCCTGGGGAAAAAAATGAACAACGCCGTTTTCAGGACTACAGTTGAGCCTAGAAATAATCATATAAGGTTAACTAACTCAAAAGGGTACGACAAAGATCCTATGATAATATTTATACATGTTATCCTAAGATTGCTACCAATGAACATATTTCCACAGAAAAAGACACTCACAGACTTATGAAATAAACTAATGGTTAGCAAAATGAAAGGTGGGAGGATGGGTAAATTAGGACTATGGGGTTAACATACATATACTAATGTATGTTAAGTGTATAACAACATATAACAGATAAACTGTATGAATTATATAATCACCAATACCTTTAAAATATACATTTTGTAATCACATACATGGTAACAGGACCCGAAGATGAACAGACATATGTATGAATCATTGAGCAGATCCTGTACAGCCAGGCAATCAAAACACTCTAATCAAATTTACGCTGATAAGAAATAGAAATGAAATTTAAAAAACAAACATAAGTAAGGAGACATAAACTTCTGGGGGCTTGTCCCAGCACATTCCACTCTAATTTACAACCTCAGAACACTACCTCCAGGAAGATTCTGTTGCCCTAGTAACAAGAGTTGAGAACGTAATAATGCTGCCGCCTTGTGGCTGTTTCCCACAACAGCAGCTTTAAACCCAGTGCTAATGGTTGCTTAATAGTCACAACGACTGCAGGGGTCTAAATGACACCTGCCCTCAAAAAGTGCCCTTGGGTAGGGAATAGGCAAGAAAATTCAACACATGAGAAATTTTTCAAAAAGTGAATATGAAGAGGGAAGTTGTACTCACACTTTAACAAAAAAAGGAAAAGAAGAAAAAGGATATGCCTAAAGATCAGTATAAGGAATTATTCGCCACATGCGTATCCAACCTCCATAAAGGTTTCAGCTCACAACAGTCAAATGGCCATCAGCAAAAGTCTACAAAGTATAAATGCTGAAGGTGTTTTAGAGAAATGTGTACCTTCTATCTGCTGCTGGGATGTAAAGTGGTAACAGCACTAACGCAAACTGAATGGAGCCGCTTGAAAAGGTAGAAATTGAGCTACCATATGATGCGGCAGGGCACCTCTCGGGCTTATAACCTAAGACCACCAGAATCGGAAAGACACAGGCAGTCAAATGTGCACTGCAGCAATACTGAAATAGCCAAGACATGGAAGCAAAAAAAGGTCCATAAACAGATGAATGGACAGAGAAGAAGTGGTATATGGACAGAATGGAATAGTAGCCTCGGGAAAAAAATGAACAATGCCGTTTTCAGGACTACAGTAGAGCCTAGAAATAATAATATAAGGTTAAGTAAGTCAAAAGGGTATGACAAATATCCTATGATATCATTTATACATGTTATCCTAAGATTGCTACCAATGAACATATTTCCACAGAAAAAGACACTCACAGACTTATGAAATAAACTAATGGTTAGCCAAAATGAAAGGGGGGAGGATGGGTAAATTAGGACTATGGGATTAACATAAATATACTAATGTATGTTACATGCATATAAACATATAACAGATAAACTATATGAATTATATAATCACCAATACCTGTAAAATATACATTCTGTATTCACATACATGGTAACAGAATCCGAAGATGAACAGACATATGTAGGAATCATTGAGCAGATTCTGTACAGCCAGACAATCAAAAAACTCTAATCAAATTTACTCCAAAAAGAAATAGAATTAAATTTAATAAACAAACATAAGTAAGGAGACATAAACTTCTGGGGGCTCGTCCCAGCACATTCCACTCTAATTTACAACCACGGAACACTACTTCCAGGAAGATTCTGTTGCCCTAGTAACAAGAGATGAGAACGTAATAATGCTGCCGCCTTGTGGCTGTTTCCCACAACAGCAACATTAAACCCAGTGCTAATGGTTGCTTAATAGTCACAAGGACTGCAGGGCTCTAAATGACACCTGCCCTGAAAAATGCCCTGGGGTAGGGAATAGGCAAGAAAATTCAACACATGAGAAATTTTTCAAGAAGTCAATAAGAGGAGGGAAGTTGTACTCACTCTTTAAAAAAAAAGGAAAAGAAAAAAAAGGACATGCCTAAAGCTCAGTATAAGGAATTATTAGACACATGCAAATTCAAATTCAAAAAGGTTTCAGCTCACACCAGTCATTTCCATCAGCAAAATGTCTATAAACTATAAATGCTGAAGGGGTTTTAGAGAACTGTGTACCTTCTAGCTGCTGGTGGGATGTAAAGTGGTAACAGCACTAACGCAAACTGAATGGAGCTGCTTGAAAAGGTAAAAATTGAGCTACCATATGATGCGGCAGGGCACCTCTTGGGCTTATAACCTAAGACTACCAGAATCGGAAAGACACAGGCAGTCAAATGTGCACTGCAGCAATATTGAAATAGCAAAGACATGGAAGCAAAAAAAATGTCCATAAACAGATGAATGGACAGAGAAGAAGTGGTATATGGACAGAATGGAATAGTAGCCTCGGGGAAAAAATGAACAATGCCGTTTTCAGGACTACAGTAGAGCCTAGAAATAATCATATAAGGTTAAGTAAGTCAAAAGGGTATGACAATTATCCTATGATATCATTTATACATGTTATCCTAAGATTGCTACCAATGAACATATTTCCACAGAAAAAGACACTCACAGAGTTATGAAATAAACTAATTGTTAGCCAAAATGAAAGGTGGGAGGACGGGTAAATTAGGACTATGGGGTTAACATACATATACTAATGTATGTTAAGTGTATAAAAACATATAACAGATAAACTGTATGAATTATATAATCACCAATACCTTTAAAATATACATTCTGTAATCACATACATGGTAACAGAATCCGAAGATGAACAGACATATGTAGGAATCATTGAGCAGTTTCTGTACAGCCAGACAATCAAAACACTCTAATCAAATTTACTCCGATAAGAAATAGAAATTAAATTTAAAAAACAAACCTAAGTAAGGAGACATAAACTTCTGGGGGCTTGTCCCAGCACATTCCACTCTAATTTACAACCTCGGAACACTACCTCCAGGAAGATTCTGTTGCCCTAGTAACAAGAGATGAGAACGTAATAATGCTGCCGCCTTGTGGCTCTTTCCCACAACAGCAGCTTTAAACCCAGTGCTAATGGTTGCTTAATAATCACATGGACTGCAGGGCTCTAAATGACACCTGCCCTGAAAAATGCCCTGGGGTAAGGAATAGGCAAGAATATTCAACACATGAGAAATTTTTCAAGAAATCAATAAGAGGAGGGAAGTTGTACTCACTCTTTAAAAAAAAAGGAAAAGAAAAAAAAGGACATGCCTAAACCTCAGTAGAATGAATTATTAGACACATGCAAATTCAAATGGAAAAAGGTTTCAGCTCACACCAATCGTTTCCATCAGCAAAATGTCTACAAACTATAAATGCTGAAGGGGTTTTAGAGAACTGTGTACCTTCTAGCTGCTGGTGGGATGTAAAGTGGTAACAGCACTAACACAAACTGAATGGAGCTGCTTGAAAAGGTAAAAATTGAGCTACCATATGATGCGGCAGGTCACCTTTTGGGCCTATAACCTAAGACCACCTGAATCAGAAAGACACAGGCAGGCAAATGAGCACTGCAGCAATATTGAAATAGCCAAGACATGGAAGCAGAAAAAAGGTTCATAAACAGATGAATGGACAAAGAAGAAGTGGTATACGTACCAAATAGAATAGTAGCCTCGGGAAAAAAATGAACAATGCCGTTTTCAGGACTACAGTTGAGCCTAGAAATAATCATATAAGGTTACGTAACTCAAAAGGGTACGACAAATATCCTATGATATCATTTATACATGTTATCCTAAGATTGCTACCAATGAACATATTTCCACAGAAAAAGACACTCACAGACTTATGAAATAAACTAATGGTTAGCCAAAATGAAAGGTGGGAGGATGGGTTAACTAGGACTATGGGGTTAACATACATATACTAATGTATGTTAAGTGTATAAAAACATATAACAGATAAACTGTATGAATTATATAATCACCAATACCTTTAAAATATACATTTTGTAATCACATACATGGTAACAGGACCCGAGGATGAACAGACATATGTATGAATCATTGAGCAGATTCTGTACAGCCAGGCAATCAAAACACTAAAATCAAATTTACTCCGATAAGAAATAGAAATTAAATTTAAGAAACAAACATAAGTAAGGAGACATAAACTTCTGGAGGCTTGTCCCAGCACATTCCACTCTAATTTACAACCTCGGAACACTACCTCCAGGAAGACTCTGTTGCCATAGTAACAAGAGTTGAGAACGTAATAATGCTGCCGCCTTGTGGCTGTTTCCCACAACAGCAGCTTTAAACCCAGTGCTAATGGTTGCTTAATAGTCAAAACGACTGCAGGGGTCTAAATGACACCTGCCCTCAAAAAATGCCCTGGGGTAGGGAATACGCAAGAAAATTCAACACATGAGAAATTTTTCAAAAAGTGAATATGAAGAGGGAAGTTGTACTCACACTTTAACTAAAAAAGGAAAAGAAGAAAAAGGATATGCCTAAAGATCAGTATAAGGAATTATTCGCCACATGCGTATCCAACCTCCAAAAAGGTTTCAGCTCACACCAGTCAAATGGCCATCAGCAAAAAGTCTACAAACTATAAATGCTGAAGGGGTTTTAGAGAAATGTATACCTTCTATCTGCTGCTGGGATGAAAAGTGATAACAGCACTAATGCAAACTGAATGGAGCTGCTTGAAAAGGTAAAAATTGAGCTACCATATGATGCGGCAGGGCACCTCTTCGGCTTATAACCTAAGACTACCAGAATCGGAAAGACACAGGCAGTCAAATGTGCACTGCAGCAATATGGAAATAGCAAAGACATGGAAGCAAAAAAAATGTCCATAAACAGATGAATGGACAAAGAAGAAGTGGTATACGTACCAAATAGAATAGTAGCCTCGGGAAAAAAATGAACAATGCCGTTTTCAGGACTACAGTTGAACCTAGAAATAATCATATAAGGTTAAGTAACTCAAAAGGGTACGACAAATATCCTATGATAACATTTATACATGTTATCCTAAGATAGCTACCAATGAACATATTTCCACAGAAAAAGACACTCACAGACTTATGAAATAAACTAATGATTAGACAAAATGAAAGGTGGGAGGATGGGTAAACTAGGACTATGGGGTTAACATACATATACTAATGTATGTTAAGTGTATAAAAACATATAACAGATAAACTGTATGAATTATATAATCACCAATACCTTTAAAATATACATTCTGTAATCACATACATGGTAACAGAATCCGAAGATGAACAGACATATGTAGGAATCATTGAGCAGTTTCTGTACAGCCAGACAATCAAAACACTCTAATCAAATTTACTCCGATAAGAAATAGAAATTAAATTTAAAAAACAAACCTAAGTAAGGAGACATAAACTTCTGGGGGCTTGTCCCAGCACATTCCACTCTAATTTACAACCTCGGAACACTACCTCCAGGAAGATTCTGTTGCCCTAGTAACAAGAGATGAGAACGTAATAATGCTGCCGCCTTGTGGCTCTTTCCCACAACAGCAGCTTTAAACCCAGTGCTAATGGTTGCTTAATAGTCACATGGACTGCAGGGCTCTAAATGACACCTGCCCTGAAAAATGCCCTGGGGTAGGGAATAGGCAAGAATATTCAACACATGAGAAATTTTTCAAGAAGTCAATAAGAGGAGGGAAGTTGTACTCACTCTTTAAAAAAAAAGGAAAAGAAAAAAAAGGACATGCCTAAAGCTCAGTAGAATGAATTATTAGACACATGCAAATTCAAATTCAAAAAGGTTTCAGCTCACACCAGTCGTTTCCATCAGCAAAATGTCTACAAACTATAAATGCTGAAGGGGTTTTAGAGAACTGTGTACCTTCTAGCTGCCGGTGGGATGTAAAGTGGTAACAGCACTAACGCAAACTGAATGGAGCTGCTTGAAAAGATAAAAATTGAGCTACCATATGATGCGGCAGGTCACCTTTTGGGCCTATAACCTAAGACCACCTGAATCGGAAAGACACAGGCAGGCAAATGAGCACTGCAGCAATACTGAAATAGCCAAGACATGGAAGCAGAAAAAAGGTTCATAAACAGATGAATGGACAAAGAAGAAGTGGTATACGTACCAAATAGAATAGTAGCCTCGGGAAAAAAATGAACAATGCCGTTTTCAGGACTACAGTTGAGCCTAGAAATAATCATATAAGGTTAAGTAATTCAAAAGGGTACGACAAATATCCTCTGAAAACATTTATACATGTTATCCTAAGATTGCTACCAATGAACATATTTCCACAGAAAAAGACACTCACAGACTTATCAAATAAACTAATGGTTAGCCAAAATGAAAGGTGGGAGGATGGGTAAATTAGGACTATGGGGTTAACATACATATACTAATGTATGTTAAGTGTATAAAAACATATAACAGATAAACTGTATGAATTATATAATCACCAATACCTTTAAAATATACATTTTGTAATCACATACATGGTAACAGGACCCGAAGATGAACAGACATATGTAGGAATCATTGAGCAGATTCTGTACAGCCAGGCAATCAAAACACTCTAATCAAATTTACTCTGATAAGAAATAGAAATTAAATTTAAAAAACAAACCTAAGTAAGGAGACATAAACTTCTGGGGGCTTGTCCCAGCACATTCCACTCTAATTTACAACCTCGGAACACTACCTCCAGGAAGACTCTGTTGCCGTAGTAACAAGAGTTGAGAACGTAATAATGCTGCGGCCTTGTGGCTGTTTCCCACAACAGCAGCTTTAAACCCAGTACTAATAGTTGCTTAATAGTCACAAGGACTGCAGGGCTCTAAATGACACCTGCCCTGAAAAATGCCCTGGGGTAGGGAATAGGCAAGAAAATTCAACACATGAGAAATTTTTCAAGAAGTCAATAAGAGGAGGGAAGTTGTACTCACTCTTTAAAAAAAAGGAAAAGAAAAAAAAGGACATGCCTAAAGCTCAGTATAAGGAATTATTAGACACATGCAAATTCAAATTCAAAAAGGTTTCAGCTCACACCAGTCATTTCCATCAGCAAAATGTCTATAAACTATAAATGCTGAAGGGGTTTTAGAGAACTGTGTACCTTCTAGCTGCTGGTGGGATGTAAAGTGGTAACAGCACTAACGCAAACTGAATGGAGCTTCTTGACAAGGTAAAAATTGAGCTACCATATGATGCAGCAGGTCACCCTTTGGGCCTATAACCTAAGACCACCTGAATCGGAAAGACACAGGCAGGCAAATGAGCACTGCAGCAATATTGAAATAGCCAAGACATGGAAGCAGAAAAAAGGTTCATAAACAGATGAATGGACAAAGAAGAAGTAGTATACGTACCAAATAGAATAGTAGCCTGGGGAAAAAAATGAACAACGCCGTTTGCAGGACTACAGTTGAGCCTAGAAATAATCATATAAGGTTAACTAACTCAAAAGGGTACGACAAAGATCCTATGATAATATTTATACATGTTATCCTAAGATTGCTACCAATGAACATATTTCCACAGAAAAAGACACTCACAGACTTATGAAATAAACTAATGGTTAGCAAAATGAAAGGTGGGAGGATGGGTAAATTAGGACTATGGGGTTAACATACATATACTAATGTATGTTAAGTGTATAACAACATATAACAGATAAACTGTATGAATTATATAATCACCAATACCTTTAAAATATACATTTTGTAATCACATACATGGTAACAGGACCCGAAGATGAACAGACATATGTATGAATCATTGAGCAGATCCTGTACAGCCAGGCAATCAAAACACTCTAATCAAATTTACGCTGATAAGAAATAGAAATGAAATTTAAAAAACAAACATAAGTAAGGAGACATAAACTTCTGGGGGCTTGTCCCAGCACATTCCACTCTAATTTACAACCTCAGAACACTACCTCCAGGAAGATTCTGTTGCCCTAGTAACAAGAGTTGAGAACGTAATAATGCTGCCGCCTTGTGGCTGTTTCCCACAACAGCAGCTTTAAACCCAGTGCTAATGGTTGCTTAATAGTCACATGGACTGCAGGGCTCTAAATGACACCTGCCCTGAAAAATGCCCTGGGGTAGGGAATAGGCAAGAATATTCAACACATGAGAAATTTTTCAAGAAGTCAATAAGAGGAGGGAAGTTGTACTCACTCTTTAAAAAAAAAGGAAAAGAAAAAAAAGGACATGCCTAAAGCTCAGTAGAATGAATTATTAGACACATGCAAATTCAAATTCAAAAAGGTTTCAGCTCACACCAGTCGTTTCCATCAGCAAAATGTCTACAAACTATAAATGCTGAAGGGGTTTTAGAGAACTGTGTACCTTCTAGCTGCCGGAGGGATGTAAAGTGGTAACAGCACTAACGCAAACTGAATGGAGCTGCTTGAAAAGATAAAAATTGAGCTACCATATGATGCGGCAGGTCACCTTTTGGGCCTATAACCTAAGACCACCTGAATCGGAAAGACACAGGCAGGCAAATGAGCACTGCAGCAATATTGAAATAGCCAAGACATGGAAGCAGAAAAAAGGTTCATAAACAGATGAATGGACAAAGAAGAAGTGGTATACGTACCAAATAGAATAGTAGCCTCGGGAAAAAAATGAACAACGCCGTTTTCAGGACTACAGTTGAGCCTAGAAATAATCATATAAGGTTAAGTAACTCAAAAGGGTACGACAAATATCCTATGATATCATTTATACATGTTATCCTAAGATTGCTACCAATGAACATATTTCCACAGAAAAAGACACTCACAGACTTATCAAATAAACTAATGGTTAGCCAAAATGAAAGGTGGGAGGATGGGTAAATTAGGACTATGGGGTTAACATACATATACTAATGTATGTTAAGTGTATAAAAACATATAACAGATAAACTGTATGAATTATATAATCACCAATACCTTTAAAATATACATTTTGTAATCACATACATGGTAACAGGACCCGAAGATGAACAGACATATGTAGGAATCATTGAGCAGATTCTGTACAGCCAGGCAATCAAAACACTCTAATCAAATTTACTCTGATAAGAAATAGAAATTAAATTTAAAAAACAAACCTAAGTAAGGAGACATAAACTTCTGGGGGCTTGTCCCAGCACATTCCACTCTAATTTACAACCTCGGAACACTACCTCCAGGAAGACTCTGTTGCCGTAGTAACAAGAGTTGAGAACGTAATAATGCTGCGGCCTTGTGGCTGTTTCCCACAACAGCAGCTTTAAACCCAGTACTAATAGTTGCTTAATAGTCACAAGGACTGCAGGGCTCTAAATGACACCTGCCCTGAAAAATGCCCTGGGGCAGGGAATAGGCAAGATAATTCAACACATGAGAAATTTTTCAAGAAGTCAATAAGAGGAGGGAAGTTGTACTCACTCTTTAAAAAAAAGGAAAAGAAAAAAAAGGACATGCCTAAAGCTCAGTATAAGGAATTATTAGACACATGCAAATTCAAATTCAAAAAGGTTTCAGCTCACACCAGTCATTTCCATCAGCAAAATGTCTATAAACTATAAATGCTGAAGAGGTTTTAGAGAACTGTGTACCTTCTAGCTGCTGGTGGGATGTAAAGTGGTAACAGCACTAACGCAAACTGAATGGAGCTTCTTGACAAGGTAAAAATTGAGCTACCATATGATGCAGCAGGTCACCCTTTGGGCCTATAACCTAAGACCACCTGAATCGGAAAGACACAGGCAGGCAAATGAGCACTGCAGCAATATTGAAATAGCCAAGACATGGAAGCAGAAAAAAGGTTCATAAACAGATGAATGGACAAAGAAGAAGTAGTATACGTACCAAATAGAATAGTAGCCTGGGGAAAAAAATGAACAACGCCGTTTTCAGGACTACAGTTGAGCCTAGAAATAATCATATAAGGTTAACTAACTCAAAAGGGTACGACAAAGATCCTATGATAATATTTATACATGTTATCCTAAGATTGCTACCAATGAACATATTTCCACAGAAAAAGACACTCACAGACTTATGAAATAAACTAATGGTTAGCAAAATGAAAGGTGGGAGGATGGGTAAATTAGGACTATGGGGTTAACATACATATACTAATGTATGTTAAGTGTATAACAACATATAACAGATAAACTGTATGAATTATATAATCACCAATACCTTTAAAATATACATTTTGTAATCACATACATGGTAACAGGACCCGAAGATGAACAGACATATGTATGAATCATTGAGCAGATCCTGTACAGCCAGGCAATCAAAACACTCTAATCAAATTTACGCTGATAAGAAATAGAAATGAAATTTAAAAAACAAACATAAGTAAGGAGACATAAACTTCTGGGGGCTTGTCCCAGCACATTCCACTCTAATTTACAACCTCAGAACACTACCTCCAGGAAGATTCTGTTGCCCTAGTAACAAGAGTTGAGAACGTAATAATGCTGCCGCCTTGTGGCTGTTTCCCACAACAGCAGCTTTAAACCCAGTGCTAATGGTTGCTTAATAGTCACAACGACTGCAGGGGTCTAAATGACACCTGCCCTCAAAAAGTGCCCTTGGGTAGGGAATAGGCAAGAAAATTCAACACATGAGAAATTTTTCAAAAAGTGAATATGAAGAGGGAACTTGTACTCACACTTTAACAAAAAAAGGAAAAGAAGAAAAAGGATATGCCTAAAGATCAGTATAAGGAATTATTCGCCACATGCGTATCCAACCTCCATAAAGGTTTCAGCTCACAACAGTCAAATGGCCATCAGCAAAAGTCTACAAAGTATAAATGCTGAAGGTGTTTTAGAGAAATGTGTACCTTCTATCTGCTGCTGGGATGTAAAGTGGTAACAGCACTAACGCAAACTGAATGGAGCCGCTTGAAAAGGTAGAAATTGAGCTACCATATGATGCGGCAGGGCACCTCTCGGGCTTATAACCTAAGACCACCAGAATCGGAAAGACACAGGCAGTCAAATGTGCACTGCAGCAATACTGAAATAGCCAAGACATGGAAGCAAAAAAAGGTCCATAAACAGATGAATGGACAGAGAAGAAGTGGTATATGGACAGAATGGAATAGTAGCCTCGGGAAAAAAATGAACAATGCCGTTTTCAGGACTACAGTAGAGCCTAGAAATAATAATATAAGGTTAAGTAAGTCAAAAGGGTATGACAAATATCCTATGATATCATTTATACATGTTATCCTAAGATTGCTACCAATGAACATATTTCCACAGAAAAAGACACTCACAGACTTATGAAATAAACTAATGGTTAGCCAAAATGAAAGGGGGGAGGATGGGTAAATTAGGACTATGGGATTAACATAAATATACTAATGTATGTTACATGCATATAAACATATAACAGATAAACTATATGAATTATATAATCACCAATACCTGTAAAATATACATTCTGTATTCACATACATGGTAACAGAATCCGAAGATGAACAGACATATGTAGGAATCATTGAGCAGATTCTGTACAGCCAGACAATCAAAAAACTCTAATCAAATTTACTCCAAAAAGAAATAGAATTAAATTTAATAAACAAACATAAGTAAGGAGACATAAACTTCTGGGGGCTCGTCCCAGCACATTCCACTCTAATTTACAACCACGGAACACTACTTCCAGGAAGATTCTGTTGCCCTAGTAACAAGAGATGAGAACGTAATAATGCTGCCGCCTTGTGGCTGTTTCCCACAACAGCAACATTAAACCCAGTGCTAATGGTTGCTTAATAGTCACAAGGACTGCAGGGCTCTAAATGACACCTGCCCTGAAAAATGCCCTGGGGTAGGGAATAGGCAAGAAAATTCAACACATGAGAAATTTTTCAAGAAGTCAATAAGAGGAGGGAAGTTGTACTCACTCTTTAAAAAAAAAGGAAAAGAAAAAAAAGGACATGCCTAAAGCTCAGTATAAGGAATTATTAGACACATGCAAATTCAAATTCAAAAAGGTTTCAGCTCACACCAGTCATTTCCATCAGCAAAATGTCTATAAACTATAAATGCTGAAGGGGTTTTAGAGAACTGTGTACCTTCTAGCTGCTGGTGGGATGTAAAGTGGTAACAGCACTAACGCAAACTGAATGGAGCTGCTTGAAAAGGTAAAAATTGAGCTACCATATGATGCGGCAGGGCACCTCTTGGGCTTATAACCTAAGACTACCAGAATCGGAAAGACACAGGCAGTCAAATGTGCACTGCAGCAATATTGAAATAGCAAAGACATGGAAGCAAAAAAAATGTCCATAAACAGATGAATGGACAGAGAAGAAGTGGTATATGGACAGAATGGAATAGTAGCCTCGGGGAAAAAATGAACAATGCCGTTTTCAGGACTACAGTAGAGCCTAGAAATAATCATATAAGGTTAAGTAAGTCAAAAGGGTATGACAATTATCCTATGATATCATTTATACATGTTATCCTAAGATTGCTACCAATGAACATATTTCCACAGAAAAAGACACTCACAGAGTTATGAAATAAACTAATTGTTAGCCAAAATGAAAGGTGGGAGGACGGGTAAATTAGGACTATGGGGTTAACATACATATACTAATGTATGTTAAGTGTATAAAAACATATAACAGATAAACTGTATGAATTATATAATCACCAATACCTTTAAAATATACATTCTGTAATCACATACATGGTAACAGAATCCGAAGATGAACAGACATATGTAGGAATCATTGAGCAGTTTCTGTACAGCCAGACAATCAAAACACTCTAATCAAATTTACTCCGATAAGAAATAGAAATTAAATTTAAAAAACAAACCTAAGTAAGGAGACATAAACTTCTGGGGGCTTGTCCCAGCACATTCCACTCTAATTTACAACCTCGGAACACTACCTCCAGGAAGATTCTGTTGCCCTAGTAACAAGAGATGAGAACGTAATAATGCTGCCGCCTTGTGGCTCTTTCCCACAACAGCAGCTTTAAACCCAGTGCTAATGGTTGCTTAATAATCACATGGACTGCAGGGCTCTAAATGACACCTGCCCTGAAAAATGCCCTGGGGTAAGGAATAGGCAAGAATATTCAACACATGAGAAATTTTTCAAGAAATCAATAAGAGGAGGGAAGTTGTACTCACTCTTTAAAAAAAAAGGAAAAGAAAAAAAAGGACATGCCTAAACCTCAGTAGAATGAATTATTAGACACATGCAAATTCAAATGGAAAAAGGTTTCAGCTCACACCAATCGTTTCCATCAGCAAAATGTCTACAAACTATAAATGCTGAAGGGGTTTTAGAGAACTGTGTACCTTCTAGCTGCTGGTGGGATGTAAAGTGGTAACAGCACTAACACAAACTGAATGGAGCTGCTTGAAAAGATAAAAATTGAGCTACCATATGATGCGGCAGGTCACCTTTTGGGCCTATAACCTAAGACCACCTGAATCGGAAAGACACAGGCAGGCAAATGAGCACTGCAGCAATATTGAAATAGCCAAGACATGGAAGCAGAAAAAAGGTTCATAAACAGATGAATGGACAAAGAAGAAGTGGTATACGTACCAAATAGAATAGTAGCCTCGGGAAAAAAATGAACAATGCCGTTTTCAGGACTACAGTTGAGCCTAGAAATAATCATATAACGTTAAGTAACTCAAAAGGGTACGACAAATATCCTATGATAACATTTATACATGTTATCCTAAGATTGCTACCAATGAACATATTTCCACAGAAAAAGACACTCACAGACTTATCAAATAAACTAATGGTTAGCCAAAATGAAAGGTGGGAGGATGGGTTAACTAGGACTATGGGGTTAACATACATATACTAATGTATGTTAAGTGTATAAAAACATATAACAGATAAACTGTATGAATTATATAATCACCAATACCTTTAAAATATACATTTTGTAATCACATACATGGTAACAGGACCCGAGGATGAACAGACATATGTATGAATCATTGAGCAGATTCTGTACAGCCAGGCAATCAAAACACTAAAATCAAATTTACTCCGATAAGAAATAGAAATTAAATTTAAAAAACAAACATAAGTAAGGAGACATAAACTTCTGGAGGCTTGTCCCAGCACATTCCACTCTAATTTACAACCTCGGAACACTACCTCCAGGAAGACTCTGTTGCCATAGTAACAAGAGTTGAGAACATAATAATGCTGCCGCCTTGTGGCTGTTTCCCACAACAGCAGCTTTAAACCCAGTGCTAATGGTTGCTTAATAGTCAAAACGACTGCAGGGGTCTAAATGACACCTGCCCTCAAAAAATGCCCTGGGGTAGGGAATACGCAAGAAAATTCAACACATGAGAAATTTTTCAAAAAGTGAATATGAAGAGGGAAGTTGTACTCACACTTTAACAAAAAAAGGAAAAGAAGAAAAAGGATATGCCTTAAGATCAGTATAAGGAATTATTCGCCACATGCGTATCCAACCTCCAAAAAGGTTTCAGCTCACACCAGTCAAATGGACATCAGCAAAAAGTCTACAAACTATAAATGCTGAAGGGGTTTTAGAGAAATGTATACCTTCTATCTGCTGCTGGGATGTAAAGTGGTAACAGCACTAACGCAAACTGAATGGAGCTGCTTGAAAAGGTAAAAATTGGGCTACCATATGATGCGGCAGGTCACCTTTTGGGCCTATAACCTAAGACCACCTGAATCGGAAAGACACAGGCAGGCAAATGAGCACTGCACAATATTGAAATAGCCAAGACATGGAAGCAGAAAAAAGGTTCATAAACAGATGAATGGACAAAGAAGAAGTGGTATACGTACCAAATAGAATAGTAGCCTCGGGAAAAAAATGAACAATGCCGTTTTCAGGACTACAGTTGAGCCTAGAAATAATCATATAAGGTTAAGTAACTCAAAAGGGTACGACAAATATCCTATGATAACATTTATACATGTTATCCTAAGATAGCTACCAATGAACATATTTCCACAGAAAAAGACACTCACAGACTTATGAAATAAACTAATGGTTAGACAAAATGAAAGGTGGGAGGATGGGTAAACTAGGACTATGGGGTTAACATACATATACTAATGTATGTTAAGTGTATAAAAACATATAACAGATAAACTGTATGAATTATATAATCACCAATACCTTTAAAATATACATTCTGTAATCACATTCATGGTAACAGAATGCGAAGATGAACAGACATATGTAGGAATCATTGAGCAGATTCTGTACAGCCAGACAATCAAAACACTCTAATCAAATTTACTCAGATAAGAAATAGAAATTAAATTTAAAAAACAAACCTAAGTAAGGAGACATAAACTTCTGGGGGCTTGTCCCAGCACATTCCACTCTAATTTACAACCTCGGAACACTACCTCCAGGAAGATTCTGTTGCCCTAGTAACAAGAGATGAGAACGTAATAATGCTGCCGCCTTGTGGCTCTTTCCCACAACAGCAGCTTTAAACCCAGTGCTAATGGTTGCTTAATAGTCACATGGACTGCAGGGCTCTAAATGACACCTGCCCTGAAAAATGCCCTGGGGTAGGGAATAGGCAATAATATTCAACACATGAGAAATTTTTCAAGAAGTCAATAAGAGGAGGGAAGTTTTACTCACTCTTTAAAAAAAAAGGAAAAGAAAAAAAAGGACATGCCTAAAGCTCAGTAGAATGAATTATTAGACACATGCAAATTCAAATTCAAAAAGGTTTCAGCTCACACCAGTCGTTTCCATCAGCAAAATGTCTACAAACTATAAATGCTGAAGGGGTTTTAGAGAACTGTGTACCTTCTAGCTGCTGGTGGGATGTAAAGTGGTAACAGCACTAACGCAAACTGAATGGAGCTGCTTGAAAAGGTCAAAATTGAGCTACCATATGATGCGGCAGGGCACCTCTTGGGCTTATAACCTAAGACTACCAGAATCGGAAAGACACAGGCAGTCAAATGTGCACTGCAGCAATATTGAAATAGCAAAGACATGGAAGCAAAAAAAATGTCCATAAACAGATGAATGGACAGAGAAGAAGTGGTATATGGACAGAATGGAATAGTAGCCTCGGGGAAAAAATGAACAATGCCGTTTTCAGGACTACAGTAGAGCCTAGAAATAATCATATAAGGTTAAGTAAGTCAAAAGGGTATGACAATTATCCTATGATATCATTTATACATGTTATCCTAAGATTGCTACCAATGAACATATTTCCACAGAAAAAGACACTCACAGACTTATGAAATAAACTAATTGTTAGCCAAAATGAAAGGTGGGAGGACGGGTAAATTAGGACTATGGGGTTAACATACATATACTAATGTATGTTAAGTGTATAAAAACATATAACAGATAAACTGTATGAATTATATAATCACCAATACCTTTAAAATATACATTCTGTAATCACATACATGGTAACAGAATCCGAAGATGAACAGACATATGTAGGAATCATTGAGCAGTTTCTGTACAGCCAGACAATCAAAACACTCTAATCAAATTTACTCCGATAAGAAATAGAAATTAAATTTAAAAAACAAACCTAAGTAAGGAGACATAAACTTCTGGGGGCTTGTCCCAGCACATTCCACTCTAATTTACAACCTCGGAACACTACCTCCAGGAAGATTCTGTTGCCCTAGTAACAAGAGATGAGAACGTAATAATGCTGCCACCTTGTGGCTCTTTCCCACAACAGCAGCTTTAAACCCAGTGCTAATGGTTGCTTAATAATCACATGGACTGCAGGGCTCTAAATGACACCTGCCCTGAAAAATGCCCTGGGGTAAGGAATAGGCAAGAATATTCAACACATGAGAAATTTTTCAAGAAATCAATAAGAGGAGGGAAGTTGTACTCACTCTTTAAAAAAAAAGGAAAAGAAAAAAAAGGACATGCCTAAACCTCAGTAGAATGAATTATTAGACACATGCAAATTCAAATGGAAAAAGGTTTCAGCTCACACCAATCGTTTCCATCAGCAAAATGTCTACAAACTATAAATGCTGAAGGGGTTTTAGAGAACTGTGTACCTTCTAGCTGCTGGTGGGATGTAAAGTGGTAACAGCACTAACACAAACTGAATGGAGCTGCTTGAAAAGATAAAAATTGAGCTACCATATGATGCGGCAGGTCACCTTTTGGGCCTATAACCTAAGACCACCTGAATCGGAAAGACACAGGCAGGCAAATGAGCACTGCAGCAATATTGAAATAGCCAAGACATGGAAGCAGAAAAAAGGTTCATAAACAGATGAATGGACAAAGAAGAAGTGGTATACGTACCAAATAGAATAGTAGCCTCGGGAAAAAAATGAACAATGCCGTTTTCAGGACTACAGTTGAGCCTAGAAATAATCATATAACGTTAAGTAACTCAAAAGGGTACGACAAATATCCTATGATAACATTTATACATGTTATCCTAAGATTGCTACCAATGAACATATTTCCACAGAAAAAGACACTCACAGACTTATCAAATAAACTAATGGTTAGCCAAAATGAAAGGTGGGAGGATGGGTTAACTAGGACTATGGGGTTAACATACATATACTAATGTATGTTAAGTGTATAAAAACATATAACAGATAAACTGTATGAATTATATAATCACCAATACCTTTAAAATATACATTTTGTAATCACATACATGGTAACAGGACCCGAGGATGAACAGACATATGTATGAATCATTGAGCAGATTCTGTACAGCCAGGCAATCAAAACACTAAAATCAAATTTACTCCGATAAGAAATAGAAATTAAATTTAAAAAACAAACATAAGTAAGGAGACATAAACTTCTGGAGGCTTGTCCCAGCACATTCCACTCTAATTTACAACCTCGGAACACTACCTCCAGGAAGACTCTGTTGCCATAGTAACAAGAGTTGAGAACATAATAATGCTGCCGCCTTGTGGCTGTTTCCCACAACAGCAGCTTTAAACCCAGTGCTAATGGTTGCTTAATAGTCAAAACGACTGCAGGGGTCTAAATGACACCTGCCCTCAAAAAATGCCCTGGGGTAGGGAATACGCAAGAAAATTCAACACATGAGAAATTTTTCAAAAAGTGAATATGAAGAGGGAAGTTGTACTCACACTTTAACAAAAAAAGGAAAAGAAGAAAAAGGATATGCCTAAAGATCAGTATAAGGAATTATTCGCCACATGCGTATCCAACCTCCAAAAAGGTTTCAGCTCACACCAGTCAAATGGACATCAGCAAAAAGTCTACAAACTATAAATGCTGAAGGGGTTTTAGAGAAATGTATACCTTCTATCTGCTGCTGGGATGTAAAGTGGTAACAGCACTAACGCAAACTGAATGGAGCTGCTTGAAAAGGTAAAAATTGGGCTACCATATGATGCGGCAGGTCACCTTTTGGGCCTATAACCTAAGACCACCTGAATCGGAAAGACACAGGCAGGCAAATGAGCACTGCACAATATTGAAATAGCCAAGACATGGAAGCAGAAAAAAGGTTCATAAACAGATGAATGGACAAAGAAGAAGTGGTATACGTACCAAATAGAATAGTAGCCTCGGGAAAAAAATGAACAATGCCGTTTTCAGGACTACAGTTGAGCCTAGAAATAATCATATAAGGTTAAGTAACTCAAAAGGGTACGACAAATATCCTATGATAACATTTATACATGTTATCCTAAGATAGCTACCAATGAACATATTTCCACAGAAAAAGACACTCACAGACTTATGAAATAAACTAATGGTTAGACAAAATGAAAGGTGGGAGGATGGGTAAACTAGGGCTATGGGGTTAACATACATATACTAATGTATGTTAAGTGTATAAAAACATATAACAGATAAACTGTATGAATTATATAATCACCAATACCTTTAAAATATACATTCTGTAATCACATTCATGGTAACAGAATGCGAAGATGAACAGACATATGTAGGAATCATTGAGCAGATTCTGTACAGCCAGACAATCAAAACACTCTAATCAAATTTACTCAGATAAGAAATAGAAATTAAATTTAAAAAACAAACCTAAGTAAGGAGACATAAACTTCTGGGGGCTTGTCCCAGCACATTCCACTCTAATTTACAACCTCGGAACACTACCTCCAGGAAGATTCTGTTGCCCTAGTAACAAGAGATGAGAACGTAATAATGCTGCCGCCTTGTGGCTCTTTCCCACAACAGCAGCTTTAAACCCAGTGCTAATGGTTGCTTAATAGTCACATGGACTGCAGGGCTCTAAATGACACCTGCCCTGAAAAATGCCCTGGGGTAGGGAATAGGCAATAATATTCAACACATGAGAAATTTTTCAAGAAGTCAATAAGAGGAGGGAAGTTTTACTCACTCTTTAAAAAAAAAGGAAAAGAAAAAAAAGGACATGCCTAAAGCTCAGTAGAATGAATTATTAGACACATGCAAATTCAAATTCAAAAAGGTTTCAGCTCACACCAGTCGTTTCCATCAGCAAAATGTCTACAAACTATAAATGCTGAAGGGGTTTTAGAGAACTGTGTACCTTCTAGCTGCTGGTGGGATGTAAAGTGGTAACAGCACTAACGCAAACTGAATGGAGCTGCTTGAAAAGGTCAAAATTGAGCTACCATATGATGCGGAAGGGCACCTCTTGGGCTTATAACCTAAGACTACCAGAATCGGAAAGACACAGGCAGTCAAATGTGCACTGCAGCAATATTGAAATAGCAAAGACATGGAAGCAAAAAAAATGTCCATAAACAGATGAATGGACAGAGAAGAAGTGGTATATGGACAGAATGGAATAGTAGCCTCGGGGAAAAAATGAACAATGCCGTTTTCAGGACTACAGTAGAGCCTAGAAATAATCATATAAGGTTAAGTAAGTCAAAAGGGTATGACAATTATCCTATGATATCATTTATACATGTTATCCTAAGATTGCTACCAATGAACATATTTCCACAGAAAAAGACACTCACAGACTTATGAAATAAACTAATTGTTAGCCAAAATGAAAGGTGGGAGGACGGGTAAATTAGGACTATGGGGTTAACATACATATACTAATGTATGTTAAGTGTATAAAAACATATAACAGATAAACTGTATGAATTATATAATCACCAATACCTTTAAAATATACATTCTGTAATCACATACATGGTAACAGAATCCGAAGATGAACAGACATATGTAGGAATCATTGAGCAGTTTCTGTACAGCCAGACAATCAAAACACTCTAATCAAATTTACTCCGATAAGAAATAGAAATTAAATTTAAAAAACAAACCTAAGTAAGGAGACATAAACTTCTGGGGGCTTGTCCCAGCACATTCCACTCTAATTTACAACCTCGGAACACTACCTCCAGGAAGATTCTGTTGCCCTAGTAACAAGAGATGAGAACGTAATAATGCTGCCGCCTTGTGGCTCTTTCCCACAACAGCAGCTTTAAACCCAGTGCTAATGGTTGCTTAATAATCACATGGACTGCAGGGCTCTAAATGACACCTGCCCTGAAAAATGCCCTGGGGTAAGGAATAGGCAAGAATATTCAACACATGAGAAATTTTTCAAGAAATCAATAAGAGGAGGGAAGTTGTACTCACTCTTTAAAAAAAAAGGAAAAGAAAAAAAAGGACATGCCTAAACCTCAGTAGAATGAATTATTAGACACATGCAAATTCAAATGGAAAAAGGTTTCAGCTCACACCAATCGTTTCCATCAGCAAAATGTCTACAAACTATAAATGCTGAAGGGGTTTTAGAGAACTGTGTACCTTCTAGCTGCTGGTGGGATGTAAAGTGGTAACAGCACTAACACAAACTGAATGGAGCTGCTTGAAAAGATAAAAATTGAGCTACCATATGATGCGGCAGGTCACCTTTTGGGCCTATAACCTAAGACCACCTGAATCGGAAAGACACAGGCAGGCAAATGAGCACTGCAGCAATATTGAAATAGCCAAGACATGGAAGCAGAAAAAAGGTTCATAAACAGATGAATGGACAAAGAAGAAGTGGTATACGTACCAAATAGAATAGTAGCCTCGGGAAAAAAATGAACAATGCCGTTTTCAGGACTACAGTTGAGCCTAGAAATAATCATATAACGTTAAGTAACTCAAAAGGGTACGACAAATATCCTATGATAACATTTATACATGTTATCCTAAGATTGCTACCAATGAACATATTTCCACAGAAAAAGACACTCACAGACTTATCAAATAAACTAATGGTTAGCCAAAATGAAAGGTGGGAGGATGGGTTAACTAGGACTATGGGGTTAACATACATATACTAATGTATGTTAAGTGTATAAAAACATATAACAGATAAACTGTATGAATTATATAATCACCAATACCTTTAAAATATACATTTTGTAATCACATACATGGTAACAGGACCCGAGGATGAACAGACATATGTATGAATCATTGAGCAGATTCTGTACAGCCAGGCAATCAAAACACTAAAATCAAATTTACTCCGATAAGAAATAGAAATTAAATTTAAAAAACAAACATAAGTAAGGAGACATAAACTTCTGGAGGCTTGTCCCAGCACATTCCACTCTAATTTACAACCTCGGAACACTACCTCCAGGAAGACTCTGTTGCCATAGTAACAAGAGTTGAGAACATAATAATGCTGCCGCCTTGTGGCTGTTTCCCACAACAGCAGCTTTAAACCCAGTGCTAATGGTTGCTTAATAGTCAAAACGACTGCAGGGGTCTAAATGACACCTGCCCTCAAAAAATGCCCTGGGGTAGGGAATACGCAAGAAAATTCAACACATGAGAAATTTTTCAAAAAGTGAATATGAAGAGGGAAGTTGTACTCACACTTTAACAAAAAAAGGAAAAGAAGAAAAAGGATATGCCTAAAGATCAGTATAAGGAATTATTCGCCACATGCGTATCCAACCTCCAAAAAGGTTTCAGCTCACACCAGTCAAATGGACATCAGCAAAAAGTCTACAAACTATAAATGCTGAAGGGGTTTTAGAGAAATGTATACCTTCTATCTGCTGCTGGGATGTAAAGTGGTAACAGCACTAACGCAAACTGAATGGAGCTGCTTGAAAAGGTAAAAATTGGGCTACCATATGATGCGGCAGGTCACCTTTTGGGCCTATAACCTAAGACCACCTGAATCGGAAAGACACAGGCAGGCAAATGAGCACTGCACAATATTGAAATAGCCAAGACATGGAAGCAGAAAAAAGGTTCATAAACAGATGAATGGACAAAGAAGAAGTGGTATACGTACCAAATAGAATAGTAGCCTCGGGAAAAAAATGAACAATGCCGTTTTCAGGACTACAGTTGAGCCTAGAAATAATCATATAAGGTTAAGTAACTCAAAAGGGTACGACAAATATCCTATGATAACATTTATACATGTTATCCTAAGATAGCTACCAATGAACATATTTCCACAGAAAAAGACACTCACAGACTTATGAAATAAACTAATGGTTAGACAAAATGAAAGGTGGGAGGATGGGTAAACTAGGACTATGGGGTTAACATACATATACTAATGTATGTTAAGTGTATAAAAACATATAACAGATAAACTGTATGAATTATATAATCACCAATACCTTTAAAATATACATTCTGTAATCACATTCATGGTAACAGAATGCGAAGATGAACAGACATATGTAGGAATCATTGAGCAGATTCTGTACAGCCAGACAATCAAAACACTCTAATCAAATTTACTCAGATAAGAAATAGAAATTAAATTTAAAAAACAAACCTAAGTAAGGAGACATAAACTTCTGGGGGCTTGTCCCAGCACATTCCACTCTAATTTACAACCTCGGAACACTACCTCCAGGAAGATTCTGTTGCCCTAGTAACAAGAGATGAGAACGTAATAATGCTGCCGCCTTGTGGCTCTTTCCCACAACAGCAGCTTTAAACCCAGTGCTAATGGTTGCTTAATAGTCACATGGACTGCAGGGCTCTAAATGACACCTGCCCTGAAAAATGCCCTGGGGTAGGGAATAGGCAATAATATTCAACACATGAGAAATTTTTCAAGAAGTCAATAAGAGGAGGGAAGTTTTACTCACTCTTTAAAAAAAAAGGAAAAGAAAAAAAAGGACATGCCTAAAGCTCAGTAGAATGAATTATTAGACACATGCAAATTCAAATTCAAAAAGGTTTCAGCTCACACCAGTCGTTTCCATCAGCAAAATGTCTACAAACTATAAATGCTGAAGGGGTTTTAGAGAACTGTGTACCTTCTAGCTGCTGGTGGGATGTAAAGTGGTAACAGCACTAACGCAAACTGAATGGAGCTGCTTGAAAAGGTCAAAATTGAGCTACCATATGATGCGGCAGGGCACCTCTTGGGCTTATAACCTAAGACTACCAGAATCGGAAAGACACAGGCAGTCAAATGTGCACTGCAGCAATATGGAAATAGCAAAGACATGGAAGCAAAAAAAATGTCCATAAACAGATGAATGGACAGAGAAGAAGTGGTATATGGACAGAATGGAATAGTAGCCTCGGGGAAAAAATGAACAATGCCGTTTTCAGGACTACAGTAGAGCCTAGAAATAATCATATAAGGTTAAGTAAGTCAAAAGGGTATGACAATTATCCTATGATATCATTTATACATGTTATCCTAAGATTGCTACCAATGAACATATTTCCACAGAAAAAGACACTCACAGACTTATGAAATAAACTAATTGTTAGCCAAAATGAAAGGTGGGAGGACGGGTAAATTAGGACTATGGGGTTAACATACATATACTAATGTATGTTAAGTGTATAAAAACATATAACAGATAAACTGTATGAATTATATAATCACCAATACCTTTAAAATATACATTCTGTAATCACATACATGGTAACAGAATCCGAAGATGAACAGACATATGTAGGAATCATTGAGCACTTTCTGTACAGCCAGACAATCAAAACACTCTAATCAAATTTACTCCGATAAGAAATAGAAATTAAATTTAAAAAACAAACCTAAGTAAGGAGACATAAATTTCTGGGGGCTTGTCCCAGCACATTCCACTCTAATTTACAACCTCGGAACACTACCTCCAGGAAGATTCTGTTGCCCTAGTAACAAGAGATGAGAACGTAATAATGCTGCCGCCTTGTGGCTCTTTCCCACAACAGCAGCTTTAAACCCAGTGCTAATGGTTGCTTAATAATCACATGGACTGCAGGGCTCTAAATGACACCTGCCCTGAAAAATGCCCTGGGGTAAGGAATAGGCAAGAATATTCAACACATGAGAAATTTTTCAAGAAATCAATAAGAGGAGGGAAGTTGTACTCACTCTTTAAAAAAAAAGGAAAAGAAAAAAAAGGACATGCCTAAAGGTCAGTAGAATGAATTATTAGACACATGCAAATTCAAATTCAAAAAGGTTTCAGCTCACACCAGTCGTTTCCATCAGCAAAATGTCTACAAACTATAAATGCTGAAGGGGTTTTAGAGAACTGTGTACCTTCTAGCTGCTGGTGGGATGTAAAGTGGTAACAGCACTAACACAAACTGAATGGAGCTGCTTGAAAAGATAAAAATTGAGCTACCATATGATGCGGCAGGTCACCTTTTGGGCCTATAACCTAAGACCACCTGAATCGGAAAGACACAGGCAGGCAAATGTGCACTGCAGCTATATTGAAATAGCCAAGACGTGGAAGCAGAAAAAGGGTTCATAAACAGATGAATGGACAAAGAAGAAGTGGTATACGTACCAAATAGCATAGTAGCCTCGGGAAAAAAAATGAACAATGCCGTTTTCAGGACTACAGTTGAGCCTAGAAATAATCATATAAGGTTAAGTAACTCAAAAGGGTACGACAAATATCCTATGATAACATTTATACATGTTATCCTACGATTGCTACCAATGAACATATTTCCACAGAAAAACACACTCACAGACTTATGAAATAAACTAATGGTTAGCCAAAATGAAAGGTGGGAGGATGGGTAAATTAGGACTATGGGGTTAACATACATATACTAATGTATGTTAAGTGTATAAAAACATGTAACAGATAAACTGTATGAATTATATAATCACCAATACCTTTAAAATATACATTTTGTAATCACATACATGGTAAGAGGACCCGAAGATGAACAGACATATGTATGAATCACTGAGCAGATCCTGTACAGCCAGGCAATCAAAACACTCTAATCAAATTTACTCCGATAAGAAATAGAAATTAAATTTAAAAAAACAAACATAAGTAAGGAGACATAAACTTCTGGGGGCTTGTCCCAGCACATTCCACTCTAATTTACAACCTCGGAACACTACCTCCAGGAAGATTCTGTTGCCCTAGTAACAAGAGATGAGAACGTAATAATGCTGCTGCCTTGTGGCTCTTTCCCACAACAGCAGCTTTAAACCAAGTGCTAATGTTTGCTTAATAGTCACAAGGACTGCAGGGCTCTAAATGACACCTGCCCTTAAAAATGCCCTGGGGTAGGGAATAGGCAAGAAAATTCAACACATTAGAAATTTTTCAAGAAGTCAATAAGAGGAGGGAAGTTGTACTCACTCTTTAAAAAAAAAGGAAAAGAAAAAAAAGGACATTCCTAAACCTCAGTATAAGGAATTATTAGACACATGCAAATGCAAATTCAAAAAGGTTTCAGCTCACACCAGTCATTTCCATCAGCAAAATGTCTACAAACTATAAATGCTGAAGGAGTTTTAGAGAACTGTGTACCTTCTAGATCCTGGTTGGATGTAAAGAGGTAACAGCACTAACGCAAACTGAATTGAGCTGTTGAAAAGGTAAAAATTGAGCTACCATATGATGCGGCAGGTCACCTTTTGGGCCTATAACCTAAGACCACCTGAATCGGAAAGACACAGGCAGGCAAATGAGCACTGCAGCAATATTGAAATAGCCAAGACATGGAAGCAGAAAAAAGGTTCATAAACAGATGAATGGACAAAGAAGAAGTGGTATACGTACCAAATAGAATAGTAGCCTCGGGAAAAAAAAGAACAATGCCGTTTTCAGGACTACAGTTGAGCCTAGAAATAATCATATAAGGTTAAGTAACTCAAAAGGGTACGACAAATATCCTATGATAACATTTATACATGTTATCCTAAGATAGCTACCAATGAACATATTTCCACAGAAAAAGACACTCACAGACTTATGAAATAAACTAATGGTTAGACAAAATGAAAGGTGGGAGGATGGGTAAACTAGGGCTATGGGGTTAACATACATATACTAATGTATGTTAAGTGTATAAAAACATATAACAGATAAACTGTATGAATTATATAATCACCAATACCTTTAAAATATACATTCTGTAATCACATTCATGGTAACAGAATGCGAAGATGAACAGACATATGTAGGAATCATTGAGCAGATTCTGTACAGCCAGACAATCAAAACACTCTAATCAAATTTACTCAGATAAGAAATAGAAATTAAATTTAAAAAACAAACCTAAGTAAGGAGACATAAACTTCTGGGGGCTTGTCCCAGCACATTCCACTCTAATTTACAACCTCGGAACACTACCTCCAGGAAGATTCTGTTGCCCTAGTAACAAGAGATGAGAACGTAATAATGCTGCCGCCTTGTGGCTCTTTCCCAGAACAGCAGCTTTAAACCCAGTGCTAATGGTTGCTTAATAGTCACATGGACTGCAGGGCTCTAAATGACACCTGCCCTGAAAAATGCCCTGGGGTAGGGAATAGGCAATAATATTCAACACATGAGAAATTTTTTCAGAAGTCAATAAGAGGAGGGAAGTTGTACTCACTCTTTAAATAAAAAGGAAAAGAAAAAAAAGGACATGCCTAAAGGTCAGTAGAATGAATTATTAGACACATGCAAATTCAAATTCAAAAAGGTTTCAGCTCACACCAGTCGTTTCCATCAGCAAAATGTCTACAAACTATAAATGCTGAAGGGGTTTTAGAGAACTGTGTACCTTCTAGCTGCTGGTGGGATGTAAAGTGGTAACAGCACTAACACAAACTGAATGGAGCTGCTTGAAAAGATAAAAATTGAGCTACCATATGATGCGGCAGGTCACCTTTTGGGCCTATAACCTAAGACCACCTGAATCGGAAAGACACAGGCAGGCAAATGAGCACTGCAGCAATATTGAAATAGCCAAGACATGGAAGCAGAAAAAAGGTTCATGAACAGATGAATGGACAAAGAAGAAGTGGTATACGTACCAAATAGAATACTAGCTTCGGGAAAAAAATGAACAATGCCGTTTTCAGGACTACAGTTGAGCCTAGAAATAATCATATAACGTTAAGTAACTCAAAAGGGTACGACAAAATCCTATGAAAACATTTATACATGTTATCCTAAGATTGCTACCAATGAACATATTTCCACAGAAAAAGACACTCACAGACTTATGAAATAAACTAATGGTTAGCAAAATGAAAGGTGGGAGGATGGGTAAATTAGGACTATGGGGTTAACATACATATACTAATGTATGTTAAGTGTATAAAAACATATAACAGATAAACTGTATGAATTATATAATCACCAATACCTTTAAAATATACATTTTGTAATCACATACATGGTAACAGGACCCGAAGATGAACCGACATATGTATGAATCATTGAGGAGATCCTGTACAGCCAGGCAATCAAAACACTCTAATCAAATTTACGCTGATAAGAAATAGAAATGAAATTTAAAAAACAAACATAAGTAAGGAGACATAAACTTCTGGGGGCTTGTCCCAGCACATTCCACTCTAATTTACAACCTCAGAACACTACCTCCAGGAAGATTCTGTTGCCCTAGTAACAAGAGTTGAGAACGTAATAATGCTGCCGCCTTGTGGCTGTTTCCCACAACAGCAGCTTTAAGCCCAGTGCTAATGGTTGCTTAATAGTCACAACGACTGCAGGGGTCTAAATGACACCTGCCCTCAAAAAGTGCCCTTGGGTAGGGAATAGGCAAGAAAATTCAACACATGAGAAATTTTTCAAAAAGTGAATATGAAGAGGGAAGTTGTACTCACACTTTAACAAAAAAAGGAAAAGAAGAAAAAGGATATGCCTAAAGATCAGTATAAGGAATTATTCGCCACATGCGTATCCAACCTCCATAAAGGTTTCAGCTCACAACAGTCAAATGGCCATCAGCAAAAAGTCTACAAACTATAAATGCTGCAGGGGTTTTAGAGAAATGGGTACCTTCTATCTGCTGCTGGGATGTAAAGTGGTAACAGCACTAACGCAAACTGAATGGAGCCGCTTGAAAAGGTAGAAATTGAGCTACCATATGATGCGGCAGGGCACCTCTCGGGCTTATAACCTAAGACCACCAGAATCGGAAAGACACAGGCAGTCAAATGTGCACTGCAGCAATACTGAAATAGCCAAGACATGGAAGCAAAAAAAGGTCCATAAACAGATGAATGGACAGAGAAGAAGTGGTATATGGACAGAATGGAATAGTAGCCTCGGGGAAAAAATGAACAATGCCGTTTTCAGGACTACAGTAGAGGCTAGAAATAATAATATAAGGTTAAGTAAGTCAAAAGGGTATGACAAATATCCTATGATATCATTTATACATGTTATCCTAAGATTGCTACCAATGAACATATTTCCACAGAAAAAGACACTCACAGACTTATGAAATAAACTAATGGTTAGCCAAAATGAAAGGTGGGAGGATGGGTAAATTAGGACTATGGGATTAACATAAATATACTAATGTATGTTACATGCATATAAACATATAACAGATAAACTATATGAATTATATAATCACCAATACCTTTAAAATATACATTCTGTATTCACATACATGGTAACAGAATCCGAAGATGAACAGACATATATAGGAATCATTGAGCAGATTCTGTACAGCCAGACAATCAAAAGACTCTAATCAAATTTACTCCATAAAGAAATAGAATTAAATTTAAAAAACAAACATAAGTAAGGAGACATAAACTTCTGGGGGCTCGTCCCAGCACATTCCACTCTAATTTACAACCACGGAACACTACCTCCAGGAAGATTCTGTTGCCCTAGTAACAAGAGATGAGAACGTAATAATGCTGCTGCCTTGTGGCTGTTTCCCACAACAGCAGCATTAAACCCAGTGCTAATGGTTGCTTAATAGTCACAAGGACTGCAGGGCTCTAAATGACACCTGCCCTGAAAAATGCCCTGGGGTAGGGAAAAGGCAAGAAAATTCAACACATGAGAAATTTTTCAAGAAGTCAATAAGAGGAGGGAAGTTGTACTCACTCTTTAAAAAAAAGGAAAAGAAAAAAAAGGACATGCCTAAAGCTCAGTATAAGGAATTATTAGACACATGCAAATTCAAATTCAACAAGGTTTCAGCTCACACCAGTCATTTCCATCAGCAAAATGTCTATAAACTATAAATGCTGAAGGGGTTTTAGAGAACTGTGTACCTTCTAGCTGCTGGTGAGATGTAAAGTGGTAACAGCACTAACGCAAACTGAATGGAGCTTCTTGAAAAGGTAAAAATTGAGCTACCATATGATGCAGCAGGTCACCCTTTGGGCCTATAACCTAAGACCACCTGAATCGGAAAGACACAGGCAGGCAAATGAGCACTGCAGCAATATTGAAATAGCCAAGACATGGAAGCAGAAAAAAGGTTCATAAACAGATGAATGGACAAAGAAGAAGTAGTATACGTACCAAATAGAATAGTAGCCTGGGGAAAAAAATGAACAACGCCGTTTTCAGGACTACAGTTGAGCCTAGAAATAATCATATAAGGTTAACTAACTCAAAAGGGTACGACAAAGATCCTATGATAATATTTATACATGTTATCCTAAGATTGCTACCAATGAACATATTTCCACAGAAAAAGACACTCACAGACTTATGAAATAAACTAATGGTTAGCAAAATGAAAGGTGGGAGGATGGGTAAATTAGGACTATGGGGTTAACATACATATACTAATGTATGTTAAGTGTATAAAAACATATAACAGATAAACTGTATGAATTATATAATCACCAATACCTTTAAAATATACATTTTGTAATCACATACATGGTAACAGGACCCGAAGATGAACAGACATATGTATGAATCATTGAGCAGATCCTGTACAGCCAGGCAATCAAAACACTCTAATCAAATTTACGCTGATAAGAAATAGAAATGAAATTTAAAAAACAAACATAAGTAAGGAGACATAAACTTCTGGGGGCTTGTCCCAGCACATTCCACTCTAATTTACAACCTCAGAACACTACCTCCAGGAAGATTCTGTTGCCCTAGTAACAAGAGTTGAGAACGTAATAATGCTGCCGCCTTGTGGCTGTTTCCCACAACAGCAGCTTTAAACCCAGTGCTAATGGTTGCTTAATAGTCACAACGACTGCAGGGGTCTAAATGACACCTGCCCTCAAAAAGTGCCCTTGGGTAGGGAATAGGCAAGAAAATTCAACACATGAGAAATTTTTCAAAAAGTGAATATGAAGAGGGAAGTTGTACTCACACTTTAACAAAAAAAGGAAAAGAAGAAAAAGGATATGCCTAAAGATCAGTATAAGGAATTATTCGCCACATGCGTATCCAACCTCCATAAAGGTTTCAGCTCACAACAGTCAAATGGCCATCAGCAAAAAGTCTACAAACTATAAATGCTGAAGGGGTTTTAGAGAAATGGGTACCTTCTATCTGCTGCTGGGATGTAAAGTGGTAACAGCACTAACGCAAACTGAATGGAGCCGCTTGAAAAGGTAGAAATTGAGCTACCATATGATGCGGCAGGGCACCTCTCGGGCTTATAACCTAAGACCACCAGAATCGGAAAGACGCAGGCAGTCAAATGTGCACTGCAGCAATACTGAAATAGCCAAGACATGGAAGCAAAAAAAGGTCCATAAACAGATGAATGGACAGAGAAGAAGTGGTATATGGACAGAATGGAATAGTAGCCTCGGGGAAAAAATGAACAATGCCGTTTTCAGGACTACAGGAGAGCCTAGAAATAATAATATAAGGTTAAGTAAGTCAAAAGGGTATGACAAATATCCTATGATATCATTTATACATGTTATCCTAAGATTGCTACCAATGAACATATTTCCACAGAAAAAGACACTCACAGACTTATGAAATAAACTAATGGTTAGCCAAAATGAAAGGGGGGAGGATGGGTAAATTAGGACTATGGGATTAACATAAATATACTAATGTATGTTACATGCATATAAACATATAACAGATAAACTATATGAATTATATAATCACCAATACCTGTAAAATATACATTCTGTATACACATACATGGTAACAGAATCCGAAGATGAACAGACATATGTAGGAATCATTGAGCAGATTCTGTACAGCCAGACAATCAAAAAACTCTAATCAAATTTACTCCAAAAAGAAATAGAATTAAATTTAATAAACAAACATAAGTAAGGAGACATAAACTTCTGGGGGCTCGTCCCAGCACATTCCACTCTAATTTACAACCACGGAACACTACTTCCAGGAAGATTCTGTTGCCCTAGTAACAAGAGATGAGAACGTAATAATGCTGCCGCCTTGTGGCTGTTTCCCACAACAGCAACATTAAACCCAGTGCTAATGGTTGCTTAATAGTCACAAGGACTGCAGGGCTCTAAATGACACCTGCCCTGAAAAATGCCCTGGGGTAGGGAATAGGCAAGAAAATTCAACACATGAGAAATTTTTCAAGAAGTCAATAAGAGGAGGGAAGTTGTACTCACTCTTTAAAAAAAAAGGAAAAGAAAAAAAAGGACATGCCTAAAGCTCAGTATAAGGAATTATTAGACACATGCAAATTCAAATTCAAAAAGGTTTCAGCTCACACCAGTCATTTCCATCAGCAAAATGTCTATAAACTATAAATGCTGAAGGGGTTTTAGAGAACTGTGTACCTTCTAGCTGCTGGTGGGATGTAAAGTGGTAACAGCACTAACGCAAACTGAATGGAGCTGCTTGAAAAGGTAAAAATTGAGCTACCATATGATGCGGCAGGGCACCTCTTGGGCTTATAACCTAAGACTACCAGAATCGGAAAGACACAGGCAGTCAAATGTGCACTGCAGCAATATTGAAATAGCAAAGACATGGAAGCAAAAAAAATGTCCATAAACAGATGAATGGACAGAGAAGAAGTGGTATATGGACAGAATGGAATAGTAGCCTCGGGGAAAAAATGAACAATGCCGTTTTCAGGACTACAGTAGAGCCTAGAAATAATCATATAAGGTTAAGTAAGTCAAAAGGGTATGACAATTATCCTATGATATCATTTATACATGTTATCCTAAGATTGCTACCAATGAACATATTTCCACAGAAAAAGACACTCACAGACTTATGAAATAAACTAATGGTTAGCCAAAATGAAAGGTGGGAGGACGGGTAAATTAGGACTATGGGGTTAACATACATATACTAATGTATGTTAAGTGTATAAAAACATATAACAGATAAACTGTATGAATTATATAATCACCAATACCTTTAAAATATACATTCTGTAATCACATACATGGTAACAGAATCCGAAGATGAACAGACATATGTAGGAATCATTGAGCAGTTTCTGTACAGCCAGACAATCAAAACACTCTAATCAAATTTACTCCGATAAGAAATAGAAATTAAATTTAAAAAACAAACCTAAGTAAGGAGACATAAACTTCTGGGGGCTTGTCCCAGCACATTCCACTCTAATTTACAACCTCGGAACACTACCTCCAGGAAGATTCTGTTGCCCTAGTAACAAGAGATGAGAACGTAATAATGCTGCCACCTTGTGGCTCTTTCCCACAACAGCAGCTTTAAACCCAGTGCTAATGGTTGCTTAATAATCACATGGACTGCAGGGCTCTAAATGACACCTGCCCTGAAAAATGCCCTGGGGTAAGGAATAGGCAAGAATATTCAACACATGAGAAATTTTTCAAGAAATCAATAAGAGGAGGGAAGTTGTACTCACTCTTTAAAAAAAAAGGAAAAGAAAAAAAAGGACATGCCTAAACCTCAGTAGAATGAATTATTAGACACATGCAAATTCAAATGGAAAAAGGTTTCAGCTCACACCAATCGTTTCCATCAGCAAAATGTCTACAAACTATAAATGCTGAAGGGGTTTTAGAGAACTGTGTACCTTCTAGCTGCTGGTGGGATGTAAAGTGGTAACAGCACTAACACAAACTGAATGGAGCTGCTTGAAAAGATAAAAATTGAGCTACCATATGATGCGGCAGGTCACCTTTTGGGCCTATAACCTAAGACCACCTGAATCGGAAAGACACAGGCAGGCAAATGAGCACTGCAGCAATATTGAAATAGCCAAGACATGGAAGCAGAAAAAAGGTTCATAAACAGATGAATGGACAAAGAAGAAGTGGTATACGTACCAAATAGAATAGTAGCCTCGGGAAAAAAATGAACAATGCCGTTTTCAGGACTACAGTTGAGCCTAGAAATAATCATATAACGTTAAGTAACTCAAAAGGGTACGACAAATATCCTATGATAACATTTATACATGTTATCCTAAGATTGCTACCAATGAACATATTTCCACAGAAAAAGACACTCACAGACTTATCAAATAAACTAATGGTTAGCCAAAATGAAAGGTGGGAGGATGGGTTAACTAGGACTATGGGGTTAACATACATATACTAATGTATGTTAAGTGTATAAAAACATATAACAGATAAACTGTATGAATTATATAATCACCAATACCTTTAAAATATACATTTTGTAATCACATACATGGTAACAGGACCCGAGGATGAACAGACATATGTATGAATCATTGAGCAGATTCTGTACAGCCAGGCAATCAAAACACTAAAATCAAATTTACTCCGATAAGAAATAGAAATTAAATTTAAAAAACAAACATAAGTAAGGAGACATAAACTTCTGGAGGCTTGTCCCAGCACATTCCACTCTAATTTACAACCTCGGAACACTACCTCCAGGAAGACTCTGTTGCCATAGTAACAAGAGTTGAGAACATAATAATGCTGCCGCCTTGTGGCTGTTTCCCACAACAGCAGCTTTAAACCCAGTGCTAATGGTTGCTTAATAGTCAAAACGACTGCAGGGGTCTAAATGACACCTGCCCTCAAAAAATGCCCTGGGGTAGGGAATACGCAAGAAAATTCAACACATGAGAAATTTTTCAAAAAGTGAATATGAAGAGGGAAGTTGTACTCACACTTTAACAAAAAAAGGAAAAGAAGAAAAAGGATATGCCTAAAGATCAGTATAAGGAATTATTCGCCACATGCGTATCCAACCTCCAAAAAGGTTTCAGCTCACACCAGTCAAATGGACATCAGCAAAAAGTCTACAAACTATAAATGCTGAAGGGGTTTTAGAGAAATGTATACCTTCTATCTGCTGCTGGGATGTAAAGTGGTAACAGCACTAACGCAAACTGAATGGAGCTGCTTGAAAAGGTAAAAATTGAGCTACCATATGATGCGGCAGGTCACCTTTTGGGCCTATAACCTAAGACCACCTGAATCGGAAAGACACAGGCAGGCAAATGAGCACTGCAGCAATATTGAAATAGCCAAGACATGGAAGCAGAAAAAAGGTTCATAAACAGATGAATGGACAAAGAAGAAGTGGTATACGTACCAAATAGAATAGTAGCCTCGGGAAAAAAAAGAACAATGCCGTTTTCAGGACTACAGTTGAGCCTAGAAATAATCATATAAGGTTAAGTAACTCAAAAGGGTACGACAAATATCCTATGATAACATTTATACATGTTATCCTAAGATAGCTACCAATGAACATATTTCCACAGAAAAAGACACTCACAGACTTATGAAATAAACTAATGGTTAGACAAAATGAAAGGTGGGAGGATGGGTAAACTAGGGCTATGGGGTTAACATACATATACTAATGTATGTTAAGTGTATAAAAACATATAACAGATAAACTGTATGAATTATATAATCACCAATACCTTTAAAATATACATTCTGTAATCACATTCATGGTAACAGAATGCGAAGATGAACAGACATATGTAGGAATCATTGAGCAGATTCTGTACAGCCAGACAATCAAAACACTCTAATCAAATTTACTCAGATAAGAAATAGAAATTAAATTTAAAAAACAAACCTAAGTAAGGAGACATAAACTTCTGGGGGCTTGTCCCAGCACATTCCACTCTAATTTACAACCTCGGAACACTACCTCCAGGAAGATTCTGTTGCCCTAGTAACAAGAGATGAGAACGTAATAATGCTGCCGCCTTGTGGCTCTTTCCCAGAACAGCAGCTTTAAACCCAGTGCTAATGGTTGCTTAATAGTCACATGGACTGCAGGGCTCTAAATGACACCTGCCCTGAAAAATGCCCTGGGGTAGGGAATAGGCAATAATATTCAACACATGAGAAATTTTTTCAGAAGTCAATAAGAGGAGGGAAGTTGTACTCACTCTTTAAATAAAAAGGAAAAGAAAAAAAAGGACATGCCTAAAGGTCAGTAGAATGAATTATTAGACACATGCAAATTCAAATTCAAAAAGGTTTCAGCTCACACCAGTCGTTTCCATCAGCAAAATGTCTACAAACTATAAATGCTGAAGGGGTTTTAGAGAACTGTGTACCTTCTAGCTGCTGGTGGGATGTAAAGTGGTAACAGCACTAACACAAACTGAATGGAGCTGCTTGAAAAGATAAAAATTGAGCTACCATATGATGCGGCAGGTCACCTTTTGGGCCTATAACCTAAGACCACCTGAATCGGAAAGACACAGGCAGGCAAATGAGCACTGCAGCAATATTGAAATAGCCAAGACATGGAAGCAGAAAAAAGGTTCATGAACAGATGAATGGACAAAGAAGAAGTGGTATACGTACCAAATAGAATACTAGCTTCGGGAAAAAAATGAACAATGCCGTTTTCAGGACTACAGTTGAGCCTAGAAATAATCATATAACGTTAAGTAACTCAAAAGGGTACGACAAAATCCTATGAAAACATTTATACATGTTATCCTAAGATTGCTACCAATGAACATATTTCCACAGAAAAAGACACTCACAGACTTATGAAATAAACTAATGGTTAGCAAAATGAAAGGTGGGAGGATGGGTAAATTAGGACTATGGGGTTAACATACATATACTAATGTATGTTAAGTGTATAAAAACATATAACAGATAAACTGTATGAATTATATAATCACCAATACCTTTAAAATATACATTTTGTAATCACATACATGGTAACAGGACCCGAAGATGAACCGACATATGTATGAATCATTGAGGAGATCCTGTACAGCCAGGCAATCAAAACACTCTAATCAAATTTACGCTGATAAGAAATAGAAATGAAATTTAAAAAACAAACATAAGTAAGGAGACATAAACTTCTGGGGGCTTGTCCCAGCACATTCCACTCTAATTTACAACCTCAGAACACTACCTCCAGGAAGATTCTGTTGCCCTAGTAACAAGAGTTGAGAACGTAATAATGCTGCCGCCTTGTGGCTGTTTCCCACAACAGCAGCTTTAAACCCAGTGCTAATGGTTGCTTAATAGTCACAACAACTGCAGGGGTCTAAATGACACCTGCCCTCAAAAAGTGCCCTTGGGTAGGGAATAGGCAAGAAAATTCAACACATGAGAAATTTTTCAAAAAGTGAATATGAAGAGGGAAGTTGTACTCACACTTTAACAAAAAAAGGAAAAGAAGAAAAAGGATATGCCTAAAGATCAGTATAAGGAATTATTCGCCACATGCGTATCCAACCTCCATAAAGGTTTCAGCTCACAACAGTCAAATGGCCATCAGCAAAAAGTCTACAAACTATAAATGCTGAAGGGGTTTTAGAGAAATGTGTACCTTCTATCTGCTGCTGGGATGTAAAGTGGTAACAGCACTAACGCAAACTGAATGGAGCCGCTTGAAAAGGTAGAAATTGAGCTACCATATGATGCGGCAGGTCACCTTTTGGGCCTATAACCTAAGACCACCTGAATCGGAAAGACACAGGCAGGCAAATGAGCACTGCAGCAATATTGAAATAGCCAAGACATGGAAGCAGAAAAAAGGTTCATAAACAGATGAATGGACAAAGAAGAAGTGGTATACGTACCAAATAGAATAGTAGCCTCGGGAAAAAAATGAACAATGCCGTTTTCAGGACTACAGTTGAGCCTAGAAATAATCATATAAGGTTAAGTAACTCAAAAGGGTACGACAAATATCCTATGATAACATTTATACATGTTATCCAAAGATAGCTACCAATGAACATATTTCCACAGAAAAAGACACTCACAGACTTATCAAATAAACTAATGGTTAGCCAAAATGAAAGGTGGGAGGATGGGTTAACTAGGACTATGGGGTTAACATACATATACTAATGTATGTTAAGTGTATAAAAACATATAACAGATAAACTGTATGAATTATATAATCACCAATACCTTTAAAATATACATTTTGTAATCACATACATGGTAACAGGACCCGAGGATGAACAGACATATGTATGAATCATTGAGCAGATTCTGTACAGCCAGGCAATCAAAACACTAAAATCAAATTTACTCCGATAAGAAATAGAAATTAAATTTAAAAAACAAACCTAAGTAAGGAGACATAAACTTCTGGAGGCTTGTCCCAGCACATTCCACTCTAATTTACAACCTCGGAACACTACCTCCAGGAAGATTCTGTTGCCCTAGTAACAAGAGATGAGAACGTAATAATGCTGCCGCCTTGTGGCTCTTTCCCACAACAGCAGCTTTAAACCCAGTGCTAATGGTTGCTTAATAGTCACATGGACTGCAGGGCTCTAAATGACACCTGCCCTGAAAAATGCCCTGGGGTAAGGAATAGGCAAGAATATTCAACACATGAGAAATTTTTCAAGAAATCAATAAGAGGAGGGAAGTTGTACTCACTCTTTAAAAAAAAAAGGAAAAGAAAAAAAGGACATGCCTAAAGCTCAGTAGAATGAATTATTAGACACATGCAAATTCAAATGGAAAAAGGTTTCAGCTCACACCAATCGTTTCCATCAGCAAAATGTCTACAAAGTATAAATGCTGAAGGGGTTTTAGAGAACTGTGTACCTTCTAGCTGCTGGTGGGATGTAAAGTGGTAACAGCACTAACACAAACTGAATGGAGCTGCTTGAAAAGATAAAAATTGAGCTACCATATGATGCGGCAGGTCACCTTTTGGGCCTATAACCTAAGACCACCTGAATGGGAAAGACACAGGCAGGCAAATGAGCACTGCAGCAATATTGAAATAGCCAAGACATGGAAGCAGAAAAAAGGTTCATAAACAGATGAATGGACAAAGAAGAAGTGGTATACGTACCAAATAGAATAGTAGCCTCGGGAAAAAAATGAACAATGCCGTTTTCAGGACTACAGTTGAGCCTAGAAATAATCATATAACGTTAAGTAACTCAAAAGGGTACGACAAATATCCTATGATAACATTTATACATGTTATCCTAAGATTGCTACCAATGAACATATTTCCACAGAAAAAGACACTCACAGACTTATCAAATAAACTAATGGTTAGCCAAAATGAAAGGTGGGAGGATGGGTTAACTAGGACTATGGGGTTAACATACATATACTAATGTATGTTAAGTGTATAAAAACATATAACAGATAAACTGTATGAATTATATAATCACCAATACCTTTAAAATATACATTTTGTAATCACATACATGGTAACAGGACCTGAGGATGAACAGACATATGTATGAATCATTGAGCAGATTCTGTACAGCCAGGCAATCAAAACACTAAAATCAAATTTACTCCGATAAGAAATAGAAATTAAATTTAAAAAACAAACATAAGTAAGGAGACATAAACTTCTGGAGGCTTGTCCCAGCACATTCCACTCTAATTTACAACCTCGGAACACTACCTCCAGGAAGACTCTGTTGCCATAGTAACAAGAGTTGAGAACGTAATAATGCTGCCGCCTTGTGGCTGTTTCCCACAACAGCAGCTTTAAACCCAGTGCTAATTGTTGCTTAATAGTCACAACGACTGCAGGGGTCTAAATGACACCTGTCCTCAAAAAATGCCCTGGGGTAGGGAATACGCAAGAAAATTCAACACATGAGAAATTTTTCAAAAAGTGAATATGAAGAGGGAAGTTGTACTCACACTTTAACAAAAAAAGGAAAAGAAGAAAAAGGATATGCCTAAAGATCAGTATAAGGAATTATTCGCCACATGCGTATCCAACCTCCATAAAGGTTTCAGCTCACAACAGTCAAATGGCCATCAGCAAAAAGTCTACAAACTATAAATGCTGAAGGGGTTTTAGAGAAATGGGTACCTTCTATCTGCTGCTGGGATGTAAAGTGGTAACAGCACTAACGCAAACTGAATGGAGCCGCTTGAAAAGGTAGAAATTGAGCTACCATATGATGCGGCAGGGCACCTCTCGGGCTTATAACCTAAGACCACCAGAATCGGAAAGACACAGGCAGTCAAATGTGCACTGCAGCAATACTGAAATAGCCAAGACATGGAAGCAAAAAAAGGTCCATAAACAGATGATTGGACAGAGAAGAAGTGGTATATGGACAGAATGGAATAGTAGCCTCGGGGAAAAAATGAACAATGCCGTTTTCAGGACTACAGGAGAGCCTAGAAATAATAATATAAGGTTAAGTAAGTCAAAAGGGTATGACAAATATCCTATGATATCATTTATACATGTTATCCTAAGATTGCTACCAATGAACATATTTCCACAGAAAAAGACACTCACAGACTTATGAAATAAACTAATGGTTAGCCAAAATGAAAGGGGGGAGGATGGGTAAATTAGGACTATGGGATTAACATAAATATACTAATGTATGTTACATGCATATAAACATATAACAGATAAACTATATGAATTATATAATCACCAATACCTTTAAAATATACATTCTGTATTCACATACATGGTAACAGAATCCGAAGATGAACAGACATATGTAGGAATCATTGAGCAGATTCTGTACAGCCAGACAATCAAAAGACTCTAATCAAATTTACTCCAAAAAGAAATAGAATTAAATTTAAAAAACAAACATAAGTAAGGAGACATAAACTTCTGGGGGCTCGTCCCAGCACATTCCACTCTAATTTACAACCACGGAACACTACCTCCAGGAAGATTCTGTTGCCCTAGTAACAAGAGATGAGAACGTAATAATGCTGCTGCCTTGTGGCTGTTTCCCACAACAGCAGCATTAAACCCAGTGCTAATGGTTGCTTAATAGTCACAAGGACTGCAGGGCTCTAAATGACACCTGCCCTGAAAAATGCCCTGGGGTAGGGAAAAGGCAAGAAAATTCAACACATGAGAAATTTTTCAAGAAGTCAATAAGAGGAGGGAAGTTGTACTCACTCTTTAAAAAAAAGGAAAAGAAAAAAAAGGACATGCCTAAAGCTCAGTATAAGGAATTATTAGACACATGCAAATTCAAATTCAACAAGGTTTCAGCTCACACTAGTCATTTCCATCAGCAAAATGTCTATAAACTATAAATGCTGAAGGGGTTTTAGAGAACTGTGTACCTTCTAGCTGCTGGTGGGATGTAAAGTGGTAACAGCACTAACGCAAACTGAATGGAGCTTCTTGAAAAGGTAAAAATTGAGCTACCATATGATGCAGCAGGTCACCCTTTGGGCCTATAACCTAAGACCACCTGAATCGGAAAGACACAGGCAGGCAAATGAGCACTGCAGCAATATTGAAATAGCCAAGACACGGAAGCAAAAAAAAGGTTCATAAACAGATGAATGGACAAAGAAGAAGTAGTATACGTACCAAATAGAATAGTAGCCTGGGGAAAGAAATGAACAACGCCGTTTTCAGGACTACAGTTGAGCATAGAAATAATCATATAAGGTTAACTAACTCAAAAGGGTACGACAAAGATCCTATGATAATATTTATACATGTTATCCTAAGATTGCTACCAATGAACATATTTCCACAGAAAAAGACACTCACAGACTTATGAAATAAACTAATGGTTAGCAAAATGAAAGGTGGGAGGATGGGTAAATTAGGACTATGGGGTTAACATACATATACTAATGTATGTTAAGTGTATAAAAACATATAACAGATAAACTGTATGAATTATATAATCACCATTACCTTTAAAATATACATTTTGTAATCACATACATGGTAACAGGACCCGAAGATGAACAGACATATGTATGAATCATTGAGCAGATCCTGTACAGCCAGGCAATCAAAACACTCTAATCAAATTTACGCTGATAAGAAATAGAAATGAAATTCAAAAAACAAACATAAGTAAGGAGACATAAACTTCTGGGGGCTTGTCCCAGCACATTCCACTCTAATTTACAACCTCAGAACACTACCTCCAGGAAGATTCTGTTGCCATAGTAACAAGAGTTGAGAACGTAATAATGCTGCCGCCTTGTGGCTGTTTCCCACAACAGCAGCTTTAAACCCAGTGCTAATGGTTGCTTAAGAGTCACAACGACTGCAGGGGTCTAAATGACACCTGCCCTCAAAAAGTGCCCTTGGGTAGGGAATAGGCAAGAAAATTCAACACATGAGAAATTTTTCAAAAAGTGAATATGAAGAGGGAAGTTGTACTCACACTTTAACAAAAAAAGGAAAAGAAAAAGGATATGCCTAAAGATCAGTATAAGGAATTATTCGCCACATGCGTATCCAACCTCCATAAAGGTTTCAGCTCACAACAGTCAAATGGCCATCAGCAAAAAGTCTACAAACTATAAATGCTGAAGGGGTTTTAGAGAAATGTGTACCTTCTATCTGCTGCTGGGATGTAAAGTGGTAACAGCACTAACGCAAACTGAATGGAGCCGCTTGAAAAGGTAGAAATTGAGCTACCATATGATGCGGCAGGGCACCTCTCGGGCTTATAACCTAAGACCACCAGAATCGGAAAGACACAGGCAGTCAAATGTGCACTGCAGCAGTACTGAAATAGCCAAGACATGGAAGCAAAAAAAGGTCCATAAACAGATGAATGGACAGAGAAGAAGTGGTATATGGACAGAATGCAATAGTAGCCTCGGGGAAAAAATGAACAATGCCGTTTTAAGGACTAGAGTTGAGCCTAGAAATAATCATATAAGGTTAAGTAAGTCAAAAGGGTATGACAAATATCCTATGATATCATTTATACATGTTATCCTAAGATTGCTACCAATGAACATATTTCCACAGAAAAAGACACTCACAGACTTATGAAATAAACTAATTGTTAGCCAAAATGAAAGGTGGGAGGATGGGTAAATTAGGACTATGGGGTTAACATACATATACTAATGTATGTTAAGTGTATAAAAACATATAACAGATAAACTGTATGAATTATATATAATCACCAATACCTTTAAAATATACATTCTGTAATAACATACATGGTAACAGAATCCGAAGATGAACAGACATATGTAGGAATCATTGAGCAGTTTCTGTACAGCCAGACAATCAAAACACTCTAATCAAATTTACTCCGATAAGAAATAGAAATTTAATTTAAAAAACAAACCTAAGTAAGGAGACATAAACTTCTGGGGGCTTGTCCCAGCACATTCCACTCTAATTTACAACCTCGGAACACTACCACCAGGAAGATTCTGTTGCCCTAGTAACAAGAGATGAGAACGTAATAATGCTGCCGCCTTGTGGCTCTTTCCCACAACAGCAGCTTTAAACCCAGTGCTAATGGTTGCTTAATAGTCACATGGACTGCAGGGCTCTAAATGACACCTGCCCTGAAAAATGCCTTGGGGTAGGGAATAGGCAAGAATATTCAACACATGAGAAATTTTTCAAGAAGTCAATAAGAGGAGGGAAGTTGTACTCACTCTTTAAAAAAAAAGGAAAAGAAAAAAAAGGACATGCCTAAAGCTCAGTAGAATGAATTATTAGACACATGCAAATTCAAATTCAAAAAGGTTTCAGCTCACACCAGTCGTTTCCATCAGCAAAATGTCTACAAACTATAAATGCTGAAGGGGTTTTAGAGAACTGTGTACCTTCTAGCTGCTGGTGGGATGTAAAGTGGTAACAGCACTAACGCAAACTGAATGGAGCTGCTTGAAAAGATAAAAATTGAGCTACCATATGATGCGGCAGGTCACCTTTTGGGCCTATAACCTAAGACCACCTGAATCGGAAAGACACAGGCAGGCAAATGTGCACTGCAGCTATATTGAAATAGCCAAGACGTGGAAGCAGAAAAAGGGTTCATAAACAGATGAATGGACAAAGAAGAAGTGGTATACGTACCAAATAGCATAGTAGCCTCGGGAAAAAAAATGAACAATGCCGTTTTCAGGACTACAGTTGAGCCTAGAAATAATCATATAAGGTTAAGTAACTCAAAAGGGTACGACAAATATCCTATGATAACATTTATACATGTTATCCTACGATTGCTACCAATGAACATATTTCCACAGAAAAACACACTCACAGACTTATGAAATAAACTAATGGTTAGCCAAAATGAAAGGTGGGAGGATGGGTAAATTAGGACTATGGGGTTAACATACATATACTAATGTATGTTAAGTGTATAAAAACATGTAACAGATACACTGTATGAATTATATAATCACCAATACCTTTAAAATATACATTTTGTAATCACATACATGGTAAGAGGACCCGAAGATAAACAGACATATGTATGAATCACTGAGCAGATCCTGTACAGCCAGGCAATCAAAACACTCTAATCAAATTTACTCCGATAAGAAATAGAAATTAAATTTAAAAAAACAAACATAAGTAAGGAGACATAAACTTCTGGGGGCTTGTCCCAGCACATTCCACTCTAATTTACAACCTCGGAACACTACCTCCAGGAAGATTCTGTTGCCCTAGTAACAAGAGATGAGAACGTAATAATGCTGCTGCCTTGTGGCTCTTTCCCACAACAGCAGCTTTAAACCAAGTGCTAATGTTTGCTTAATAGTCACAAGGACTGCAGGGCTCTAAATGACACCTGCCCTGAAAAATGCCCTGGGGTAGGGAATAGGCAAGAAAATTCAACACATTAGAAATTTTTCAAGAAGTCAATAAGAGGAGGGAAGTTGTACTCACTCTTTAAAAAAAAAGGAAAAGAAAAAAAAGGACATTCCTAAACCTCAGTATAAGGAATTATTAGACACATGCAAATGCAAATTCAAAAAGGTTTCAGCTCACACCAGTCATTTCCATCAGCAAAATGTCTACAAACTATAAATGCTGAAGGAGTTTTAGAGAACTGTGTACCTTCTAGATCCTGGTTGGATGTAAAGTGGTAACAGCACTAACGCAAACTGAATTGAGCTGTTGAAAAGGTAAAAATTGAGCTACCATATGATGCGGCAGGTCACCTTTTGGGCCTATAACCTAAGACCACCTGAATCGGAAAGACACAGGCAGGCAAATGAGCACTGCAGCAATATTGAAATAGCCAAGACATGGAAGCAGAAAAAAGGTTCATAAACAGATGAATGGACAAAGAAGAAGTGGTATACGTACCAAATAGAATAGTAGCCTCGGGAAAAAAAAGAACAATGCCGTTTTCAGGACTACAGTTGAGCCTAGAAATAATCATATAAGGTTAAGTAACTCAAAAGGGTACGACAAATATCCTATGATAACATTTATACATGTTATCCTAAGATAGCTACCAATGAACATATTTCCACAGAAAAAGACACTCACAGACTTATGAAATAAACTAATGGTTAGACAAAATGAAAGGTGGGAGGATGGGTAAACTAGGGCTATGGGGTTAACATACATATACTAATGTATGTTAAGTGTATAAAAACATATAACAGATAAACTGTATGAATTATATAATCACCAATACCTTTAAAATATACATTCTGTAATCACATTCATGGTAACAGAATGCGAAGATGAACAGACATATGTAGGAATCATTGAGCAGATTCTGTACAGCCAGACAATCAAAACACTCTAATCAAATTTACTCAGATAAGAAATAGAAATTAAATTTAAAAAACAAACCTAAGTAAGGAGACATAAACTTCTGGGGGCTTGTCCCAGCACATTCCACTCTAATTTACAACCTCGGAACACTACCTCCAGGAAGATTCTGTTGCCCTAGTAACAAGAGATGAGAACGTAATAATGCTGCCGCCTTGTGGCTCTTTCCCAGAACAGCAGCTTTAAACCCAGTGCTAATGGTTGCTTAATAGTCACATGGACTGCAGGGCTCTAAATGACACCTGCCCTGAAAAATGCCCTGGGGTAGGGAATAGGCAATAATATTCAACACATGAGAAATTTTTTCAGAAGTCAATAAGAGGAGGGAAGTTGTACTCACTCTTTAAATAAAAAGGAAAAGAAAAAAAAGGACATGCCTAAAGGTCAGTAGAATGAATTATTAGACACATGCAAATTCAAATTCAAAAAGGTTTCAGCTCACACCAGTCGTTTCCATCAGCAAAATGTCTACAAACTATAAATGCTGAAGGGGTTTTAGAGAACTGTGTACCTTCTAGCTGCTGGTGGGATGTAAAGTGGTAACAGCACTAACACAAACTGAATGGAGCTGCTTGAAAAGATAAAAATTGAGCTACCATATGATGCGGCAGGTCACCTTTTGGGCCTATAACCTAAGACCACCTGAATCGGAAAGACACAGGCAGGCAAATGAGCACTGCAGCAATATTGAAATAGCCAAGACATGGAAGCAGAAAAAAGGTTCATGAACAGATGAATGGACAAAGAAGAAGTGGTATACGTACCAAATAGAATACTAGCTTCGGGAAAAAAATGAACAATGCCGTTTTCAGGACTACAGTTGAGCCTAGAAATAATCATATAACGTTAAGTAACTCAAAAGGGTACGACAAAATCCTATGAAAACATTTATACATGTTATCCTAAGATTGCTACCAATGAACATATTTCCACAGAAAAAGACACTCACAGACTTATGAAATAAACTAATGGTTAGCAAAATGAAAGGTGGGAGGATGGGTAAATTAGGACTATGGGGTTAACATACATATACTAATGTATGTTAAGTGTATAAAAACATATAACAGATAAACTGTATGAATTATATAATCACCAATACCTTTAAAATATACATTTTGTAATCACATACATGGTAACAGGACCCGAAGATGAACCGACATATGTATGAATCATTGAGGAGATCCTGTACAGCCAGGCAATCAAAACACTCTAATCAAATTTACGCTGATAAGAAATAGAAATGAAATTTAAAAAACAAACATAAGTAAGGAGACATAAACTTCTGGGGGCTTGTCCCAGCACATTCCACTCTAATTTACAACCTCAGAACACTACCTCCAGGAAGATTCTGTTGCCCTAGTAACAAGAGTTGAGAACGTAATAATGCTGCCGCCTTGTGGCTGTTTCCCACAACAGCAGCTTTAAACCCAGTGCTAATGGTTGCTTAATAGTCACAACAACTGCAGGGGTCTAAATGACACCTGCCCTCAAAAAGTGCCCTTGGGTAGGGAATAGGCAAGAAAATTCAACACATGAGAAATTTTTCAAAAAGTGAATATGAAGAGGGAAGTTGTACTCACACTTTAACAAAAAAAGGAAAAGAAGAAAAAGGATATGCCTAAAGATCAGTATAAGGAATTATTCGCCACATGCGTATCCAACCTCCATAAAGGTTTCAGCTCACAACAGTCAAATGGCCATCAGCAAAAAGTCTACAAACTATAAATGCTGAAGGGGTTTTAGAGAAATGTGTACCTTCTATCTGCTGCTGGGATGTAAAGTGGTAACAGCACTAACGCAAACTGAATGGAGCCGCTTGAAAAGGTAGAAATTGAGCTACCATATGATGCGGCAGGGCACCTCTCGGGCTTATAACCTAAGACCACCAGAATCGGAAAGACACAGGCAGTCAAATGTGCACTGCAGCAATACTGAAATAGCCAAGACATGGAAGCAAAAAAAGGTCCATAAACAGATGAATGGACAGAGAAGAAGTGGTATATGGACAGAATGGAATAGTAGCCTCGGGGAAAAAATGAACAATGCCGTTTTCAGGACTACAGTAGAGGCTAGAAATAATAATATAAGGTTAAGTAAGTCAAAAGGGTATGACAAATATCCTATGATATCATTTATACATGTTATCCTAAGATTGCTACCAATGAACATATTTCCACAGAAAAAGACACTCACAGACTTATGAAATAAACTAATGGTTAGCCAAAATGAAAGGGGGGAGGATGGGTAAATTAGGACTATGGGATTAACATAAATATACTAATGTATGTTACATGCATATAAACATATAACAGATAAACTATATGAATTATATAATCACCAATACCTTTAAAATATACATTCTGTATTCACATACATGGTAACAGAATCCGAAGATGAACAGACATATATAGGAATCATTGAGCAGATTCTGTACAGCCAGACAATCAAAAGACTCTAATCAAATTTACTCCATAAAGAAATAGAATTAAATTTAAAAAACAAACATAAGTAAGGAGACATAAACTTCTGGGGGCTCGTCCCAGCACATTCCACTCTAATTTACAACCACGGAACACTACCTCCAGGAAGATTCTGTTGCCCTAGTAACAAGAGATGAGAACGTAATAATGCTGCTGCCTTGTGGCTGTTTCCCACAACAGCAGCATTAAACCCAGTGCTAATGGTTGCTTAATAGTCACAAGGACTGCAGGGCTCTAAATGACACCTGCCCTGAAAAATGCCCTGGGGTAGGGAAAAGGCAAGAAAATTCAACACATGAGAAATTTTTCAAGAAGTCAATAAGAGGAGGGAAGTTGTACTCACTCTTTAAAAAAAAGGAAAAGAAAAAAAAGGACATGCCTAAAGCTCAGTATAAGGAATTATTAGACACATGCAAATTCAAATTCAACAAGGTTTCAGCTCACACCAGTCATTTCCATCAGCAAAATGTCTATAAACTATAAATGCTGAAGGGGTTTTAGAGAACTGTGTACCTTCTAGCTGCTGGTGAGATGTAAAGTGGTAACAGCACTAACGCAAACTGAATGGAGCTTCTTGAAAAGGTAAAAATTGAGCTACCATATGATGCAGCAGGTCACCCTTTGGGCCTATAACCTAAGACCACCTGAATCGGAAAGACACAGGCAGGCAAATGAGCACTGCAGCAATATTGAAATAGCCAAGACATGGAAGCAGAAAAAAGGTTCATAAACAGATGAATGGACAAAGAAGAAGTAGTATACGTACCAAATAGAATAGTAGCCTGGGGAAAAAAATGAACAACGCCGTTTTCAGGACTACAGTTGAGCCTAGAAATAATCATATAAGGTTAACTAACTCAAAAGGGTACGACAAAGATCCTATGATAATATTTATACATGTTATCCTAAGATTGCTACCAATGAACATATTTCCACAGAAAAAGACACTCACAGACTTATGAAATAAACTAATGGTTAGCAAAATGAAAGGTGGGAGGATGGGTAAATTAGGACTATGGGGTTAACATACATATACTAATGTATGTTAAGTGTATAAAAACATATAACAGATAAACTGTATGAATTATATAATCACCAATACCTTTAAAATATACATTTTGTAATCACATACATGGTAACAGGACCCGAAGATGAACAGACATATGTATGAATCATTGAGCAGATCCTGTACAGCCAGGCAATCAAAACACTCTAATCAAATTTACGCTGATAAGAAATAGAAATGAAATTTAAAAAACAAACATAAGTAAGGAGACATAAACTTCTGGGGGCTTGTCCCAGCACATTCCACTCTAATTTACAACCTCAGAACACTACCTCCAGGAAGATTCTGTTGCCCTAGTAACAAGAGTTGAGAACGTAATAATGCTGCCGCCTTGTGGCTGTTTCCCACAACAGCAGCTTTAAACCCAGTGCTAATGGTTGCTTAATAGTCACAACGACTGCAGGGGTCTAAATGACACCTGCCCTCAAAAAGTGCCCTTGGGTAGGGAATAGGCAAGAAAATTCAACACATGAGAAATTTTTCAAAAAGTGAATATGAAGAGGGAAGTTGTACTCACACTTTAACAAAAAAAGGAAAAGAAGAAAAAGGATATGCCTAAAGATCAGTATAAGGAATTATTCGCCACATGCGTATCCAACCTCCATAAAGGTTTCAGCTCACAACAGTCAAATGGCCATCAGCAAAAAGTCTACAAACTATAAATGCTGAAGGGGTTTTAGAGAAATGGGTACCTTCTATCTGCTGCTGGGATGTAAAGTGGTAACAGCACTAACGCAAACTGAATGGAGCCGCTTGAAAAGGTAGAAATTGAGCTACCATATGATGCGGCAGGGCACCTCTCGGGCTTATAACCTAAGACCACCAGAATCGGAAAGACGCAGGCAGTCAAATGTGCACTGCAGCAATACTGAAATAGCCAAGACATGGAAGCAAAAAAAGGTCCATAAACAGATGAATGGACAGAGAAGAAGTGGTATATGGACAGAATGGAATAGTAGCCTCGGGGAAAAAATGAACAATGCCGTTTTCAGGACTACAGGAGAGCCTAGAAATAATAATATAAGGTTAAGTAAGTCAAAAGGGTATGACAAATATCCTATGATATCATTTATACATGTTATCCTAAGATTGCTACCAATGAACATATTTCCACAGAAAAAGACACTCACAGACTTATGAAATAAACTAATGGTTAGTCAAAATGAAAGGGGGGAGGATGGGTAAATTAGGACTATGGGATTAACATAAATATACTAATGTATGTTACATGCATATAAACATATAACAGATAAACTATATGAATTATATAATCACCAATACCTTTAAAATATACATTCTGTATTCACATACATGGTAACAGAATCCGAAGATGAACAAACATATGTAGGAATCATTGAGCAGATTCTGTACAGCCAGACAATCAAAAGACTCTAATCAAATTTACTCCAAAAAGAAATAGAATTAAATTTAAAAAACAAACATAAGTAAGGAGACATAAACTTCTGGGGGCTCGTCCCAGCACATTCCACTCTAATTTACAACCACGGAACACTACCTCCAGGAAGATTCTGTTGCCCTAGTAACAAGAGATGAGAACGTAATAATGCTGCTGCCTTGTGGCTGTTTCCCACAACAGCATCATTAAACCCAGTGCTAATGGTTGCTTAATAGTCACAAGGACTGCAGGGCTCTAAATGACACCTGCCCTGAAAAATGCCCTGGGGTAGGGAAAAGGCAAGAAAATTCAACACATGAGAAATTTTTCAAGAAGTCAATAAGAGGAGGGAAGTTGTACTCACTCTTTAAAAAAAAGGAAAAGAAAAAAAAGGACATGCCTAAAGCTCAGTATAAGGAATTATTAGACACATGCAAATTCAAATTCAACAAGGTTTCAGCTCACACCAGTCATTTCCATCAGCAAAATGTCTATAAACTATAAATGCTGAAGGGGTTTTAGAGAACTGTGTACCTTCTAGCTGCTGGTGAGATGTAAAGTGGTAACAGCACTAACGCAAACTGAATGGAGCTTCTTGAAAAGGTAAAAATTGAGCTACCATATGATGCAGCAGGTCACCCTTTGGGCCTATAACCTAAGACCACCTGAATCGGAAAGACACAGGCAGGCAAATGAGCACTGCAGCAATATTGAAATAGCCAAGACATGGAAGCAGAAAAAAGGTTCATAAACAGATGAATGGACAAAGAAGAAGTAGTATACGTACCAAATAGAATAGTAGCCTGGGGAAAAAAATGAACAACGCCGTTTTCAGGACTACAGTTGAGCCTAGAAATAATCATATAAGGTTAACTAACTCAAAAGGGTACGACAAAGATCCTATGATAATATTTATACATGTTATCCTAAGATTGCTACCAATGAACATATTTCCACAGAAAAAGACACTCACAGACTTATGAAATAAACTAATGGTTAGCAAAATGAAAGGTGGGAGGATGGGTAAATTAGGACTATGGGGTTAACATACATATACTAATGTATGTTAAGTGTATAAAAACATATAACAGATAAACTGTATGAATTATATAATCACCAATACCTTTAAAATATACATTTTGTAATCACATACATGGTAACAGGACCCGAAGATGAACAGACATATGTATGAATCATTGAGCAGATCCTGTACAGCCAGGCAATCAAAACACTCTAATCAAATTTACGCTGATAAGAAATAGAAATGAAATTTAAAAAACAAACATAAGTAAGGAGACATAAACTTCTGGGGGCTTGTCCCAGCACATTCCACTCTAATTTACAACCTCAGAACACTACCTCCAGGAAGATTCTGTTGCCCTAGTAACAAGAGTTGAGAACGTAATAATGCTGCCGCCTTGTGGCTGTTTCCCACAACAGCAGCTTTAAACCCAGTGCTAATGGTTGCTTAATAGTCACAACGACTGCAGGGGTCTAAATGACACCTGCCCTCAAAAAGTGCCCTTGGGTAGGGAATAGGCAAGAAAATTCAACACATGAGAAATTTTTCAAAAAGTGAATATGAAGAGGGAAGTTGTACTCACACTTTAACAAAAAAAGGAAAAGAAGAAAAAGGATATGCCTAAAGATCAGTATAAGGAATTATTCGCCACATGCGTATCCAACCTCCATAAAGGTTTCAGCTCACAACAGTCAAATGGCCATCAGCAAAAAGTCTACAAACTATAAATGCTGAAGGGGTTTTAGAGAAATGGGTACCTTCTATCTGCTGCTGGGATGTAAAGTGGTAACAGCACTAACGCAAACTGAATGGAGCCGCTTGAAAAGGTAGAAATTGAGCTACCATATGATGCGGCAGGGCACCTCTCGGGCTTATAACCTAAGACCACCAGAATCGGAAAGACGCAGGCAGTCAAATGTGCACTGCAGCAATACTGAAATAGCCAAGACATGGAAGCAAAAAAAGGTCCATAAACAGATGAATGGACAGAGAAGAAGTGGTATATGGACAGAATGGAATAGTAGCCTCGGGGAAAAAATGAACAATGCCGTTTTCAGGACTACAGGAGAGCCTAGAAATAATAATATAAGGTTAAGTAAGTCAAAAGGGTATGACAAATATCCTATGATATCATTTATACATGTTATCCTAAGATTGCTACCAATGAACATATTTCCACAGAAAAAGACACTCACAGACTTATGAAATAAACTAATGGTTAGTCAAAATGAAAGGGGGGAGGATGGGTAAATTAGGACTATGGGATTAACATAAATATACTAATGTATGTTACATGCATATAAACATATAACAGATAAACTATATGAATTATATAATCACCAATACCTTTAAAATATACATTCTGTATTCACATACATGGTAACAGAATCCGAAGATGAACAAACATATGTAGGAATCATTGAGCAGATTCTGTACAGCCAGACAATCAAAAGACTCTAATCAAATTTACTCCAAAAAGAAATAGAATTAAATTTAAAAAACAAACATAAGTAAGGAGACATAAACTTCTGGGGGCTCGTCCCAGCACATTCCACTCTAATTTACAACCACGGAACACTACCTCCAGGAAGATTCTGTTGCCCTAGTAACAAGAGATGAGAACGTAATAATGCTGCTGCCTTGTGGCTGTTTCCCACAACAGCAGCATTAAACCCAGTGCTAATGGTTGCTTAATAGTCACAAGGACTGCAGGGCTCTAAATGACACCTGCCCTGAAAAATGCCCTGGGGTAGGGAAAAGGCAAGAAAATTCAACACATGAGAAATTTTTCAAGAAGTCAATAAGAGGAGGGAAGTTGTACTCACTCTTTAAAAAAAAGGAAAAGAAAAAAAAGGACATGCCTAAAGCTCAGTATAAGGAATTATTAGACACATGCAAATTCAAATTCAACAAGGTTTCAGCTCACACCAGTCATTTCCATCAGCAAAATGTCTATAAACTATAAATGCTGAAGGGGTTTTAGAGAACTGTGTACCTTCTAGCTGCTGGTGGGATGTAAAGTGGTAACAGCACTAACGCAAACTGAATGGAGCTTCTTGAAAAGGTAAAAATTGAGCTACCATATGATGCAGCAGGTCACCCTTTGGGCCTATAACCTAAGACCACCTGAATCGGAAAGACACAGGCAGGCAAATGAGCACTGCAGCAATATTGAAATAGCCAAGACACGGAAGCAAAAAAAAGGTTCATAAACAGATGAATGGACAAAGAAGAAGTAGTATACGTACCAAATAGAATAGTAGCCTGGGGAAAGAAATGAACAACGCCGTTTTCAGGACTACAGTTGAGCCTAGAAATAATCATATAAGGTTAACTAACTCAAAAGGGTACGACAAAGATCCTATGATAATATTTATACATGTTATCCTAAGATTGCTACCAATGAACATATTTCCACAGAAAAAGACACTCACAGACTTATGAAATAAACTAATGGTTAGCAAAATGAAAGGTGGGAGGATGGGTAAATTAGGACTATGGGGTTAACATACATATACTAATGTATGTTAAGTGTATAAAAACATATAACAGATAAACTGTATGAATTATATAATCACCAATACCTTTAAAATATACATTTTGTAATCACATACATGGTAACAGGACCCGAAGATGAACAGACATATGTATGAATCATTGAGCAGATCCTGTACAGCCAGGCAATCAAAACACTCTAATCAAATTTACGCTGATAAGAAATAGAAATGAAATTTAAAAAACAAACATAAGTAAGGAGACATAAACTTCTGGGGGCTTGTCCCAGCACATTCCACTCTAATTTACAACCTCAGAACACTACCTCCAGGAAGATTCTGTTGCCATAGTAACAAGAGTTGAGAACGTAATAATGCTGCCGCCTTGTGGCTGTTTCCCACAACAGCAGCTTTAAACCCAGTGCTAATGGTTGCTTAATAGTCACAACGACTGCAGGGGTCTAAATGACACCTGCCCTCAAAAAGTGCCCTTGGGTAGGGAATAGGCAAGAAAATTCAACACATGAGAAATTTTTCAAAAAGTGAATATGAAGAGGGAAGTTGTACTCACACTTTAACAAAAAAAGGAAAAGAAAAAGGATATGCCTAAAGATCAGTATAAGGAATTATTCGCCACATGCGTATCCAACCTCCATAAAGGTTTCAGCTCACAACAGTCAAATGGCCATCAGCAAAAAGTCTACAAACTATAAATGCTGAAGGGGTTTTAGAGAAATGTGTACCTTCTATCTGCTGCTGGGATGTAAAGTGGTAACAGCACTAACGCAAACTGAATGGAGCCGCTTGAAAAGGTAGAAATTGAGCTACCATATGATGCGGCAGGGCACCTCTCGGGCTTATAACCTAAGACCACCAGAATCGGAAAGACACAGGCAGTCAAATGTGCACTGCAGCAATACTGAAATAGCCAAGACATGGAAGCAAAAAAAGGTCCATAAACAGATGAATGGACAGAGAAGAAGTGGTATATGGACAGAATGCAATAGTAGCCTCGGGGAAAAAATGAACAATGCCGTTTTAAGGACTAGAGTTGAGCCTAGAAATAATCATATAAGGTTAAGTAAGTCAAAAGGGTATGACAAATATCCTATGATATCATTTATACATGTTATCCTAAGATTGCTACCAATGAACATATTTCCACAGAAAAAGACACTCACAGACTTATGAAATAAACTAATTGTTAGCCAAAATGAAAGGTGGGAGGATGGGTAAATTAGGACTATGGGGTTAACATACATATACTAATGTATGTTAAGTGTATAAAAACATATAACAGATAAACTGTATGAATTATATATAATCACCAATACCTTTAAAATATACATTCTGTAATAACATACATGGTAACAGAATCCGAAGATGAACAGACATATGTAGGAATCATTGAGCAGTTTCTGTACAGCCAGACAATCAAAACACTCTAATCAAATTTACTCCGATAAGAAATAGAAATTTAATTTAAAAAACAAACCTAAGTAAGGAGACATAAACTTCTGGGGGCTTGTCCCAGCACATTCCACTCTAATTTACAACCTCGGAACACTACCACCAGGAAGATTCTGTTGCCCTAGTAACAAGAGATGAGAACGTAATAATGCTGCCGCCTTGTGGCTCTTTCCCACAACAGCAGCTTTAAACCCAGTGCTAATGGTTGCTTAATAGTCACATGGACTGCAGGGCTCTAAATGACACCTGCCCTGAAAAATGCCCTGGGGTAGGGAATAGGCAAGAATATTCAACACATGAGAAATTTTTCAAGAAGTCAATAAGAGGAGGGAAGTTGTACTCACTCTTTAAAAGAAAAGGAAAAGAAAAAAAAGGACATGCCTAAAGCTCAGTAGAATGAATTATTAGACACATGCAAATTCAAATTCAAAAAGGTTTCAGCTCACACCAGTCGTTTCCATCAGCAAAATGTCTACAAACTATAAATGCTGAAGGGGTTTTAGAGAACTGTGTACCTTCTAGCAGCTGGTGGGATGTAAAGTGGTAACAGCACTAACGCAAACTGAATGGATCTGCTTGAAAAGATAAAAATTGAGCTACCATATGATGCGGCAGGGCACCTTTTGGGCCTATAACCTAAGACCACCTGAATCGGAAAGACACAGGCAGGCAAATGTGCACTGCAGCTATATTGAAATAGCCAAGACGTGGAAGCAGAAAAAGGGTTCATAAACAGATGAATGGACAAAGAAGAAGTGGTATACGTACCAAATAGCATAGAAGCCTCGGGAAAAAAAATGAACAATGCCGTTTTCAGGACTACAGTTGAGCCTAGAAATAATCATATAAGGTTAAGTAACTCAAAAGGGTACGACAAATATCCTATGATAACATTTATACATGTTATCCTACGATTGCTACCAATGAACATATTTCCACAGAAAAAGACACTCACAGACTTATGAAATAAACTAATGGTTAGCCAAAATGAAAGGTGGGAGGATGGGTAAATTAGGACTATGGGGTTAACATACATATACTAATGTATGTTAAGTGTATAAAAACATGTAACAGATAAACTGTATGAATTATATAATCACCAATACCTTTAAAATATACATTTTGTAATCACATACATGGTAAGAGGACCCGAAGATGAACAGACATATGTATGAATCACTGAGCAGATCCTGTACAGCCAGGCAATCAAAACACTCTAATCAAATTTACTCCGATAAGAAATAGAAATTAAATTTAAAAAAACAAACATAAGTAAGGAGACATAAACTTCTGGGGGCTTGTCCCAGCACATTCCACTCTAATTTACAACCTCGGATCACTACCTCCAGGAAGATTCTGTTGCCCTAGTAACAAGAGATGAGAACGTAATAATGCTGCTGCCTTGTGGCTCTTTCCCACAACAGCAGCTTTAAACCAAGTGCTAATGTTTGCTTAATAGTCACAAGGACTGCAGGGCTCTAAATGACACCTGCCCTTAAAAATGCCCTGGGGTAGGGAATAGGCAAGAAAATTCAACACATTAGAAATTTTTCAAGAAGTCAATAAGAGGAGGGAAGTTGTACTCACTCTTTAAAAAAAAAGGAAAAGAAAAAAAAGGACATTCCTAAACCTCAGTATAAGGAATTATTAGACACATGCAAATGCAAATTCAAAAAGGTTTCAGCTCACAAAAGTCATTTCCATCAGCAAAATGTCTACAAACTATAAATGCTGAAGGAGTTTTAGAGAACTGTGTACCTTCTAGATCCTAGTTGGATGTAAAGTGGTAACAGCACTAACGCAAACTGAATTGAGCTGTTGAAAAGGTAAAAATTGAGCTACCATATGATGCGGCAGGTCACCTTTTGGGCCTATAACCTAAGACCACCTGAATCGTAAAGACACAGGCAGGCAAATGAGCACTGCAGCAATATTGAAATAGCCAAGACATGGAAGCAGAAAAAAGGTTCATAAACAGATGAATGGACAACGAAGAAGTGGTATACGTACCAAATAGAATAGTAGCCTCGGGAAAAAAATGAACAATGCCGTTTTCAGGACTACAGTTGAGCCTAGAAATAATCATATAAGGTTAAGTAACTCAAAAGGGTACGACAAATATCCTATGATAACATTTATACATGTTATCCAAAGATAGCTACCAATGAACATATTTCCACAGAAAAAGACACTCACACACTTATCAAATAAACTAATGGTTAGCCAAAATGAAAGGTGGGAGGATGGGTTAACTCGGACTATGGGGTTAACATACATATACTAATGTATGTTAAGTGTATAAAAACATATAACAGATAAACTGTATGAATTATATAATCACCAATACCTTTAAAATATACATTTTGTAATCACATACATGGTAACAGGACCCGAGGATGAACAGACATATGTAAGAATCATTGAGCAGATTCTGTACAGCCAGGCAATCAAAACACTAAAATCAAATTTACTCCGATAAGAAATAGAAATTAAATTTAAAAAACAAACCTAAGTAAGGAGACATAAACTTCTGGAGGCTTGTCCCAGCACATTCCACTCTAATTTACAACCTCGGAACACTACCTCCAGGAAGATTCTGTTGCCCTAGTAACAAGAGATGAGAACGTAATAATGCTGCCGCCTTGTGGCTCTTTCCCACAACAGCAGCTTTAAACCCAGTGCTAATGGTTGCTTAATAGTCACATGGACTGCAGGGCTCTAAATGACACCTGCCCTGAAAAATGCCCTGGGGTAAGGAATAGGCAAGAATATTCAACACATGAGAAATTTTTCAAGAAATCAATAAGAGGAGGGAAGTTGTACTCACTCTTTAAAAAAAAAGGAAAAGAAAAAAAGGACATGCCTAAAGCTCAGTAGAATGAATTATTAGACACATGCAAATTCAAATGGAAAAAGGTTTCAGCTCACACCAATCGTTTCCATCAGCAAAATGTCTACAAAGTATAAATGCTGAAGGGGTTTTAGAGAACTGTGTACCTTCTAGCTGCTGGTGGGATGTAAAGTGGTAACAGCACTAACACAAACTGAATGGAGCTGCTTGAAAAGATAAAAATTGAGCTACCATATGATGCGGCAGGTCACCTTTTGGGCCTATAACCTAAGACCACCTGAATGGGAAAGACACAGGCAGGCAAATGAGCACTGCAGCAATATTGAAATAGCCAAGACATGGAAGCAGAAAAAAGGTTCATAAACAGATGAATGGACAAAGAAGAAGTGGTATACGTACCAAATAGAATAGTAGCCTCGGGAAAAAAATGAACAATGCCGTTTTCAGGACTACAGTTGAGCCTAGAAATAATCATATAACGTTAAGTAACTCAAAAGGGTACGACAAATATCCTATGATAACATTTATACATGTTATCCTAAGATTGCTACCAATGAACATATTTCCACAGAAAAAGACACTCACAGACTTATCAAATAAACTAATGGTTAGCCAAAATGAAAGGTGGGAGGATGGGTTAACTAGGACTATGGGGTTAACATACATATACTAATGTATGTTAAGTGTATAAAAACATATAACAGATAAACTGTATGAATTATATAATCACCAATACCTTTAAAATATACATTTTGTAATCACATACATGGTAACAGGACCCGAGGGTGAACAGACATATGTATGAATCATTGAGCAGATTCTGTACAGCCAGGCAATCAAAACACTAAAATCAAATTTACTCCGATAAGAAATAGAAATTAAATTTAAAAAACAAACATAAGTAAGGAGACATAAACTTCTGGAGGCTTGTCCCAGCACATTCCACTCTAATTTACAACCTCGGAACACTACCTCCAGGAAGACTCTGTTGCCATAGTAACAAGAGTTGAGAACGTAATAATGCTGCCGCCTTGTGGCTGTTTCCCACAACAGCAGCTTTAAACCCAGTGCTAATGGTTGCTTAATAGTCAAAACGACTGCAGGGGTCTAAATGACACCTGCCCTCAAAAAATGCCCTGGGGTAGGGAATACGCAAGAAAATTCAACACATGAGAAATTTTTCAAAAAGTGAATATGAAGAGGGAAGTTGTACTCACACTTTAACAAAAAAAGGAAAAGAAGAAAAAGGATATACCTAAAGATCAGTATAAGGAATTATTCGCCACATGCGTATCCAACCTCCAAAAAGGTTTCAGCTCACACCAGTCAAATGGCCATCAGCAAAAAGTCTACAAACTATAAATGCTGAAGGAGTTTTAGAGAAATGTATACCTTCTATCTGCTGCTGGGATGTAAAGTGGTAACAGCACTAACGCAAACTGAATGGAGCTGCTTGAAAAGGTAAAAATTGAGCTACCATATGATGCGGCAGGTCACCTTTTGGGCCTATAACCTAAGACCACCTGAATCGGAAAGACACAGGCAGGCAAATGAGCACTGCAGCAATATTGAAATAGCCAAGACATGGAAGCAGAAAAAAGGTTCATAAACAGATGAATGGACAAAGAAGAAGTGGTATACGTACCAAATAGAATAGTAGCCTCGGGAAAAAAATGAACAATGCCGTTTTCAGGACTACAGTTGAGCCTAGAAATAATCATATAAGGTTAAGTAACTCAAAAGGGTACGACAAATATCCTATGATAACATTTATACATGTTATCCAAAGATAGCTACCAATGAACATATTTCCACAGAAAAAGACACTCACAGACTTATCAAATAAACTAATGGTTAGCCAAAATGAAAGGTGGGAGGATGGGTTAACTAGGACTATGGGGTTAACATACATATACTAATGTATGTTAAGTGTATAAAAACATATAACAGATAAACTGTATGAATTATATAATCACCAATACCTTTAAAATATACATTTTGTAATCACATACATGGTAACAGGACCCGAGGATGAACAGACATATGTATGAATCATTGAGCAGATTCTGTACAGCCAGGCAATCAAAACACTAAAATCAAATTTACTCCGATAAGAAATAGAAATTAAATTTAAAAAACAAACCTAAGTAAGGAGACATAAACTTCTGGAGGCTTGTCCCAGCACATTCCACTCTAATTTACAACCTCGGAACACTACCTCCAGGAAGATTCTGTTGCCCTAGTAACAAGAGATGAGAACGTAATAATGCTGCCGCCTTGTGGCTCTTTCCCACAACAGCAGCTTTAAACCCAGTGCTAATGGTTGCTTAATAGTCACATGGACTGCAGGGCTCTAAATGACACCTGCCCTGAAAAATGCCCTGGGGTAAGGAATAGGCAAGAATATTCAACACATGAGAAATTTTTCAAGAAATCAATAAGAGGAGGGAAGTTGTACTCACTCTTTAAAAAAAAAAGGAAAAGAAAAAAAGGACATGCCTAAAGCTCAGTAGAATGAATTATTAGACACATGCAAATTCAAATGGAAAAAGGTTTCAGCTCACACCAATCGTTTCCATCAGCAAAATGTCTACAAAGTATAAATGCTGAAGGGGTTTTAGAGAACTGTGTACCTTCTAGCTGCTGGTGGGATGTAAAGTGGTAACAGCACTAACACAAACTGAATGGAGCTGCTTGAAAAGATAAAAATTGAGCTACCATATGATGCGGCAGGTCACCTTTTGGGCCTATAACCTAAGACCACCTGAATGGGAAAGACACAGGCAGGCAAATGAGCACTGCAGCAATATTGAAATAGCCAAGACATGGAAGCAGAAAAAAGGTTCATAAACAGATGAATGGACAAAGAAGAAGTGGTATACGTACCAAATAGAATAGTAGCCTCGGGAAAAAAATGAACAATGCCGTTTTCAGGACTACAGTTGAGCCTAGAAATAATCATATAACGTTAAGTAACTCAAAAGGGTACGACAAATATCCTATGATAACATTTATACATGTTATCCTAAGATTGCTACCAATGAACATATTTCCACAGAAAAAGACACTCACAGACTTATCAAATAAACTAATGGTTAGCCAAAATGAAAGGTGGGAGGATGGGTTAACTAGGACTATGGGGTTAACATACATATACTAATGTATGTTAAGTGTATAAAAACATATAACAGATAAACTGTATGAATTATATAATCACCAATACCTTTAAAATATACATTTTGTAATCACATACATGGTAACAGGACCTGAGGATGAACAGACATATGTATGAATCATTGAGCAGATTCTGTACAGCCAGGCAATCAAAACACTAAAATCAAATTTACTCCGATAAGAAATAGAAATTAAATTTAAAAAACAAACATAAGTAAGGAGACATAAACTTCTGGAGGCTTGTCCCAGCACATTCCACTCTAATTTACAACCTCGGAACACTACCTCCAGGAAGACTCTGTTGCCATAGTAACAAGAGTTGAGAACGTAATAATGCTGCCGCCTTGTGGCTGTTTCCCACAACAGCAGCTTTAAACCCAGTGCTAATGGTTGCTTAATAGTCAAAACGACTGCAGGGGTCTAAATGACACCTGTCCTCAAAAAATGCCCTGGGGTAGGGAATACGCAAGAAAATTCAACACATGAGAAATTTTTCAAAAAGTGAATATGAAGAGGGAAGTTGTACTGACACTTTAACAAAAAAAGGAAAAGAAGAAAAAGGATATGCCTAAAGATCAGTATAAGGAATTATTCGCCACATGCGTATCCAACCTCCAAAAAGGTTTCAGCTCACACCAGTCAAATGGCCATCAGCAAAAAGTCTACAAACTATAAATGCTGAAGGGGTTTTAGAGAAATGTATACCTTCTATCTGCTGCTGGGATGTAAAGTGGTAACAGCACTAACGCAAACTGAATGGAGCTGCTTGAAAAGGTAAAAATTGAGCTACCATATGATGCGGCAGGTCACCTTTTGGGCCTATAACCTAAGACCACCTGAATCGGAAAGACACAGGCAGGCAAATGAGCACTGCAGCAATATTGAAATAGCCAAGACATGGAAGCAGAAAAAAGGTTCATAAACAGATGAATGGACAAAGAAGAAGTGGTATACGTACCAAATAGAATAGTAGCCTCGGGAAAAAAATGAACAATGCCGTTTTCAGGACTACAGTTGAGCCTAGAAATAATCATATAAGGTTAAGTAACTCAAAAGGGTACGACAAATATCCTATGATAACATTTATACATGTTATCCTAAGATAGCTACCAATGAACATATTTCCACAGAAAAAGACACTCACAGACTTATGAAATAAACTAATGGTTAGACAAAATGAAAGGTGGGAGGATGGGTAAACTAGGACTATGGGGTTAACATACATATACTAATGTATGTTAAGTGTATAAAAACATATAACAGATAAACTGTATGAATTATATAATCACCAATACCTTTAAAATATACATTCTGTAATCACATACATGGTAACAGAATCCGAAGATGAACAGACATATGTAGGAATCATTGAGCAGTTTCTGTACAGCCAGACAATCAAAACACTCTAATCAAATTTACTCAGATAAGAAATAGAAATTAAATTTAAAAAACAAACCTAAGTAAGGAGACATAAACTTCTGGGGGCTTGTCCCAGCACATTCCACTCTAATTTACAACCTCGGAACACTACCTCCAGGAAGATTCTGTTGCCCTAGTAACAAGAGATGAGAACGTAATAATGCTGCCGCCTTGTGGCTCTTTCCCACAACAGCAGCTATAAACCCAGTGCTAATGGTTGCTTAATAGTCACATGGACTGCAGGGCTCTAAACGACACCTGCCCTGAAAAATGCCCTGGGGTAGGGAATAGGCAATAATATTCAACACATGAGAAATTTTTCAAGAAGTCAATAAGAGGAGGGAAGTTGTACTCACTCTTTAAAGAAAAAGGAAAAGAAAAAAAAGGACATGCCTAAAGCTCAGTAGAATGAATTATTAGACACATGCAAATTCAAATTCAAAAAGGTTTCAGCTCACACCAGTCGTTTCCATCAGCAAAATGTCTACAAAGTATAAATGCTGAAGGGGTTTTAGAGAACGGTGTACCTTCTAGCTGCTGGTGGGATGTAAAGTGGTAACAGCACTAACACAAACTGAATGGAGCTGCTTGAAAAGATAAAAATTGAGCTACCATATGATGCGGCAGGTCACCTTTTGGGCCTATAACCTAAGACCACCTGAATCGGAAAGACACAGGCAGGCAAATGAGCACTGCAGCAATATTGAAATACCCAAGACATGGAAGCAGAAAAAAGGTTCATAAACAGATGAATGGACAAAGAAGAAGTGGTATACGTACCAAATAGAATAGTAGCCTCGGGAAAAAAATGAACAATGCCGTTTTCAGGACTACAGTTGAGCCTAGAAATAATCATATAACGTTAAGTAACTCAAAAGGGTACGACAAATATCCTATGATAACATTTATACATGTTATCCTAAGATTGCTACCAATGAACATATTTCCACAGAAAAAGACACTCACAGACTTATCAAATAAACTAATGGTTAGCCAAAATGAAAGGTGGGAGGATGGGTAAATTAGGACTATGGGGTTAACATACATATACTAATGTATGTTAAGTGTATAAAAACATATAACAGATAAACTGTATGAATTATATAATCACCAATACCTTTAAAATATACATTTTGTAATCACATACATGGTAACAGGACCCGAAGATGAACAGACATATGTATGAATCATTGAGCAGATTCTGTACAGCCAGGCAATCAAAACACTCTAATCAAATTTACTCTGATAAGAAATAGAAATTAAATTTAAAAAACAAACATAAGTAAGGAGACATAAACTTCTGGGGGCTCGTCCCAGCACATTCCACTCTAATTTACAACCACGGAACACTACCTCCAGGAAGATTCTGTTGCCCTAGTAACAAGAGTTGAGAACGTAATAATGCTGCCGCCTTGTGGCTGTTTCCCACAACAGCAGCATTAAACCCAGTGCTAATGGTTGCTTAATAGTCACAAGGACTGCAGGGCTCTAAATGACACCTGCCCTGATAAATGCCCTGGGGTAGGGAATACGCAAGAAAATTCAACACATGAGAAATTTTTCAAGAAGTCAATAAGAGGAGGGAAGTTGTACTCACTCTTTAAAAAAAAGGAAAAGAAAAAAAAGGACATGCCTAAAGCTCAGTATCAGGAATTATTAGACACATGCAAATTCAAATTCAACAAGGTTTCAGCTCACACCAGTCATTTCCATCAGCAAAATGTCTATAAACTATAAATGCTGAAGGGGTTTTAGAGAACTGTGTACCTTCTAGCTGCTGGTGGGATGTAAAGTGGTAACAGCACTAACGCAAACTGAATGGACCTGCTTGAAAAGGTAAAAATGGAGCTACCATATGATGCGGCAGGGCACCTCTTGGGCTTATAACCTAAGACTACCAGAATCGGAAAGACACAGGCAGTCAAATGTGCACTGCAGCAATATTGAAATAGCAAAGACATGGAAGCAAAAAAAATGTCCATAAACAGATGAATGGACAGAGAAGAAGTGGTATATGGACAGAATGGAATAGTAGCCTCGTGGAAAAAATGAACAATGCCGTTTTCAGGACTACAGTAGAGCCTAGAAATAATCATATAAGGTAAAGTAAGTCAAAAGGGTATGACAATTATCCTATGATATCATTTATACATGTTATCCTAAGATTGCTACCAATGAACATATTTCCACAGAAAAAGACACTCACAGACTTATGAAATAAACTAATTGTTAGCCAAAATGAAAGGTGGGAGGACGGGTAAATTAGGACTATGGGGTTAACATACATATACTAATGTATGTTAAGTGTATAAAAACATATAACAGATAAACTGTATGAATTATATAATCACCAATACCTTTAAAATATACATTCTGTAATCACATACATGGTAACAGAACCCGAAGATGAACAGACATATGTAGGAATCATTGAGCAGTTTCTGTACAGCCAGACAATCAAAACACTCTAATCAAATTTACTCCGATAAGAAATAGAAATTAAATTTAAAAAACAAACCTAAGTAAGGAGACATAAACTTCTGGGGGCTTGTCCCAGCACATTCCACTCTAATTTACAACCTCGGAACACTACCTCCAGGAAGATTCTGTTGCCCTAGTAACAAGAGATGAGAACGTAATAATGCTGCCGCCTTGTGGCTCTTTCCCACAACAGCAGCTTTAAACCCAGTGCTAATGGTTGCTTAATAGTCACATGGACTGCAGGGCTCTAAATGACACCTGCCCTGAAAAATGCCCTGGGGTAAGGAATAGGCAAGAATATTCAACACATGAGAAATTTTTCAAGAAATCAATAAGAGGAGGGAAGTTGTACTCACTCTTTAAAAAAAAAGGAAAAGAAAAAAAGGACATGCCTAAAGCTCAGTAGAATGAATTATTAGACACATGCAAATTCAAATGGAAAAAGGTTTCAGCTCACACCAATCGTTTCCATCAGCAAAATGTCTACAAAGTATAAATGCTGAAGGGGTTTTAGAGAACGGTGTACCTTCTAGCTGCTGGTGGGATGTAAAGTGGTAACAGCACTAACACAAACTGAATGGAGCTGCTTGAAAAGATAAAAATTGAGCTACCATATGATGCGGCAGGTCACCTTTTGGGCCTATAACCTAAGACCACCTGAATCGGAAAGACACAGGCAGGCAAATGAGCCCTGCAGCAATATTGAAATAGCCAAGACATGGAAGCAGAAAAAAGGTTCATAAACAGATGAATGGACAAAGAAGAAGTGGTATACGTACCAAATAGAATAGTAGCCTGGGGAAAAAAATGAACAACGCCGTTTTCAGGACTACAGTTGAGCCTAGAAATAATCATATAAGCTTAAGTAACTCAAAAGGGTACGACAAATATCCTATGATAACATTTATACATGTTATCCTAAGATTGCTACCAATGAACATATTTCCACAGAAAAAGACACTCACAGACTTATGAAATAAACTAATGGTTAGCCAAAATGAAAGGTGGGAGGATGGGTTAACTAGGACTATGGGGTTAACATACATATACTAATGTATGTTAAGTGTATAAAAACATATAACAGATAAACTGTATGAATTATATAATCACCAATACCTTTAAAATATACATTTTGTAATCACATACATGGTAACAGGACCCGAGGATGAACAGACATATGTATGAATCATTGACCAGATTCTGTACAGCCAGGCAATCAAAACACTAAAATCAAATTTACTCTGATAAGAAATAGAAATTAAATTTAAAAAACAAACCTAAGTAAGGAGACATAAACTTCTGGAGGCTTGTCCCAGCACATTCCACTCTAATTTACAACCTCGGAACACTACCTCCAGGAAGACTCTGTTGCCATAGTAACAAGAGTTGAGAACGTAATAATGCTGCCGCCTTGTGGCTGTTTCCCACAACAGCAGCTTTAAACCCAGTGCTAATGGTTGCTTAATAGTCAAAACGACTGCAGGGGTCTAAATGACACCTGCCCTCAAAAAATGCCCTGGGGTAGGGAATACGCAAGAAAATTCAACACATGAGAAATTTTTCAAAAAGTGAATATGAAGAGGGAAGTTGTACTCACACTTTAACAAAAAAAGGAAAAGAAGAAAAAGGATATGCCTAAAGATCAGTATAAGGAATTATTCGCCACATGCGTATCCAACCTCCAAAAAGGTTTCAGCTCACACCAGTCAAATGGCCATCAGCAAAAAGTCTACAAAGTATAAATGCTGAAGGGGTTTTAGAGAAATGTATACCTTCTATCTGCTGCTGGGATGTAAAGTGGTAACAGCACTAACGCAAACTGAATGGAGCTGCTTGAAAAGGTAAAAATTGAGCTACCATATGATGCGGCAGGGCACCTCTTGGGCTTATAACCTAAGACTACCAGAATCGGAAAGACACAGGCAGTCAAATGTGCACTGCAGCAATATGGAAATAGCAAAGACATGGAAGCAAAAAAAATGTCCATAAACAGATGAATGGACAGAGAAGAAGCGGTATATGGACAGAATGCAATAGTAGCCTCGGAGAAAAAATGAACAATGCCGTTTTAAGGACTAGAGTTGAGCCTAGAAATAATCATATAAGGTTAAGTAAGTCAAAAGGGTATGACAAATATCCTATGATATCATTTATACATGTTATCCTAAGATTGCTACCAATGAACATATTTCCACAGAAAAAGACACTCACAGACTTATGAAATAAACTAATTGTTAGCCAAAATGAAAGGTGGGAGGATGGGTAAATTAGGACTATGGGGTTAACATAAATATACTAATGTATGTTAAGTGTATAAAAACATATAACAGATAAACTGTATGAATTATATAATCACCAATACCTTTAAAATATACATTCTGTAATAACATACATGATAACAGAATCCAAAGATGAACAGACATATGTAGGAATCATTGAGCAGTTTCTGTACAGCCAGACAATCAAAACACTCTAATCAAAGTTACTCCGATAAGAAATAGAAATTTAATTTAAAAAACAAACCTAAGTAAGGAGACATAAACTTCTGGGGGCTTGTCCCAGCACATTCCACTCTAATTTACAACTTCGGAACACTACCTCCAGGAAGATTCTGTTGCCCTAGTAACAAGAGATGAGAACGTAATAATGTTGCCGCCTTGTGGCTCTTTCCCACAACAGCAGCATTAAACCCAGTGCTAATGGTTGCTTAATAGTCACAAGGACTGCAGGGATCTAAATGACACCTGCCCTGAAAAATGCCCTCGGGTAGGGAATAGGCAAGAAAATTCAACACATGAGAAATTTTTCAAGAAGTCAATAAGAGGAGGGAAGTTGTACTCATTCTTTAAAAAAAAAGGAAAAGAAAAAAAAGGACATGCCTAAAGCTCAGTATAAGGAATTATTAGACACATGCAAATTCAATTTCAAAAAGGTTTCAGCTCACACCAGTCATTTCCATCAGCAAAATGTCTACAAACTATAAATGCTGAAGGGGTTTTAGAGAACTGTGTACCTTCTAGCTGCTGGTGGGATGTAAAGTGGTAACAGCAATAACGCAAACTTAATGGAGTTTCTTGAAAAGGTAAAAATTGAGCTACCATATGATGCGGCAGGTCACCTTTTGGGCCTATAACCTAAGACCACCTAAATCGGAAAGACACAGGCAGGCAAATGTGCACTGCAGCTATATTGAAATAGCCAAGACATGGAAGCAGAAAAAGGGTTCATAAACAGATGAATGGACAAAGAAGAAGTGGTATACGTACCAAATAGCATAGTAGCCTCGGGAAAAAAATGAACAATGCCGTTTTCAGGACTACAGTTGAGCCTAGAAATAATCATATAACGTTAAGTAACTCAAAAGGGTACGACAAATATCCTATGATAACATTTATACATGTTATCCTACGATTGCTACCAATGAACATATTTCCACAGAAAAAGCCACTCACAGACTTATGAAATAAACTAATGGTTAGCCAAAATGAAAGGTGGGAGGATGGGTAAATTAGGACTATGGGGTTAACATACATATACTAATGTATGTTAAGTGTATAAAAACATGTAACAGATAAACTGTATGAATTATATAATCACCAATACCTTTAAAATATACATTTTGTAATCACATACATGGTAAGAGGACCCGAAGATGAACAGACATATGTATGAATCACTGAGCAGATCCTGTACAGCCAGGCAATCAAAACACTCTAATCAAATTTACTCCGATAAGAAATAGAAATTAAATTTAAAAAAACAAACATAAGTAAGGAGACATAAACTTCTGGGGGCTTGTCCCAGCACATTCCACTCTAATTTACAACCTCGGAACACTACCTCCAGGAAGATTCTGTTGCCCTAGTAACAAGAGATGAGAACGTAATAATGCTGCCGCCTTGTGGCTCTTTCCCACAACAGCAGCTTTAAACCCAGTGCTAATGTTTGCTTAATAGTCACAAGGACTGCAGGGCTCTAAATGACACCTGCCCTGAAAAATGCCCTGGGGTAGGGAATAGGCAAGAAAATTCAACACATTAGAAATTTTTCAAGAAGTCAATAAGAGGAGGGAAGTTGTACTCACTCTTTAAAAAAAAATGAAAAGAAAAAAAAAGGACATGCCTAAACCTCAGTATAAGGAATTATTAGACACATGCAAATGCAAATTCAAAAAGGTTTCAGCTCACACCAGTCATTTCCATCAGCAAAATGTCTACAAACTATAAATGCTGAAGGAGTTTTAGAGAACTGTGTACCTTCTAGATCCTGGTTGGATGTAAAGTGGTAACAGCACTAACGCAAACTGAATTGAGCTGTTGAAAAGGTAAAAATTGAGCTACCATATGATGCGGCAGGTCACCTTTTGGGCCTATAACCTAAGACCACCTGAATCGGAAAGACACAGGCAGGCAAATGAGCACTGCAGCAATATTGAAATAGCCAAGACATGGAAGCAGAAAAAAGGTTCATAAACAGATGAATGGACAGAGAAGAAGTGGTATATGGACAGAATGCAATAGTAGCCTCGGGGAAAAAATGAACAATGCCGTTTTAAGGACTAGAGTTGAGCCTAGAAATAATCATATAAGGTTAAGTAAGTCAAAAGGGTATGACAAATATCCTATGATATCATTTATACATGTTATCCTAAGATTGCTACCAATGAACATATTTCCACAGAAAAAGACACTCACAGACTTATGAAATAAACTAATTGTTAGCCAAAATGAAAGGTGGGAGGATGGGTAAATTAGGACTATGGGGTTAACATACATATACTAATGTATGTTAAGTGTATAAAAACATATAACAGATAAACTGTATGAATTATATAATCACCAATACCTTTAAAATATACATTCTGTAATAACATACATGGTAACAGAATCCGAAGATGAACAGACATATGTAGGAATCATTGAGCAGTTTCTGTACAGCCAGACAATCAAAACACTCTAATCAAATTTACTCCGATAAGAAATAGAAATTAAATTTAAAAAACAAACCTAAGTAAGGAGACATAAACTTCTGGGGGCTTGTCCCAGCACATTCCACTCTAATTTACAACCTCGGAACACTACCTCCAGGAAGATTCTGTTGCCCTAGTAACAAGAGATGAGAACGTAATAATGCTGCCGCCTTGTGGCTCTTTCCCACAACAGCAGCTTTAAACCCAGTGCTAATGGTTGCTTAATAGTCACATGGACTGCAGGGCTCTAAATGACACCTGCCCTGAAAAATGCCCTGGGGTAGGGAATAGGCAATAATATTCAACACATGAGAAATTTTTTAACAAGTCAATAAGAGGAGGGAAGTTGTACTCACTCTTTAAAAAAAAAGGAAAAGAAAAAAAAGGACATGCCTAAAGCTCAGTAGAATGAATTATTAGACACATGCAAATTCAAATTCAAAAAGGTTTCAGCTCACACCAGTCGTTTCCATCAGCAAAATGTCTACAAACTATAAATGCTGAAGGGGTTTTAGAGAACTGTGTACCTTCTAGCTGCTGGTGGGATGTAAAGTGGTAACAGCACTAACACAAACTGAATGGAGCTGCTTGAAAAGATAAAAATTGAGCTACCATATGATGCGGCAGGTCACCGTTTGGGCCTATAACCTAAGACTACCTGAATCGGAAAGACACAGGCAGGCAAATGAGCACTGCAGCAATATTGAAATAGCCAAGACATGGAAGCAGAAAAAAGGTTCATAAACAGATGAATGGACAAAGAAGAAGTGCTATACGTACCAAATAGAATAGTAGCCTCGGGAAAAAAATGAACAATGCCGTTTTCAGGACTACAGTTGAGCCTAGAAATAATCATATAACGTTAAGTAACTCAAAAGGGTACGACAAATATCCTATGAAAACATTTATACATGTTATCCTAAGATTGCTACCAATGAACATATTTCCACAGAAAAAGACAATCACAGACTTATCAAATAAACTAATGGGTAGCCAAAATGAAAGGTGGGAGGATGGGAAAATTAGGACTATGTGGTTAACATACATATACTAATGTATGTTAAGTGTATAAAAACATATAACAGATAAACTGTATGAATTATATAATCACCAATACCTTTAAAATATACATTTTGTAATCACATACATGGTAACAGGACCCGAAGATGAACAGACATATGTATGAATCATTGAGCAGATTCTGTACAGCCAGGCAATCAAAACACTCTAATCAAATTTACTCTGATAAGAAATAGAAATTAAATTTAAAAAACAAACATAAGTAAGGAGACATAAACTTCTGGGGGCTTGTCCCAGCACATTCCACTCTAATTTACAACCTCGGAACACTACCTCCAGAGAGACTCTGTTGCCGTAGTAACAAGAGTTGAGAACGTAATAATGCTGCGGCCTTGTGGCTGTTTCCCACAACAGCAGCTTTAAACCCAGTACTAATAGTTGCTTAATAGTCACAAGGACTGCAGGGCTCTAAATGACACCTGCCCTGAAAAATGCCCTCGGGTAGGGAATAGGCAAGAAAATTCAACACATGAGAAATTTTTCAAGAAGTCAATAAGAGGAGGGAAGTTGTACTCACTCTTTAAAAAAAAAGGAAAAGAAAAAAAAGGACATGCCTAAAGCTCAGTATAAGGAATATTAGACACATGCAAATTCAAATTCAAAAAGGTTTCAGCTCACACCAGTCATTTCCATCAGCAAAATGTCTATAAACTATGAATGCTGAAGGGGTTTTAGAGAACTGTGTACCTTCTAGCTGCTGGTGGGATGTAAAGTGGTAACAGCACTAACGCAAACTGAATGGAGATTCTTGAGAAGGTAAAAATTGAGCTACCATATGATGCAGCAGGTCACCCTTTGGGCCTATAACCTAAGACCACCTGAATCGGAAAGACACAGGCAGGCAAATGAGCACTGCAGCAATATTGAAATAGCCAAGACATGGAAGCAGAAAAAAGGTTCATAAACAGATGAATGGACAAAGAAGAAGTAGTATACGTACCAAATAGAATAGTAGCCTGGGGAAAAAAATGAACAACGCCGTTTTCAGGACTACAGTTGAGCCTAGAAATAATCATATAAGGTTAAGTAACTCAAAAGGGTACGACAAATATCCTATGATAATATTTATACATGTTATCCTAAGATTGCTACCAATGAACATATTTCCACAGAAAAAGACACTCACAGACTTATGAAATAAACTAATGGTTAGCAAAATGAAAGGTGGGAGGATGGGTAAATTAGGACTATGGTGTTAACATACATATACTAATGTATGTTAAGTGTATAACAACATATAACAGATAAACTGTATGAATTATATAATCACCAATACCTTTAAAATATACATTTTGTAATCACATACATGGTAACAGGACCCGAAGATGAACAGACATATGTATGAATCATTGAGCAGATCCTGTACAGCCAGGCAATCAAAACACTCTAATCAAATTTACGCTGATAAGAAATAGAAATGAAATTTAAAAAACAAACATAAGTAAGGAGACATAAACTTCTGGGGGCTTGTCCCAGCACATTCCACTCTAATTTACAACCTCAGAACACTACCTCCAGGAAGATTCTTTTGCCCTAGTAACAAGAGTTGAGAACGTAATAATGCTGCCGCCTTGTGGCTGTTTCCCACAACAGCAGCTTTAAACCCAGTGCTAATGGTTGCTTAATAGTCACAACGACTGCAGGGGTCTAAATGACACCTGCCCTCAAAAAGTGCCCTTGGGTAGGGAATAGGCAAGAAAATTCAACACATGAGAAATTTTTCAAAAAGTGAATATGAAGAGGGAAGTTGTACTCACACTTTAACAAAAAAAGGAAAAGAAGAAAAAGGATATGCCTAAAGATCAGTATAAGGAATTATTCGCCACATGCGTATCCAACCTCCATAAAGGTTTCAGCTCACAACAGTCAAATGGCCATCAGCAAAAGTCTACAAACTATAAATGCTGAAGGTGTTTTAGAGAAATGTGTACCTTCTATCTGCTGCTGGGATGTAAAGTGGTAACAGCACTAACACAAACTGAATGGAGCCGCTTGAAAAGGTAGAAATTGAGCTACCATATGATGCGGCAGGGCACCTCTCGGGCTTATAACCTAAGACCACCAGAATCGGAAAGACACAGGCAGTCAAATGTGCACTGCAGCAATACTGAAATAGCCAAGACATGGAAGCAAAAAAAGGTCCATAAACAGATGAATGGACAGAGAAGAAGTGGTATATGGACAGAATGGAATAGTAGCCTCGGGAAAAAAATGAACAATGCCGTTTTCAGGACTACAGTAGAGCCTAGAAATAATAATATAAGGTTAAGTAAGTCAAAAGGGTATGACAAATATCCTATGATATCATTTATACATGTTATCCTAAGATAGCTACCAATGAACATATTTCCACAGAAAAAGACACTCACAGACTTATGAAATAAACTAATGGTTAGCCAAAATGAAAGGTGGGAGGATGGGTAAATTAGGACTATGGGGTTAACATACATATACTAATGTATGTTAAGTGTATAAAAACATATAACAGATAAACTGTATGAATTATATAATCACCAATACCTTTAAAATATACATTCTGTATTCACATACATGGTAACAGAATCCGAAGATGAACAGACATATGTAGGAATCATTGAGCAGATTCTGTACAGCCAGACAATCAAAAAACTCTAATCAAATTTACTCCAAAAAGAAATAGAATTAAATTTAAAAAACAAACATAAGTAAGGAGACATAAACTTCTGGGGGCTCGTCCCAGCACATTCCACTCTAATTTACAACCACGGAACACTACCTCCAGGAAGATTCTGTTGCCCTAGTAACAAGAGATGAGAACGTAATAATGCTGCCGCCTTGTGGCTGTTTCCCACAACAGCAACATTAAACCCAGTGCTAATGGTTGCTTAATAGTCACAAGGACTGCAGGGCTCTAAATGACACCTGCCCTTAAAAATGCCCTGGGGTAGGGAATAGGCAAGAAAATTCAACACATGAGAAATTTTTCAAGAAGTCAATAAGAGGAGGGAAGTTGTACTCACTCTTTAAAAAAAAAGGAAAAGAAAAAAAAGGACATGCCTAAAGCTCAGTATAAGGAATTATTAGACACATGCAAATTCAAATTCAAAAAGGTTTCAGCTCACACCAGTCGTTTCCATCAGCAAAATGTCTACAAACTATAAATGCTGAAGGGGTTTTAGAGAACTGTGTACCTTCTAGCTGCTGGTGGGATGTAAAGTGGTAACAGCACTAACACAAACTGAATGGAGCTGCTTGAAAAGATAAAAATTGAGCTACCATATGATGCGGCAGGTCACCTTTTGGGCATATAACCTAAGACCACCTGAATCGGAAAAACACAGGCAGGCAAATGAGCACTGCAGCAATATTGAAATAGCCAAGACATGGAAGCAGAAAAAAGGTTCATAAACAGATGAATGGACAAAGAAGAAGTGGTATACGTACCAAATAGAATAGTAGCCTCGGGAAAAAAATGAACAATGCCGTTTTCAGGACTACAGTTGAGCCTAGAAATAATCATATAAGGTTAAGTAACTCAAAAGGGTACGACAAATATCCTATGATAATATTTATACATGTTATCCTAAGATTGCTACCAATGAACATATTTCCACAAAAAAAGACACTCACAGACTTATGAAATAAACTAATGGTTAGCAAAATGAAAGGTGGGAGGATGGGTAAATTAGGACTATGGGGTTAACATACATATACTAATGTATGTTAAGTGTATAAAAACATATAACAGATAAACTGTATGAATTATATAATCACCAATACCTTTAAAATATACATTCTGTAATCACATACATGGTAACAGGACCCGAAGATGAACAGACATATGTATGAATCATTGAGCAGATCCTGTACAGCCAGGTAATCAAAACACTCTAATCAAATTTACACTGATAAGAAATAGAAATGAAATTTAAAAACAAACATAACTAAGGAGACATAAACTTCTGGGGGCTTGTCCCAGCACATTCCACTCTAATTTACAACCTCAGAACACTACCTCCAGGAATATTCTGTTGCCCTAGTAACAAGAGTTGAGAACGTAATAATGCTGACGCCTTGTGGCTGTTTCCCACAACAGCAGCTTTAAACCCAGTGCTAATGGTTGCTTAATAGTCACAACGACTGCAGGGGTCTAAATGACACCTGCCCTCAAAAAGTGCCCTTGGGTAGGGAATAGGCAAGAAAATTCAACACATGAGAAATTTTTCAAAAAGTGAATATGAAGAGGGAAGTTGTACTCACACTTTAACAAAAAAAGGAAAAGAAGAAAAAGGATATGCCTAAAGATCAGTATAAGGAATTATTCGCCACATGCGTATCCAACCTCCATAAAGGTTTCAGCTCACAACAGTCAAATGGCCATCAGCAAAAGTCTACAAACTATAAATGCTGAAGGGGTTTTAGAGAAATGTGTACCTTCTATCTGCTGCTGGGATGTAAAGTGGTAACAGCACTAACGCAAACTGAATGGAGCCCCTTGAAAAGGTAGAAATTGAGCTACCATATGATGCGGCAGGGCACCTCTCGGGCTTATAACCTAAGACCACCAGAATCGGAAAGACACAGGCAGTCAAATGTGCACTGCAGCAATACTGAAATAGCCAAGACATGGAAGCAAAAAAAGGTCCATAAACAGATGAATGGACAGAGAAGAAGTGGTATATGGACAGAATGGAATAGTAGCCTCGGGAAAAAAATGAACAATGCCGTTTTCAGGACTACAGTAGAGCCTAGAAATAATAATATAAGGTTAAATAAGTCAAAAGGGTATGACAAATATCCTATGATATCATTTATACATGTTATCCTAAGATTGCTACCAATGAACATATTTCCACAGAAAAAGACACTCACAGACTTATGAAATAAACTAATGGTTAGCCAAAATGAAAGGGGGGAGGATGGGTAAATTAGGACTATGGGATTAACATAAATATACTAATGTATGTTACATGCATATAAACATATAACAGATAAACTATATGAATTATATAATCACCAATACCTTTAAAATATACATTCTGTATTCACATACATGGTAACAGAATCCGAAGATGAACAGACATATGTAGGAATCATTGAGCAGATTCTGTACAGCCAGACAATCAAAAAACTCTAATCAAATTTACTCCAAAAAGAAATAGAATTAAATTTAAAAAACAAACATAAGTAAGGAGACATAAACTTCTGGGGGCTCGTCCCAGCACATTCCACTCTAATTTACAACCACGGAACACTACCTCCAGGAAGATTCTGTTGCCCTAGTAACAAGAGATGAGAACGTAATAATGCTGCCGCCTTGTGGCTGTTTCCCACAACAGCAGCATTAAACCCAGTGCTAATGGTTGCTTAATAGTCACAAGGACTGCAGGGCTCTAAATGACACCTGCCCTGAAAAATGCCCTGGGGTAGGGAATAGGCAAGAAAATTCAACACATGAGAAATTTTTCAAGAAGTCAATAAGAGGAGGGAAGTTGTACTCACTCTTTAAAAAAAAGGAAAAGAAAAAAAAGGACATGCCTAAAGCTCAGTATAAGGAATTATTAGACACATGCAAATTCAAATTCAAAAAGGTTTCAGCTCACACCAGTCATTTCCATCAGCAAAATGTCTATAAACTATAAATGCTGAAGGGGTTTTAGAGAACTATGTACCTTCTAGCTGCTGGTGGGATGTAAAGTGGTAACAGCACTAACGCAAACTGAATGGAGCTGCTTGAAAAGGTAAAAATTGAGCTACCATATGATGCAGCAGGGCACCTCTTGGGCTTATAACCTAAGACTACCAGAATCGGAAAGACACAGGCAGTCAAATGTGCACTGCAGCAATATTGAAATAGCAAAGACATGGAAGCAAAAAAAATGTCCATAAACAGATGAATGGACAGAGAAGAAGTGGTATACGGACAGAATGGAATAGTAGCCTCGGGAAAAAAATGAACAATGCCGTTTTCAGGACTACAGTTGAGCCTAGAAATAATCATATAACGTTAAGTAACTCAAAAGGGTACGACAAATATCCTATGATAACATTTATACATGTTATCCTAAGATTGCTACCAATGAACATATTTCCACAGAAAAAGACACTCACAGACTTATGAAATAAACTAATGGTTAGCCAAAATGAAAGGTGGGAGGATGGGTTAACTAGGACTATGGGGTTAACATACATATACTAATGTATGTTAAGTGTATAAAAACATATAACAGATAAACTGTATGAATTATATAATCACCAATACCTTTAAAATATACATTTTGTAATCACATACATGGTAACAGGACCCGAGGATGAACAGACATATGTATGAATCATTGAGCAGATTCTGTACAGCCAGGCAATCAAAACACTAAAATCAAATTTACTCCGATAAGAAATAGAAATTAAATTTAAAAAACAAACATAAGTAAGGAGACATAAACTTCTGGAGGCTTGTCCCAGCACATTCCACTCTAATTTACAACCTCGGAACACTACCTCCAGGAAGACGCTGTTGCCATAGTAACAAGAGTTGAGAACGTAATAATGCTGCCGCCTTGTGGCTGTTTCCCACAACAGCAGCTTTAAACCCAGTGCTAATGGTTGCTTAATAGTCAAAACGACTGCAGGGGTCTAAATGACACCTGCCCTCAAAAAATGCCCTGGGGTAGGGAATACGCAAAAAAATTCAACACATGAGAAATTTTTCAAAAAGTGAATATGAAGAGGGAAGTTGTACTCACACTTTAACAAAAAAAGGAAAAGAAGAAAAAGGATATGCCTAAAGATCAGTATAATGAATTATTCGCCACATGCGTATCCAACCTCCAAAAAGGTTTCAGCTCACACCAGTCAAATGGCCATCAGCAAAAAGTCTACAAACTATAAATGCTGAAGGGGTTTTAGAGAAATGTATACCTTCTATCTGCTGCTGGAATGTAAAGTGGTAACAGCACTAACGCAAACTGAATGGAGCTGCTTGAAAAGGTACAAATTGAGCTACCATATGATGCGGCAGGGCACCTCTTCGGCTTATAACCTAAGACTACCAGAATCGGAAAGACACAGGCAGTCAAATGTGCACTGCAGCAATATGGAAATAGCAAAGACATGGAAGCAAAAAAAATGTCTATAAACAGATGAATGGACAGAGAAGAAGTGGTATATGGACAGAATGCAATAGTAGCCTCGGGGAAAAAATGAACAATGCCGTTTTAAGGACTAGAGTTGAGCCTAGAAATAATCATATAAGGTTAAGTAGGTCAAAAGGGTATGACAAATATCCTATGATATCATTTATACATGTTATCCTAAGATTGCTACCAATGAACATATTTCCACAGAAAAAGACACTCACAGACTTATGAAATAAATTAATTGTTAGCCAAAATGAAAGGTGGGAGGATGGGTAAATTAGGACTATGGGGTTAACATACATATACTAATGTATGTTAAGTGTATAAAAACATATAACAGATAAACTGTATGAATTATATATAATCACCAATACCTTTAAAATATACATTCTGTAATAACATACATGGTAACAGAATCCGAAGATGAACAGACATATATAGGAATCATTTGCAGTTTCTGTACAGCCAGACAATCAAAACACTCTAATCAAATTTACTCCGATAAGAAATAGAAATTTAATTTAAAAAACAAACCTAAGTAAGGAGACATAAACTTCTGGGGGCTTGTCCCAGCACATTCCACTCTAATTTACAACCTCGGAACACTACCACCAGGAAGATTCTGTTGCCCTAGTAACAAGAGATGAGAACGTAATAATGCTGCCGCCTTGTGGCTCTTTCCCACAACAGCAGCTTTAAACCCAGTGCTAATGGTTGCTTAATAGTCACATGGACTGCAGGGCTCTAAATGACACCTGCCCTGAAAAATGCCCTGGGGTAGGGAATAGGCAAGAATATTCAACACATGAGAAATTTTTCAAGAAGTCAATAAGAGGAGGGAAGTTGTACTCACTCTTTAAAAAAAAGGAAAAGAAAAAAAAGGACATGCCTAAAGCTCAGTAGAATGAATTATTAGACACATGCAAATTCAAATTCAAAAAGGTTTCAGCTCACACCAGTCGTTTCCATCAGCAAAATGTCTACAAACTATAAATGCTGAAGGGGTTTTAGAGAACTGTGTACCTTCTAGCTGCTGGTGGGATGTAAAGTGGTAAGAGCACTAACGCAAACTGAATGGAGTTTCTTGAAAAGGTAAAAATTGAGCTACCATATGATGCGGCAGGTCACCTTTTGGGCCTATAACCTAAGACCACCTAAATCGGAAAGACACAGGCAGGCAAAGGTGCACTGCAGCAATATTGAAATAGCCAAGACATGGAAGCAGAAAAAGGGTTCATAAACAGATGAATGGACAAAGAAGAAGTGGTATACGTACCAAATAGCATAGTAGCCTCGGGAAAAAAATGAACAATACCGTTTTCCGGACTACAGTTGAGCCTAGAAATAATCATATAAGGTTAAGTAACTCAAAAGGGTACGACAAATATCCTATGATAACATTTATACATGTTATCCTACGATTGCTACCAATGAACATATTTCCACAGAAAAGACACTCACAGACTTATGAAATAAACTAATGGTTAGCCAAAATGAAAGGTGGGAGGATGGGTAAATTAGGACTATGGGGTTAACATACATATACTAATGTATGTTAAGTGTATAAAAACATATAACAGATAAACTGTATGAATTATATAATCACCAATACCTTTAAAATATACATTCTGTAATAACATACATGGTAAGAGGACCCGAAGATGAACAGACATATGTATGAATCACTGAGCAGATCCTGTACAGCCAGGCAATCAAAACACTCTAATCAAATTTACTCCGATAAGAAATAGAAATTAAATTTAAAAAAACAAACATAAGTAAGGAGACATAAACTTCTGGGGGCTTGTCCCAGCACATTCCACTCTAATTTACAACCTCGGAACACTACCTCCAGGAAGATTCTGTTGCCCTAGTAACAAGAGATGAGAACGTCATAATGCTGCTGCCTTGTGGCTCTTTCCCACAACAGCAGCTTTAAACCCAGTGCTAATGTTTGCTTAATAGTCACAAGGACTGCAGGGCTCTAAATGACACCTGCCCTTAAAAATGCCCTGGGGTAGGGAATAGGCAAGTAAATTCAACACATTAGAAATTTTTCAAGAAGTCAATAAGAGGAGGGAAGTTGTACTCACTCTTTAAAAAAAAAGGAAAAGAGAAAAAAGGACATTCCTAAACCTCAGTATAAGGAATTATTAGACACATGCAAATGCAAATTCAAAAAGGTTTCAGCTCTCACCAGTCATTTCCATCAGCAAAATGTCTACAAACTAAAAATGCTGAAGGAGTTTTAGAGAACTGTGTACCTTCTAGATCCTGGTTGGATGTAAAGTGGTAACAGCACTAACGCAAACTGAATTGAGCTGTTGGAAAGGTAAAAATTGAGCTACCATATGATGCGGCAGGTCACCTTTTGGGCCTATAACCTAAGACCACCTGAATCGGAAAGACACAGGCAGGCAAATGAGCACTGCAGCAATATTGAAATAGCCAAGACATGGAAGCAGAAAAAAGGTTCATAAACAGATGAATGGACAAAGAAGAAGTGGTATACGTACCAAATAGAATAGTAGCCTCGGGAAAAAAATGAACAATGCCGTTTTCAGGACTACAGTTGAGCCTAGAAATAATCATATAAGGTTAAGTAACTCAAAAGGGTACGACAAATATCCTATGATAACATTTATACATGTTATCCTAAGACAGCTACCAATGAACATATTTCCACAGAAAAAGACACTCACAGACTTATGAAATAAACTAATGGTTAGACAAAATGAAAGGTGGGAGGATGGGTAAACTAGGACTATGGGGTTAACATACATATACTAATGTATGTTAAGTGTATAAAAACATATAACAGATAAACTGTATGAATTATATAATCACCAATACCTTTAAAATATACATTCTGTAATCACATACATGGTAACAGAATCCGAAGATGAACAGACATATGTAGGAATCATTGAGCAGTTTCTGTACAGCCAGACAATCAAAACACTCTAATCAAATTTACTCAGATAAGAAATAGAAATTAAATTTAAAAAACAAACCTAAGTAAGGAGACATAAACTTCTGGGGGCTTGTCCCAGCACATTCCACTCTAATTTACAACCTCGGAACACTACCTCCAGGAAGATTCTGTTGCCCTAGTAACAAGAGATGAGAACGTAATAATGCTGCCACCTTGTGGCTCTTTCCCACAACAGCAGCTTTAAACCCAGTGCTAATGGTTGCTTAATAGTCACATGGACTGCAGGGCTCTAAATGACACCTGCCCTGAAAAATGCCCTGGGGTAGGGAATAGGCAATAATATTCAACACATGAGAAATTTTTCAAGAAGTCAATAAGAGGAGGGAAGTTGTACTCACTCTTTAAAAAAAAAGGAAAAGAAAAAAAAGGACATGCCTAAAGCTCAGTAGAATGAATTATTAGACACATGCAAATTCAAATTCAAAAAGGTTTCAGCTCACAACAGTCGTTTCCATCAGCAAAATGTCTACAAACTATAAATGCTGAAGGGGTTTTAGAGAACAGTGTACCTTCTAGCTGCGGGTGGGATGTAAAGTGGTAACAGCATTAACACAAACTGAATGGAGCTGCTTGAAAAGATAAAAATTGAGCTACCATATGATGCGGCAGGTCACCTTTTGAGCCTATAACCTAAGACCACCTGAATGGGAAAGACACAGGCAGGCAAATGAGCACTGCAGCAATATTGAAATAGCCAAGACATGGAAGCAGAAAAAAGGTTCATAAACAGATGAATGGACAAAGAAGAAGTGGTATACATACCAAATAGAATAGTAGCCTCGGGAAAAAAATGAACAATGCCGTTTTCAGGACTACAGTTGAGCCTAGAAATAATCATATAACGTTAAGTAACTCAAAAGGGTACGACAAATATCCTATGAAAACATTTATACATGTTATCCTAAGATTGCTACCAATGAACATATTTCCACAGAAAAAGACACTCACAGACTTATCAAATAAACTAATGGTTAGCCAAAATGAAAGGTGGGAGGATGGGTAAATTACGACTATGGGGTTAACATACATATAGTAATGTATGTTAAGTGTATAAAAACATATAACAGATAAACTGTATGAATTATATAATCACCAATACCTTTAAAATATACATTTTGTAATCACATACATGGTAACAGGACCCAAAGATGAACAGACATATGTATGAATCATTGAGCAGATTCTGTACAGCCAGGCAATCAAAACACTCTAATCAAATTTACTCTGATAAGAAATAGAAATTAAATTTAAAAAACAAACATAAGTAAGGAGACATAAACTTCTGGGGGCTTGTCCCAGCACATTCCACTCTAATTTACAACCTCGGAACACTACCTCCAGGAAGATTCTGTTGCCCTAGTAACAAGAGTTGAGAACGTAATAATGCTGCCGCCTTGTGGCTGTTTCCCACAACAGCAGCTTTAAACCCAGTGCTAATGGTTGCTTAATAGTCACAACGACTGCAGGGGTCTAAATGACACCTGCCCTCAAAAAGTGCCCTTGGGTAGGGAATAGGCAAGAAAATTCAACACATGAGAAATTTTTCAAAAAGTGAATATGAAGAGGGAACTTGTACTCACACTTTAACAAAAAAAGGAAAAGAAGAAAAAGGATATGCCTAAAGATCAGTATAAGGAATTATTCGCCACATGCGTATCCAACCTCCATAAAGGTTTCAGCTCAGAACAGACAAATGGCCATCAGCAAAAGTCTACAAACTATAAATGCTGAAGGTGTTTTAGAGAAATGTGTACCTTCTATCTGCCGCTGGGATGTAAAGTGGTAACAGCACTAACGCAAACTGAATGGAGCCGCTTGAAAAGGTAGAAATTGAGCTACCATATGATGCGGCAGGGCACCTCTCGGGCTTATAACCTAAGACCACCAGAATCGGAAAGACACAGGCAGTCAAATGTGCACTGCAGCAATACTGAAATAGCCAAGACATGGAAGCAAAAAAAGGTCCATAAACAGATGAATGGACAGAGAAGAAGTGGTATATGGACAGAATGGAATAGTAGCCTCGGGAAAAAAATGAACAATGCCGTTTTCAGGACTACAGTAGAGCCTAGAAATAATAATATAAGGTTAAGTAAGTCAAAAGGGTATGACAAATATCCTATGATATCATTTATACATGTTATCCTAAGATTGCTACCAATGAACATATTTCCACAGAAAAAGACACTCACAGACTTATGAAATAAACTAATGGTTAGCCAAAATGAAAGGTGGGAGGATGGGTTAACTAGGACTATGGGGTTAACATACATATACTAATGTATGTTAAGTGTATAACAACATATAACAGATAAACTGTATGAATTATATAATCACCAATACCTTTAAAATATACATTTTGTAATCACATACATGGTAACAGGACCCGAAGATGAACAGACATATGTATGAATCATTGAGCAGATCCTGTACAGCCAGGCAATCAAAACACTCTAATCAAATTTACGCTGATAAGAAATAGAAATGAAATTTAAAAAACAAACATAAGTAAGGAGACATAAACTTCTGGGGGCTTGTCCCAGCACATTCCACTCTAATTTACAACCTCAGAACACTACCTCCAGGAAGATTCTGTTGCCCTAGTAACAAGAGTTGAGAACGTAATAATGCTGCCGCCTTGTGGCTGTTTCCCACAACAGCAGCTTTAAACCCAGTGCTAATGGTTGCTTAATAGTCACAACGACTGCAGGGGTCTAAATGACACCTGCCCTCAAAAAGTGCCCTTGGGTAGGGAATAGGCAAGAAAATTCAACACATGAGAAATTTTTCAAAAAGTGAATATGAAGAGGGAAGTTGTACTCACACTTTAACAAAAAAAGGAAAAGAAGAAAAAGGATATGCCTAAAGATCAGTATAAGGAATTATTCGCCACATGCGTATCCAACCTCCATAAAGGTTTCAGCTCACAACAGTCAAATGGCCATCAGCAAAAGTCTACAAACTATAAATGCTGAAGGTGTTTTAGAGAAATGTGTACCTTCTATCTGCTGCTGGGATGTAAAGTGTTAACAGCACTAACACAAACTGAATGGAGCCGCTTGAAAAGGTAGAAATTGAGCTACCATATGATGCGGCAGGGCACCTCTCGGGCTTATAACCTAAGACCACCAGAATCGGAAAGACACAGGCAGTCAAATGTGCACTGCAGCAATACTGAAATAGCCAAGACATGGAAGCAAAAAAAGGTCCATAAACAGATGAATGGACAGAGAAGAAGTGGTATATGGACAGAATGGAATAGTAGCCTCGGGAAAAAAATGAACAATGCCGTTTTCAGGACTACAGTAGAGCCTAGAAATAATAATATAAGGTTAAGTAAGTCAAAAGGGTATGACAAATATCCTATGATATCATTTATACATGTTATCCTAAGATAGCTACCAATGAACATATTTCCACAGAAAAAGACACTCACAGACTTATGAAATAAACTAATGGTTAGCCAAAATGAAAGGTGGGAGGATGGGTAAATTAGGACTATGGGGTTAACATACATATACTAATGTATGTTAAGTGTATAAAAACATATAACAGATAAACTGTATGAATTATATAATCACCAATACCTTTAAAATATACATTCTGTATTCACATACATGGTAACAGAATCCGAAGATGAACAGACATATGTAGGAATCATTGAGCAGATTCTGTACAGCCAGACAATCAAAAAACTCTAATCAAATTTACTCCAAAAAGAAATAGAATTAAATTTAAAAAACAAACATAAGTAAGGAGACATAAACTTCTGGGGGCTCGTCCCAGCACATTCCACTCTAATTTACAACCACGGAACACTACCTCCAGGAAGATTCTGTTGCCCTAGTAACAAGAGATGAGAAGGTAATAATGCTGCCGCCTTGTGGCTGTTTCCCACAACAGCAACATTAAACCCAGTGCTAATGGTTGCTTAATAGTCACAAGGACTGCAGGGCTCTAAATGACACCTGCCCTTAAAAATGCCCTGGGGTAGGGAATAGGCAAGAAAATTCAACACATGAGAAATTTTTCAAGAAGTCAATAAGAGGAGGGAAGTTGTACTCACTCTTTAAAAAAAAAGGAAAAGAAAAAAAAGGACATGCCTAAAGCTCAGTATAAGGAATTATTAGACACATGCAAATTCAAATTCAAAAAGGTTTCAGCTCACACCAGTCGTTTCCATCAGCAAAATGTCTACAAACTATAAATGCTGAAGGGGTTTTAGAGAACTGTGTACCTTCTAGCTGCTGGTGGGATGTAAAGTGGTAACAGCACTAACACAAACTGAATGGAGCTGCTTGAAAAGATAAAAATTGAGCTACCATATGATGCGGCAGGTCACCTTTTGGGCATATAACCTAAGACCACCTGAATCGGAAAAACACAGGCAGGCAAATGAGCACTGCAGCAATATTGAAATAGCCAAGACATGGAAGCAGAAAAAAGGTTCATAAACAGATGAATGGACAAAGAAGAAGTGGTATACGTACCAAATAGAATAGTAGCCTCGGGAAAAAAATGAACAATGCCGTTTTCAGGACTACAGTTGAGCCTAGAAATAATCATATAACGTTAAGTAACTCAAAAGGGTACGACAAATATCCTATGAAAACATTTATACATGTTATCCTAAGATTGCTACCAATGAACATATTTCCACAGAAAAAGACACTCACAGACTTATGAAATAAACTAATGGTTAGCAAAATGAAAGGTGGGAGGATGGGTAAATTAGGACTATGGGGTTAACATACATATACTAATGTATGTTAAGTGTATAAAAACATATAACAGATAAACTGTATGAATTATATAATCACCAATACCTTTAAAATATACATTTTGTAATCACATACATGGTAACAGGACCCGAAGATGAACAGACATATGTATGAATCATTGAGCAGATCCTGTACAGCCAGGTAATCAAAACACTCTAATCAAATTTACACTGATAAGAAATAGAAATGAAATTTAAAAACAAACATAACTAAGGAGACATAAACTTCTGGGGGCTTGTCCCAGCACATTCCACTCTAATTTACAACCTCAGAACACTACCTCCAGGAATATTCTGTTGCCCTAGTAACAAGAGTTGAGAACGTAATAATGCTGACGCCTTGTGGCTGTTTCCCACAACAGCAGCTTTAAACCCAGTGCTAATGGTTGCTTAATAGTCACAACAACTGCAGGGGTCTAAATGACACCTGCCCTCAAAAAGTGCCCTTGGGTAGGGAATAGGCAAGAAAATTCAACACATGAGAAATTTTTCAAAAAGTGAATATGAAGAGGGAAGTTGTACTCACACTTTAACAAAAAAAGGAAAAGAAGAAAAAGGATATGCCTAAAGATCAGTATAAGGAATTATTCGCCACATGCGTATCCAACCTCCATAAAGGTTTCAGCTCACAACAGTCAAATGGCCATCAGCAAAAGTCTACAAACTATAAATGCTGAAGGGGTTTTAGAGAAATGTGTACCTTCTATCTGCTGCTGGGATGTAAAGTGGTAACAGCACTAACGCAAACTGAATGGAGCCCCTTGAAAAGGTAGAAATTGAGCTACCATATGATGCGGCAGGGCACCTCTCGGGCTTATAACCTAAGACCACCAGAATCGGAAAGACACAGGCAGTCAAATGTGCACTGCAGCAATACTGAAATAGCCAAGACATGGAAGCAAAAAAAGGTCCATAAACAGATGAATGGACAGAGAAGAAGTGGTATATGGACAGAATGGAATAGTAGCCTCGGGAAAAAAATGAACAATGCCGTTTTCAGGACTACAGTAGAGCCTAGAAATAATAATATAAGGTTAAATAAGTCAAAAGGGTATGACAAATATCCTATGATATCATTTATACATGTTATCCTAAGATTGCTACCAATGAACATATTTCCACAGAAAAAGACACTCACAGACTTATGAAATAAACTAATGGTTAGCCAAAATGAAAGGGGGGAGGATGGGTAAATTAGGACTATGGGATTAACATAAATATACTAATGTATGTTACATGCATATAAACATATAACAGATAAACTATATGAATTATATAATCACCAATACCTTTAAAATATACATTCTGTATTCACATACATGGTAACAGAATCCGAAGATGAACAGACATATGTAGGAATCATTGAGCAGATTCTGTACAGCCAGACAATCAAAAAACTCTAATCAAATTTACTCCAAAAAGAAATAGAATTAAATTTAAAAAACAAACATAAGTAAGGAGACATAAACTTCTGGGGGCTCGTCCCAGCACATTCCACTCTAATTTACAACCACGGAACACTACCTCCAGGAAGATTCTGTTGCCCTAGTAACAAGAGATGAGAACGTAATAATGCTGCCGCCTTGTGGCTGTTTCCCACAACAGCAGCATTAAACCCAGTGCTAATGGTTGCTTAGTAGTCACAAGGACTGCAGGGCTCTAAATGACACCTGCCCTGAAAAATGCCCTGGGGTAGGGAATAGGCAAGAAAATTCAACACATGAGAAATTTTTCAAGAAGTCAATAAGAGGAGGGAAGTTGTACTCACTCTTTAAAAAAAAGGAAAAGAAAAAAAAGGACATGCCTAAAGCTCAGTATAAGGAATTATTAGACACATGCAAATTCAAATTCAAAAAGGTTTCAGCTCACACCAGTCATTTCCATCAGCAAAATGTCTATAAACTATAAATGCTGAAGGGGTTTTAGAGAACTATGTACCTTCTAGCTGCTGGTGGGATGTAAAGTGGTAACAGCACTAACGCAAACTGAATGGAGCTGCTTGAAAAGGTAAAAATTGAGCTACCATATGATGCAGCAGGGCACCTCTTGGGCTTATAACCTAAGACTACCAGAATCGGAAAGACACAGGCAGTCAAATGTGCACTGCAGCAATATTGAAATAGCAAAGACATGGAAGCAAAAAAAATGTCCATAAACAGATGAATGGACAGAGAAGAAGTGGTATACGGACAGAATGGAATAGTAGCCTCGGGAAAAAAATGAACAATGCCGTTTTCAGGACTACAGTTGAGCCTAGAAATAATCATATAACGTTAAGTAACTCAAAAGGGTACGACAAATATCCTATGATAACATTTATACATGTTATCCTAAGATTGCTACCAATGAACATATTTCCACAGAAAAAGACACTCACAGACTTATGAAATAAACTAATGGTTAGCCAAAATGAAAGGTGGGAGGATGGGTTAACTAGGACTATGGGGTTAACATACATATACTAATGTATGTTAAGTGTATAAAAACATATAACAGATAAACTGTATGAATTATATAATCACCAATACCTTTAAAATATACATTTTGTAATCACATACATGGTAACAGGACCCGAGGATGAACAGACATATGTATGAATCATTGAGCAGATTCTGTACAGCCAGGCAATCAAAACACTAAAATCAAATTTACTCCGATAAGAAATAGAAATTAAATTTAAAAAACAAACATAAGTAAGGAGACATAAACTTCTGGAGGCTTGTCCCAGCACATTCCACTCTAATTTACAACCTCGGAACACTACCTCCAGGAAGACGCTGTTGCCATAGTAACAAGAGTTGAGAACGTAATAATGCTGCCGCCTTGTGGCTGTTTCCCACAACAGCAGCTTTAAACCCAGTGCTAATGGTTGCTTAATAGTCAAAACGACTGCAGGGGTCTAAATGACACCTGCCCTCAAAAAATGCCCTGGGGTAGGGAATACGCAAAAAAATTCAACACATGAGAAATTTTTCAAAAAGTGAATATGAAGAGGGAAGTTGTACTCACACTTTAACAAAAAAAGGAAAAGAAGAAAAAGGATATGCCTAAAGATCAGTATAATGAATTATTCGCCACATGCGTATCCAACCTCCAAAAAGGTTTCAGCTCACACCAGTCAAATGGCCATCAGCAAAAAGTCTACAAACTATAAATGCTGAAGGGGTTTTAGAGAAATGTATACCTTCTATCTGCTGCTGGAATGTAAAGTGGTAACAGCACTAACGCAAACTGAATGGAGCTGCTTGAAAAGGTACAAATTGAGCTACCATATGATGCGGCAGGGCACCTCTTCGGCTTATAACCTAAGACTACCAGAATCGGAAAGACACAGGCAGTCAAATGTGCACTGCAGCAATATGGAAATAGCAAAGACATGGAAGCAAAAAAAATGTCTATAAACAGATGAATGGACAGAGAAGAAGTGGTATATGGACAGAATGCAATAGTAGCCTCGGGGAAAAAATGAACAATGCCGTTTTAAGGACTAGAGTTGAGCCTAGAAATAATCATATAAGGTTAAGTAGGTCAAAAGGGTATGACAAATATCCTATGATATCATTTATACATGTTATCCTAAGATTGCTACCAATGAACATATTTCCACAGAAAAAGACACTCACAGACTTATGAAATAAATTAATTGTTAGCCAAAATGAAAGGTGGGAGGATGGGTAAATTAGGACTATGGGGTTAACATACATATACTAATGTATGTTAAGTGTATAAAAACATATAACAGATAAACTGTATGAATTATATATAATCACCAATACCTTTAAAATATACATTCTGTAATAACATACATGGTAACAGAATCCGAAGATGAACAGACATATATAGGAATCATTTGCAGTTTCTGTACAGCCAGACAATCAAAACACTCTAATCAAATTTACTCCGATAAGAAATAGAAATTTAATTTAAAAAACAAACCTAAGTAAGGAGACATAAACTTCTGGGGGCTTGTCCCAGCACATTCCACTCTAATTTACAACCTCGGAACACTACCACCAGGAAGATTCTGTTGCCCTAGTAACAAGAGATGAGAACGTAATAATGCTGCCGCCTTGTGGCTCTTTCCCACAACAGCAGCTTTAAACCCAGTGCTAATGGTTGCTTAATAGTCACATGGACTGCAGGGCTCTAAATGACACCTGCCCTGAAAAATGCCCTGGGGTAGGGAATAGGCAAGAATATTCAACACATGAGAAATTTTTCAAGAAGTCAATAAGAGGAGGGAAGTTGTACTCACTCTTTAAAAAAAAGGAAAAGAAAAAAAAGGACATGCCTAAAGCTCAGTAGAATGAATTATTAGACACATGCAAATTCAAATTCAAAAAGGTTTCAGCTCACACCAGTCGTTTCCATCAGCAAAATGTCTACAAACTATAAATGCTGAAGGGGTTTTAGAGAACTGTGTACCTTCTAGCTGCTGGTGGGATGTAAAGTGGTAAGAGCACTAACGCAAACTGAATGGAGTTTCTTGAAAAGGTAAAAATTGAGCTACCATATGATGCGGCAGGTCACCTTTTGGGCCTATAACCTAAGACCACCTAAATCGGAAAGACACAGGCAGGCAAAGGTGCACTGCAGCAATATTGAAATAGCCAAGACATGGAAGCAGAAAAAGGGTTCATAAACAGATGAATGGACAAAGAAGAAGTGGTATACGTACCAAATAGCATAGTAGCCTCGGGAAAAAAATGAACAATACCGTTTTCCGGACTACAGTTGAGCCTAGAAATAATCATATAAGGTTAAGTAACTCAAAAGGGTACGACAAATATCCTATGATAACATTTATACATGTTATCCTACGATTGCTACCAATGAACATATTTCCACAGAAAAGACACTCACAGACTTATGAAATAAACTAATGGTTAGCCAAAATGAAAGGTGGGAGGATGGGTAAATTAGGACTATGGGGTTAACATACATATACTAATGTATGTTAAGTGTATAAAAACATATAACAGATAAACTGTATGAATTATATAATCACCAATACCTTTAAAATATACATTCTGTAATAACATACATGGTAAGAGGACCCGAAGATGAACAGACATATGTATGAATCACTGAGCAGATCCTGTACAGCCAGGCAATCAAAACACTCTAATCAAATTTACTCCGATAAGAAATAGAAATTAAATTTAAAAAAACAAACATAAGTAAGGAGACATAAACTTCTGGGGGCTTGTCCCAGCACATTCCACTCTAATTTACAACCTCGGAACACTACCTCCAGGAAGATTCTGTTGCCCTAGTAACAAGAGATGAGAACGTCATAATGCTGCTGCCTTGTGGCTCTTTCCCACAACAGCAGCTTTAAACCCAGTGCTAATGTTTGCTTAATAGTCACAAGGACTGCAGGGCTCTAAATGACACCTGCCCTTAAAAATGCCCTGGGGTAGGGAATAGGCAAGAAAATTCAACACATTAGAAATTTTTCAAGAAGTCAATAAGAGGAGGGAAGTTGTACTCACTCTTTAAAAAAAAAGGAAAAGAGAAAAAAGGACATTCCTAAACCTCAGTATAAGGAATTATTAGACACATGCAAATGCAAATTCAAAAAGGTTTCAGCTCACACCAGTCATTTCCATCAGCAAAATGTCTACAAACTATAAATGCTGAAGGAGTTTTAGAGAACTGTGTACTTTCTAGATCCTGGTTGGATGTAAAGTGGTAACAGCACTAACGCAAACTGAATTGAGCTGTTGAAAAGGTAAAAATTGAGCTACCATATGATGCGGCAGGTCCCCTTTTGGGCCTATAACCTAAGACCACCTGAATCGGAAAGACACAGGCAGGCAAATGAGCACTGCAGCAATATTGAAATAGCCAAGACATGGAAGCAGAAAAAAGGTTCATAAACAGATGAATGGACAAAGAAGAAGTGGTATACGTACCAAATAGAATAGTAGCCTCGGGAAAAAAATGAACAATGCCGTTTTCAGGACTACAGTTGAGCCTAGAAATAATCATATAAGGTTAAGTAACTCAAAAGGGTACGACAAATATCCTATGATAACATTTATACATGTTATCCTAAGACAGCTACCAATGAACATATTTCCACAGAAAAAGACACTCACAGACTTATGAAATAAACTAATGGTTAGACAAAATGAAAGGTGGGAGGATGGGTAAACTAGGACTATGGGGTTAACATACATATACTAATGTATGTTAAGTGTATAAAAACATATAACAGATAAACTGTATGAATTATATAATCACCAATACCTTTAAAATATACATTCTGTAATCACATACATGGTAACAGAATCCGAAGATGAACAGACATATGTAGGAATCATTGAGCAGTTTCTGTACAGCCAGACAATCAAAACACTCTAATCAAATTTACTCAGATAAGAAATAGAAATTAAATTTAAAAAACAAACCTAAGTAAGGAGACATAAACTTCTGGGGGCTTGTCCCAGCACATTCCACTCTAATTTACAACCTCGGAACACTACCACCAGGAAGATTCTGTTGCCCTAGTAACAAGAGATGAGAACGTAATAATGCTGCCACCTTGTGGCTCTTTCCCACAACAGCAGCTTTAAACCCAGTGCTAATGGTTGCTTAATAGTCACATGGACTGCAGGGCTCTAAATGACACCTGCCCTGAAAAATGCCCTGGGGTAGGGAATAGGCAATAATATTCAACACATGAGAAATTTTTCAAGAAGTCAATAAGAGGAGGGAAGTTGTACTCACTCTTTAAAAAAAAAGGAAAAGAAAAAAAAGGACATGCCTAAAGCTCAGTAGAATGAATTATTAGACACATGCAAATTCAAATTCAAAAAGGTTTCAGCTCACAACAGTCGTTTCCATCAGCAAAATGTCTACAAACTATAAATGCTGAAGGGGTTTTAGAGAACTGTGTACCTTCTAGCTGCTGGTGGGATGTAAAGTGGTAACAGCATTAAAACAAACTGAATGGAGCTGCTTGAAAAGATAAAAATTGAGCTACCATATGATGCGGCAGGTCACCTTTTGGGCCTATAACCTAAGACCACCTGAATGGGAAAGACACAGGCAGGCAAATGAGCACTGCAGCAATATTGAAATAGCCAAGACATGGAAGCAGAAAAAAGGTTCATAAACAGATGAATGGACAAAGAAGAAGTGGTATACATACCAAATAGAATAGTAGCCTCGGGAAAAAAATGAACAATGCCGTTTTCAGGACTACAGTTGAGCCTAGAAATAATCATATAACGTTAAGTAACTCAAAAGAGTACGACAAATATCCTATGAAAACATTTATACATGTTATCCTAAGATTGCTACCAATGAACATATTTCCACAGAAAAAGACACTCACAGACTTATCAAATAAACTAATGGTTAGCCAAAATGAAAGGTGGGAGGATGGGTAAATTACGACTATGGGGTTAACATACATATAGTAATGTATGTTAAGTGTATAAAAACATATAACAGATAAACTGTATGAATTATATAATCACCAATACCTTTAAAATATACATTTTGTAATCACATACATGGTAACAGGACCCAAAGATGAACAGACATATGTATGAATCATTGAGCAGATCCTGTACAGCCAGGCAATCAAAACACTCTAATCAAATTTACTCTGATAAGAAATAGAAATTAAATTTAAAAAACAAACATAAGTAAGGAGACATAAACTTCTGGGGGCTTGTCCCAGCACATTCCACTCTAATTTACAACCTCGGAACACTACCTCCAGGAAGATTCTGTTGCCCTAGTAACAAGAGTTGAGAACGTAATAATGCTGCCGCCTTGTGGCTGTTTCCCACAACAGCAGCTTTAAACCCAGTGCTAATGGTTGCTTAATAGTCACAACGACTGCAGGGGTCTAAATGACACCTGCCCTCAAAAAGTGCCCTTGGGTAGGGAATAGGCAAGAAAATTCAACACATGAGAAATTTTTCAAAAAGTGAATATGAAGAGGGAAGTTGTACTCACACTTTAACAAAAAAAGGAAAAGAAGAAAAAGGATATGCCTAAAGATCAGTATAAGGAATTATTCGCCACATGCGTATCCAACCTCCATAAAGGTTTCAGCTCAGAACAGACAAATGGCCATCAGCAAAAGTCTACAAACTATAAATGCTGAAGGTGTTTTAGAGAAATGTGTACCTTCTATCTGCCGCTGGGATGTAAAGTGGTAACAGCACTAACGCAAACTGAATGGAGCCGCTTGAAAAGGTAGAAATTGAGCTACCATATGATGCGGCAGGGCACCTCTCGGGCTTATAACCTAAGACCACCAGAATCGGAAAGACACAGGCAGTCAAATGTGCACTGCAGCAATACTGAAATAGCCAAGACATGGAAGCAAAAAAAGGTCCATAAACAGATGAATGGACAGAGAAGAAGTGGTATATGGACAGAATGGAATAGTAGCCTCGGGAAAAAAATGAACAATGCCGTTTTCAGGACTACAGTAGAGCCTAGAAATAATAATATAAGGTTAAGTAAGTCAAAAGGGTATGACAAATATCCTATGATATCATTTATACATGTTATCCTAAGATTGCTACCAATGAACATATTTCCACAGAAAAAGACACTCACAGACTTATGAAATAAACTAATGGTTAGCCAAAATGAAAGGTGGGAGGATGGGTTAACTAGGACTATGGGGTTAACATACATATACTAATGTATGTTAAGTGTATAAAAACATATAACAGATAAACTGTATGAATTATATAATCACCAATACCTTTAAAATATACATTTTGTAATCACATACATGGTAACAGGACCCGAGGATGAACAGACATATGTATGAATCATTGAGCAGATTCTGTACAGCCAGGCAATCAAAACACTAAAATCAAATTTACTCCGATAAGAAATAGAAATTAAATTTAAAAAACAAACATAAGTAAGGAGACATAAACTTCTGGAGGCTTGTCCCAGCACATTCCACTCTAATTTACAACCTCGGAACACTACCTCCAGGAAGACTCTGTTGCCATAGTAACAAGAGTTGAGAACGTAATAATGCTGCCGCCTTGTGGCTGTTTCCCACAACAGCAGCTTTAAACCCAGTGCTAATGGTTGCTTAATAGTCAAAACGACTGCAGGGGTCTAAATGACACCTGCCCTCAAAAAATGCCCTGGGGTAGGGAATACGCAAAAAAATTCAACACATGAGAAATTTTTCAAAAAGTGAATATGAAGAGGGAAGTTGTACTCACACTTTAACAAAAAAAGGAAAAGAAGAAAAAGGATATGCCTAAAGATCAGTATAATGAATTATTCGCCACATGCGTATCCAACCTCCAAAAAGGTTTCAGCTCACACCAGTCAAATGGCCATCAGCAAAAAGTCTACAAACTATAAATGCTGAAGGGGTTTTAGAGAAATGTATACCTTCTATCTGCTGCTGGAATGTAAAGTGGTAACAGCACTAACGCAAACTGAATGGAGCTGCTTGAAAAGGTACAAATTGAGCTACCATATGATGCGGCAGGGCACCTCTTCGGCTTATAACCTAAGACTACCAGAATCGGAAAGACACAGGCAGTCAAATGTGCACTGCAGCAATATGGAAATAGCAAAGACATGGAAGCAAAAAAAATGTCCATAAACAGATGAATGGACAGAGAAGAAGTGGTATATGGACAGAATGCAATAGTAGCCTCGGGGAAAAAATGAACAATGCCGTTTTAAGGACTAGAGTTGAGCCTAGAAATAATCATATAAGGTTAAGTAAGTCAAAAGGGTATGACAAATATCCTATGATATCATTTATACATGTTATCCTAAGATTGCTACCAATGAACATATTTCCACAGAAAAAGACACTCAGAGACTTATGAAATAAATTAATTGTTAGCCAAAATGAAAGGTGGGAGGATGGGTAAATTAGGACTATGGGGTTAACATACATATACTAATGTATGTTAAGTGTATAAAAACATATAACAGATAAACTGTATGAATTATATATAATCACCAATACCTTTAAAATATACATTCTGTAATAACATACATGGTAACAGAATCCGAAGATGAACAGACATATATAGGAATCATTTGCAGTTTCTGTACAGCCAGACAATCAAAACACTCTAATCAAATTTACTCCGATAAGAAATAGAAATTTAATTTAAAAAACAAACCTAAGTAAGGAGACATAAACTTCTGGGGGCTTGTCCCAGCACATTCCACTCTAATTTACAACCTCGGAACACTACCACCAGGAAGATTCTGTTGCCCTAGTAACAAGAGATGAGAACGTAATAATGCTGCCACCTTGTGGCTCTTTCCCACAACAGCAGCTTTAAACCCAGTGCTAATGGTTGCTTAATAGTCACATGGACTGCAGGGCTCTAAATGACACCTGCCCTGAAAAATGCCCTGGGGTAGGGAATAGGCAAGAATATTCAACACATGAGAAATTTTTCAAGAAGTCAATAAGAGGAGGGAAGTTGTACTCACTCTTTAAAAAAAAGGAAAAGAAAAAAAAGGACATGCCTAAAGCTCAGTAGAATGAATTATTAGACACATGCAAATTCAAATTCAAAAAGGTTTCAGCTCACACCAGTCGTTTCCATCAGCAAAATGTCTACAAACTATAAATGCTGAAGGGGTTTTAGAGAACTGTGTACCTTCTAGCTGCTGGTGGGATGTAAAGTGGTAAGAGCACTAACGCAAACTGAATGGAGTTTCTTGAAAAGGTAAAAATTGAGCTACCATATGATGCGGCAGGTCACCTTTTGGGCCTATAACCTAAGACCACCTAAATCGGAAAGACACAGGCAGGCAAAGGTGCACTGCAGCAATATTGAAATAGCCAAGACATGGAAGCAGAAAAAGGGTTCATAAACAGATGAATGGACAAAGAAGAAGTGGTATACGTACCAAATAGCATAGTAGCCTCGGGAAAAAAATGAACAATACCGTTTTCCGGACTACAGTTGAGCCTAGAAATAATCATATAAGGTTAAGTAACTCAAAAGGGTACGACAAATATCCTATGATAACATTTATACATGTTATCCTACGATTGCTACCAATGAACATATTTCCACAGAAAAGACACTCACAGACTTATGAAATAAACTAATGGTTAGCCAAAATGAAAGGTGGGAGGATGGGTAAATTAGGACTATGGGGTTAACATACATATACTAATGTATGTTAAGTGTATAAAAACATATAACAGATAAACTGTATGAATTATATAATCACCAATACCTTTAAAATATACATTCTGTAATAACATACATGGTAAGAGGACCCGAAGATGAACAGACATATGTATGAATCACTGAGCAGATCCTGTACAGCCAGGCAATCAAAACACTCTAATCAAATTTACTCCGATAAGAAATAGAAATTAAATTTAAAAAAACAAACATAAGTAAGGAGACATAAACTTCTGGGGGCTTGTCCCAGCACATTCCACTCTAATTTACCACCTCGGAACACTACCTCCAGGAAGATTCTGTTGCCCTAGTAACAAGAGATGAGAACGTCATAATGCTGCTGCCTTGTGGCTCTTTCCCACAACAGCAGCTTTAAACCCAGTGCTAATGTTTGCTTAATAGTCACAAGGACTGCAGGGCTCTAAATGACACCTGCCCTTAAAAATGCCCTGGGGTAGGGAATAGGCAAGAAAATTCAACACATTAGAAATTTTTCAAGAAGTCAATAAGAGGAGGGAAGTTGTACTCACTCTTTAAAAAAAAAGGAAAAGAGAAAAAAGGACATTCCTAAACCTCAGTATAAGGAATTATTAGACACATGCAAATGCAAATTCAAAAAGGTTTCAGCTCACACCAGTCATTTCCATCAGCAAAATGTCTACAAACTATAAATGCTGAAGGAGTTTTAGAGAACTGTGTACCTTCTAGATCCTGGTTGGATGTAAAGTGGTAACAGCACTAACGCAAACTGAATTGAGCTGTTGAAAAGGTAAAAATTGAGCTACCATATGATGCGGCAGGTCACCTTTTGGGCCTATAACCTAAGACCACCTGAATCGGAAAGACACAGGCAGGCAAATGAGCACTGCAGCAATATTGAAATAGCCAAGACATGGAAGCAGAAAAAAGGTTCATAAACAGATGAATGGACAAAGAAGAAGTGGTATACGTACCAAATAGAATAGTAGCCTCGGGAAAAAAATGAACAATGCCGTTTTCAGGACTACAGTTGAGCCTAGAAATAATCATATAAGGTTAAGTAACTCAAAAGGGTACGACAAATATCCTATGATAACATTTATACATGTTATCCTAAGATAGCTACCAATGAACATATTTCCACAGAAAAAGACACTCACAGACTTATGAAATAAACTAATGGTTAGACAAAATGAAAGGTGGGAGGATGGGTAAACTAGGACTATGGGGTTAACATACATATACTAATGTATGTTAAGTGTATAAAAACATATAACAGATAAACTGTATGAATTATATAATCACCAATACCTTTAAAATATACATTCTGTAATCACATACATGGTAACAGAATCCGAAGATTAACAGACATATGTAGGAATCATTGAGCAGTTTCTGTACAGCCAGACAATCAAAACACTCTAATCAAATTTACTCAGATAAGAAATAGAAATTAAATTTAAAAAACAAACCTAAGTAAGGAGACATAAACTTCTGGGGGCTTGTCCCAGCACATTCCACTCTAATTTACAACCTCGGAACACTACCTCCAGGAAGATTCTGTTGCCCTAGTAACAAGAGATGAGAACGTAATAATGCTGCCACCTTGTGGCTCTTTCCCACAACAGCAGCTTTAAACCCAGTGCTAATGGTTGCTTAATAGTCACATGGACTGCAGGGCTCTAAATGACACCTGCCCTGAAAAATGCCCTGGGGTAGGGAATAGGCAAGAATATTCAACACATGAGAAATTTTTCAAGAAGTCAATAAGAGGAGGGAAGTTGTACTCACTCTTTAAAAAAAAAGGAAAAGAAAAAAAAGGACATGCCTAAAGCTCAGTAGAATGAATTATTAGACACATGCAAATTCAAATTCAAAAAGGTTTCAGCTCACAACAGTCGTTTCCATCAGCAAAATGTCTACAAACTATAAATGCTGAAGGGGTTTTAGAGAACTGTGTACCTTCTAGCTGCTGGTGGGATGTAAAGTGGTAACAGCATTAACACAAACTGAATGGAGCTGCTTGAAAAGATAAAAATTGAGCTACCATATGATGCGGCAGGTCACCTTTTGGGCCTATAACCTAAGACCACCTGAATGGGAAAGACACAGGCAGGCAAATGAGCACTGCAGCAATATTGAAATAGCCAAGACATGGAAGCAGAAAAAAGGTTCATAAACAGATGAATGGACAAAGAAGAAGTGGTATACATACCAAATAGAATAGTAGCCTCGGGAAAAAAATGAACAATGCCGTTTTCAGGACTACAGTTGAGCCTAGAAATAATCATATAACGTTAAGTAACTCAAAAGGGTACGACAAATATCCTATGAAAACATTTATACATGTTATCCTAAGATTGCTACCAATGAACATATTTCCACAGAAAAAGACACTCACAGACTTATCAAATAAACTAATGGTTAGCCAAAATGAAAGGTGGGAGGATGGGTAAATTACGACTATGGGGTTAACATACATATAGTAATGTATGTTAAGTGTATAAAAACATATAACAGATAAACTGTATGAATTATATAATCACCAATACCTTTAAAATATACATTTTGTAATCACATACATGGTAACAGGACCCGAAGATGAACAGACATATGTATGAATCATTGAGCAGATTCTGTACAGCCAGGCAATCAAAACACTCTAATCAAATTTACTCTGATAAGAAATAGAAATTAAATTTAAAAAACAAACATAAGTAAGGAGACATAAACTTCTGGGGGCTTGTCCCAGCATATTCCACTCTAATTTACAACCTCGGAACACTACCTCCAGGAAGATTCTGTTGCCCTAGTAACAAGAGTTGAGAACGTAATAATGCTGCCGCCTTGTGGCTGTTTCCCACAACAGCAGCTTTAAACCCAGTGCTAATGGTTGCTTAATAGTCACAACGACTGCAGGGGTCTAAATGACACCTGCCCTCAAAAAGTGCCCTTGGGTAGGGAATAGGCAAGAAAATTCAACACATGAGAAATTTTTCAAAAAGTGAATATGAAGAGGGAAGTTGTACTCACACTTTAACAAAAAAAGGAAAAGAAGAAAAAGGATATGCCTAAAGATCAGTATAAGGAATTATTCGCCACATGCGTATCCAACCTCCATAAAGGTTTCAGCTCACAACAGACAAATGGCCATCAGCAAAAGTCTACAAACTATAAATGCTGAAGGTGTTTTAGAGAAATGTGTACCTTCTATCTGCCGCTGGGATGTAAAGTGGTAACAGCACTAACGCAAACTGAATGGAGCCGCTTGAAAAGGTAGAAATTGAGCTACCATATGATGCGGCAGGGCACCTCTCGGGCTTATAACCTAAGACCACCAGAATCGGAAAGACACAGGCAGTCAAATGTGCACTGCAGCAATACTGAAATAGCCAAGACATGGAAGCAAAAAAAGGTCCATAAACAGATGAAAGGACAGAGAAGAAGTGGTATATGGACAGAATGGAATAGTAGCCTCGGGAAAAAAATGAACAATGCCGTTTTCAGGACTACAGTAGAGCCTAGAAATAATAATATAAGGTTAAGTAAGTCAAAAGGGTATGACAAATATCCTATGATATCATTTATACATGTTATCCTAAGATTGCTACCAATGAACATATTTCCACAGAAAAAGACACTCACAGACTTATGAAATAAACTAATGGTTAGCCAAAATGAAAGGGGGGAGGATGGGTAAATTAGGACTATGGGATTAACATAAATATACTAATGTATGTTACATGCATATAAACATATAACAGATAAACTATATGAATTATATAATCACCAATACCTTTAAAATATACATTCTGTATTCACATACATGGTAACAGAATCCGAAGATGAACAGACATATGTAGGAATCATTGAGCAGATTCTGTACAGCCAGGCAATCAAAAAACTCTAATCAAATTTACTCCAAAAAGAAATAGAATTAAATTTAAAAAACAAACATAAGTAAGGAGACATAAACTTCTGGGGGCTCGTCCCAGCACATTCCACTCTAATTTACAACCACGGAACACTACCTCCAGGAAGATTCTGTTGCCCTAGTAACAAGAGCTGAGAACGTAATAATGCTGCCGCCTTGTGGCTGTTTCCCACAACAGCAGCATTAAACCCAGTGCTAATGGTTGCTTAATAGTCACAAGGACTGCAGGGCTCTAAATGACACCTGCCCTGAAAAATGCCCTGGGGTAGGGAATAGGCAAGAAAATTCAACACATGAGAAATTTTTCAAGAAGTCAATAAGAGGAGTGAAGTTGTACTCACTCTTTAAAAAAAAAGGAAAAGAAAAAAAAGGACATGCCTAAAGCTCAGTATAAGGAATTATTAGACACATGCAAATGCAAATTCAACAAGGTTTCAGCTCACACCAGTCATTTCCATCAGCAAAATGTCTATAAACTATAAATGCTGAAGGGGTTTTAGAGAACTGTGTACCTTCTAGCTGCTGGTGGGATGTAAAGTGGTAACAGCACTAACGCAAACTGAATGGAGCTGCTTGAAAAGGTAAAAATTGAGCTACCATATGATGCGGCAGGGCACCTCTTGGTCTTATAACCTAAGACTACCAGAATCGGAAAGACACAGGCAGTCAAATGTGCACTGCAGCAATATGGAAATAGCAAAGACATGGAAGCAAAAAAAATGTCCATAAACAGATGAATGGACAGAGAAGAAGTGGTATATGGACAGAATGGAATAGTAGCCTCGGGAAAAAAATGAACAATGCCGTTTTCAGGACTACAGTAGAGCCTAGAAATAATAATATAAGGTTAAGTAAGTCAAAAGGGTACGACAAATATCCTATGATATCATTTATACGTGTTATCCTAAGATTGCTACCAATGAACATATTTCCACAGAAAAAGACACTCACAGACTTATGAAATAAACTAATGGTTAGCCAAAATGAAAGGGGGGAGGATGGGTAAATTAGGACTATGAGATTTACATAAATATACTAATGTATGTTACATGCATATAAACATATAACAGATAAACTATATGAATTATATAATCACCAATACCTTTAAAATATACATACTGTATTCAAATACATGGTAACAGAATCCGAAGATGAACAGACATATGTATGAATCATTGAGCAGATTCTGTACAGCCAGGCAATCAAAACACTAAAATCAAATTTACTCCGATAAGAAATAGAAATTAAATTTAAAAAACAAACATAAGTAAGGAGACATAAACTTCTGGAGGCTTGTCCCAGCACATTCCACTCTAATTTACAACCTCGGAACACTACCTCCAGGAAGACTCTGTTGCCATAGTAACAAGAGTTGAGAACGTAATAATGCTGCCGCCTTGTGGCTGTTTCCCACAACAGCAGCTTTAAACCCAGTGCTAATGGTTGCTTAATAGTCAAAACGACTGCAGGGGTCTAAATGACACCTGCCCTCAAAAAATGCCCTGGGGTAGGGAATACGCAAGAAAATTCAACACATGAGAAATTTTTCAAAAAGTGAATATGAAGAGGGAAGTTGTACTCACACTTTAACAAAAAAAGGAAAAGAAGAAAAAGGATATGCCTAAAGATCAGTATAAGGAATTATTCGCCACATGCGTATCCAACCTCCAAAAAGGTTTCAGCTCACACCAGTCAAATGGCCATCAGCAAAAAGTCTACAAACTATAAATGCTGAAGGGGTTTTAGAGAAATGTATACCTTCTATCTGCTGCTGGGATGTAAAGTGGTAACAGCACTAACGCAAACTGAATTGAGCTGTTGAAAAGGTAAAAATTGAGCTACCATATGATGCGGCAGGTCAACTTTTGGGCCTATAACCTAAGACCACCTGAATCGGAAAGACACAGGCAGGCAAATGAGCACTGCAGCAATATTGAAATAGCCAAGACATGGAAGCAGAAAAAAGGTTCATAAACAGATGAATGGACAAAGAAGAAGTGGTATACGTACCAAATAGAATAGTAGCCTCGGGAAAAAAATGAACAATGCCGTTTTCAGGACTACAGTTGAGCCTAGAAATAATCATATAAGGTTAAGTAACTCAAAAGGGTACGACAAATATCCTATGATAACATTTATACATGTTATCCTAAGATAGCTACCAATGAACATATTTCCACAGAAAAAGACACTCACAGACTTATGAAATAAACTAATGGTTAGACAAAATGAAAGGTGGGAGGATGGGTAAACTAGGACTATGGGGTTAACATACATATACTAATGTATGTTAAGTGTATAAAAACATATAACAGATAAACTGTATGAATTATATAATCACCAATACCTTTAAAATATACATTCTGTAATCACATACATGGTAACAGAATCCGAAGATGAACAGACATATGTAGGAATCATTGAGCAGTTTCTGTACATCCAGACAATCAAAACACTCTAATCAAATTTACTCAGATAAGAAATAGAAATTTAATTTAAAAAACAAACCTAAGTAAGGAGACATAAACTTCTGGGGGCTTGTCCCAGCACATTCCACTCTAATTTACAACCTCGGAACACTAACTCCAGGAAGATTCTGTTGCCCTAGTAACAAGAGATGAGAACGTAATAATGCTGCCGCCTTGTGGCTCTTTCCCACAACAGCAGCTTTAAACCCAGTGCTAATGGTTGCTTAATAGTCACATGGACTGCAGGGCTCTAAATGACACCTGCCCTGAAAAATGCCCTGGGGTAGGGAATGGGCAATAATATTCAACACATGAGAAATTTTTCAAGAAGTCAATAAGAGGAGGGAAGTTGTACTCACTCTTTAAAAAAAAAGGAAAAGAAAAAAAAGGACATGCCTAAAGCTCAGTAGAATGAATTATTAGACACATGCAAATTCAAATTCAAAAAGGTTTCAGCTCACACCAGTCGTTTCCATCAGCAAAATGTCTACAAACTATAAATGCTGAAGGGGTTTTAGAGAACTGTGTACCTTCTAGCTGCTGGTGGGATGTAAAGTGGTAACAGCACTAACACAAACTGAATGGAGCTGCTTGAAAAGATAAAAATTGAGCTACCATATGATGCGGCAGGTCACCTTTTGGGCCTATAACCTAAGACCACCTGAATGGGAAAGACACAGGCAGGCAAATGAGCAGTGCAGCAATAGTGAAATAGCCAAGACATGGAAGCAGAAAAAAGGTTCATAAACAGATGAATGGACAAAGAAGAAGTGGTATACGTACCAAATAGAATAGTAGCCTCGGGAAAAAAATGAACAATGCCGTTTTCAGGACTACAGTTGAGCCTAGAAATAATCATATAACGTTAAGTAACTCAAAAGGGTACGACAAATATCCTATGAAAACATTTATACATGTTATCCTAAGATTGCTACCAATGAACATATTTCCACAGAAAAAGACACTCACAGACTTATCAAATAAACTAATGGTTAGCCAAAATGAAAGGTGGGAGGATGGGTAAATTAGGACTATGGGGTTAACATACATATACTAATGTATGTTAAGTGTATAAAAACATATAACAGATAAACTGTATGAATTATATAATCACCAATACCTTTAAAATATACATTTTGTAATCACATACATGGTAACAGTACCCGAAGATGAACAGACATATGTATGAATCATTGAGCAGATTCTGTACAGCCAGGCAATCAAAACACTCTAATCAAATTTACTCTGATAAGAAATAGAAATTAAATTTAAAAAACAAACATAAGTAAGGAGACATAAACTTCTGGGGGCTTGTCCCAGCACATTCCACTCTAATTTACAACCTCGGAACACTACCACCAGGAAGACTCTGTTGCCATAGTAACAAGAGTTGAGAACGTAATAATGCTGCGGCCTTGTGGCTGTTTCCCACAACAGCAGCTTTAAACCCAGTACTAATAGTTGCTTAATAGTCACAAGGACTGCAGGGCTCTAAATGACACCTGCCCTGAAAAATGCCCTGGGGTAGGGAATAGGCAAGAAAATTCAACACATGAGAAATTTTTCAAGAAGTCAATAAGAGGAGGGAAGTTGTACTCACTCTTTAAAAAAAAGGAAAAGAAAAAAAATGACATGCCTAAAGCTCAGTATAAGGAATTATTAGACACATGCAAATTCAAATTCAAAAAGGTTTCAGCTCACACCAGTCATTTCCATCAGCAAAATGTCTATAAACTATAAATGCTGAAGGGGTTTTAGAGAACTGTGTACCTTCTAGCTGCTGGTGGGATGTAAAGTGGTAACAGCACTAACGCAAACTGAATGGAGCTTCTTGAAAAGGTAAAAATTGAGCTACCATATGATGCAGCAGGTCACCCTTTGGGCCTATAACCTAAGACCACCTGAATCGGAAAGACACAGGCAGGCAAATGAGCACTGCAGCAATATTGAAATAGCCAAGACATGGAAGCAGAAAAAAGGTTCATAAACAGATGAATGGACAAAGAAGAAGTAGTATACGTACCAAATAGAATAGTAGCCTGGGGAAAAAAATGAACAACGCCGTTTTCAGGACTACAGTAGAGCCTAGAAATAATCATATAAGGTTAAGTAACTCAAAAGGGTACGACAAATATCCTATGATAATATTTATACATGTTATCCTAAGATTGCTACCAAAGAACATATTTCCACAGAAAAAGACACTCACAGACTTATGAAATAAACTAATGGTTAGCAAAATGAAAGGTGGGAGGATGGGTAAATTAGGACTATGGGGTTAACATACATATACTAATGTATGTTAAGTGTATAACAACATATAACAGATAAACTGTATGAATTATATAATCACCAATACCTTTAAAATATACATTTTGTAATCACATACATGGTAACAGGACCCGAAGATGAACAGACATATGTATGAATCATTGAGCAGATCCTGTACAGCCAGGTAATCAAAACACTCTAATCAAATTTACGCTGATAAGAAATAGAAATGAAATTTAAAAAACAAACATAAGTAAGGAGACATAAACTTCTGGGGGCTTGTCCCAGCACATTCCACTCTAATTTACAACCTCAGAACACTACCTCCAGGAAGATTCTGTTGCCCTAGTAACAAGAGTTGAGAACGTAATAATGCTGCCGCCTTGTGGCTGTTTCCCACAACAGCAGCTTTAAACCCAGTGCTAATGGTTGCTTAATAGTCACAACGACTGCAGGGGTCTAAATGACACCTGCCCTCAAAAAGTGCCCTTGGGTAGGGAATAGGCAAGAAAATTCAACACATGAGAAATTTTTCAAAAAGTGAATATGAAGAGGGAAGTTGTACTCACACTTTAACAAAAAAAGGAAAAGAAGAAAAAGGATATGCCTAAAGATCAGTATAAGGAATTATTCGCCACATGCGTATCCAACCTCCATAAAGGTTTCAGCTCACAACAGTCAAATGGCCATCAGCAAAAAGTCTACAAACTATAAATGCTGAAGGGGTTTTAGAGAAATGTGTACCTTCTATCTGCTGCTGGGATGTAAAGTGGTAACAGCACTAACGCAAACTGAATGGAGCCGCTTGAAAAGGTAGAAATTGAGCTACCATATGATGCGGCAGGGCACCTCTCGGGCTTATAACCTAAGACCACCAGAATCGGAAAGACACAGGCAGTCAAATGTGCACTGCAGCAATACTGAAATAGCCAAGACATGGAAGCAAAAAAAGGTCCATAAACAGATGAATGGACAGAGAAGAAGTGGTATATGTACAGAATGGAATAGTAGCCTCGGGGAAAAAATGAACAATGCCGTTTTCAGGACTACAGTAGAGCCTAGAAATAATAATATAAGGTTAAGTAAGTCAAAAGGGTATGACAAATATCCTATGATATCATTTATACATGTTATCCTAAGATTGCTACCAATGAACATATTTCCACAGAAAAAGACACTCACAGACTTATGAAATAAACTAATGGTTAGCCAAAATGAAAGGGGGGAGGATGGGTAAATTAGGACTATGGGATTAACATAAATATACTAATGTATGTTACATGCATATAAACATATAACAGATAAACTATATGAATTATATAATCACCAATACCTTTAAAATATACATTCTGTATTCACATACATGGTAACAGAATCCGAAGATGAACAGACATATGTAGGAATCATTGAGCAGATTCTGTACAGCCAGACAATCAAAAGACTCTAATCAAATTTACTCCAAAAAGAAATAGAATTAAATTTAAAAAACAAACATAAGTAAGGAGACATAAACTTCTGGGGGCTCGTCCCAGCACATTCCACTCTAATTTACAACCACGGAACACTACCTCCAGGAAGATTCTGTTGCCCTAGTAACAAGAGTTGAGAACGTAATAATGCTGCCGCCTTGTGGCTGTTTCCCACAACAGCAGCATTAAACCCAGTGCTAATGGTTGCTTAATAGTCACAAGGACTGCAGGGCTCTAAATGACACCTGCCCTGAAAAATGCCCTGGGGTAGGGAATAGGCAAGAAAATTCAACACATGAGAAATTTTTCAGGAAGTGAATAAGAGGAGGGAAGTTGTACTCACTCTTTAAAAAAAAAGGAAAAGAAAAAAAAGGACATGCCTAAAGCTCAGTATAAGGAATTATTAGACACATGCAAATTCAAATTCAACAAGGTGTCAGCTCACACCAGTCATTTCCATCAGCAAAATGTCTATAAACTATAAATGCTGAAGGGGTTTTAGAGAACTGTGTACCTTCTAGCTGCTGGTGGGATGTAAAGTGGTAACAGCACTAACGCAAACTGAATGGAGCTGCTTGAAAAGATAAAAATTGAGCTACCATATGATGCGGCAGGTCACCTTTTGGGCCTATAACCTAAGACCACCTGAATCGGAAAGACACAGGCAGGCAAATGAGCACTGCAGCAATATTGAAATAGCCAAGACATGGAAGCAGAAAAAAGGTTCATAAACAGATGAATGGACAAAGAAGAAGTGGTATACGTACCAAATAGAATAGTAGCCTCGGGAAAAAAATGAACAATGCCGTTTTCAGGACTACAGTTGAGCCTAGAAATAATCATATAAGGTTAAGTAACTCAAAAGGGAACGACAAATATCCTATGATAACATTTATACATGTTATCCTAAGATTGCTACCAATGAACATATTTCCACAGAAAAAGACACTCACAGACTTATCAAATAAACTAATGGTTAGCCAAAATGAAAGGTGGGAGGATGGGTTAACTAGGACTATGGGGTTAACATACATATACTAATGTATGTTAAGTGTATAAAAACATATAACAGATAAACTCTATGAATTATATAATCACCAATACCTTTAAAATATACATTTTGTAATCACATACATGGTAACAGGACCCGAGGATGAACAGACATATGTATGAATCATTGAGCAGATTCTGTACAGCCAGGCAATCAAAACAATAAAATCAAATTTACTCCGATAAGAAATAGAAATTAAATTTAAAAAACAAACATAAGTAAGGAGACATAAACTTCTGGAGGCTTGTCCCAGCACATTCCACTCTAATTTACAACCTCGGAACACTACCTCCAGGAAGACTCTGTTGCCCTAGTAACAAGAGTTGAGAACGTAATAATGCTGCCGCCTTGTGGCTGTTTCCCACAACAGCAGCTTTAAACCCAGTGCTAAGGGTTGCTTAATAGTCAAAACGACTGCAGGGGTCTAAATGACACCTGCCCTCAAAAAATGCCCTGGGGTAGGGAATACGCAAGAAAATTCAACACATGAGAAATTTTTCAAAAAGTGAATATGAAGAGGGAAGTTGTACTCACACTTTAACAAAAAAAGGAAAAGAAGAAAAAGGATATGCCTAAAGATCAGTATAAGGAATTATTCGCCACATGCGTATCCAACCTCCAAAAAGGTTTCAGCTCACACCAGTCAAATGGCCATCAGCAAAAAGTCTACAAACTATAAATGCTGAAGGGGTTTTAGAGAAATGTATACCTTCTATCTGCTGCTGGGATGTAAAGTGGTAACAGCACTAACGCAAACTGAATGGAGCTGCTTGAAAAGGTAAAAATTGAGCTACCATATGATGCGGCAGGTCACCTTTTGGGCCTATAACCTAAGACCACCTGAATCGGAAAGACACAGGCAGGCAAATGTGCAGTGCAGCAATATTGAAATAGCCAAGACATGGAAGCAGAAAAAAGGTTCATAAACAGATGAATGGACAAAGAAGAAGTGGTATACGTACCAAATAGAATAGTAGCCTCGGGAAAAAAATGAACAATGCCGTTTTCAGGACTACAGTTGAGCCTAGAAATAATCATATAAGGTTAAGTAACTCAAAAGGGTACGACAAATATCCTATGATAACATTTATACATGTTATCCTAAGATAGCTACCAATGAACATATTTCCACAGAAAAAGACACTCACAGACTTATGAAATAAACTAATGGTTAGACAAAATGAAAGGTGGGAGGACGGGTAAATTAGGACTATGGGGTTAACATACATATACTAATGTATGTTAAGTGTATAAAAACATATAACAGATAAACTGTATGAATTATATAATCACCAATACCTTTAAAATATACATTCTGTAATCACATACATGGTAACAGAATCCGAAGATGAACAGACATATGTAGGAATCATTGAGCAGTTTCTGTACAGCCAGACAATCAAAACACTCTAATCAAATTTACTCCGATAAGAAATAGAAATTAAATTTAAAAAACAAACCTAAGTAAGGAGACATAAACTTCTGGGGGCTTGTCCCAGCACATTCCACTCTAATTTACAACCTCGGAACACTACCTCCAGGAAGATTCTGTTGCCCTAGTAACAAGAGATGAGAACGTAATAATGCTGCCGCCTTGTGGCTCTTTCCCACAACAGCAGCTTTAAACCCAGTGCTAATGGTTGCTTAATAGTCACATGGACTGCAGGGCTCTAAATGACACCTGCCCTGAAAAATGCCCTGGGGTAAGGAATAGGCAGGAATATTCAACACATGAGAAATTTTTCAAGAAATCAATAAGAGGAGGGAAGTTGTACTCACTCTTTAAAAAAAAAGGAAAAGAAAAAAAGGACATGCCTAAAGCTCAGTAGAATGAATTATTAGACACATGCAAATTCAAATGGAAAAAGGTTTCAGCTCACACCAATCGTTTCCATCAGCAAAATGTCTACAAAGTATAAATGCTGAAGGGGTTTTAGAGAACGGTGTACCTTCTAGCTGCTGGTGGGATGTAAAGTGGTAACAGCACTAACACAAACTGAATGGAGCTGCTTGAAAAGATAAAAATTGAGCTACCATATGATGCGGCAGGTCACCTTTTGGGCCTATAACCTAAGACCACCTGAATCGGAAAGACACAGGCAGGCAAATGAGCACTGCAGCAATATTGAAATAGCCAAGACATGGAAGCAGAAAAAAGGTTCATAAACAGATGAATGGACAAAGAAGAAGTGGTATACGTACCAAATAGAATAGTAGCCTCGGGAAAAAAATGAACAATGCCGTTTTCAGGACTACAGTTGAGCCTAGAAATAACCATATAACGTTAAGTAACTCAAAAGGGTACGACAAATATCCTATGATAACATTTATACATGTTATCCTAAGATTGCTACCAATGAACATATTTCCACAGAAAAAGACACTCACAGACTTATCAAATAAACTAATGGTTAGCCAAAATGAAAGGTGGGAGGATGGGTTAACTAGGACTATGGGGTTAACATACATATACTAATGTATGTTAAGTGTATAAAAACATATAACAGATAAACTGTATGAATTATATAATCACCAATACCTTTAAAATATACATTTTGTAATCACATACATGGTAACAGGACCCGAGGGTGAACAGACATATGTATGAATCATTGAGCAGATTCTGTACAGCCAGGCAATCAAAACACTAAAATCAAATTTACTCCGATAAGAAATAGAAATTAAATTTAAAAAACAAACATAAGTAAGGAGACATAAACTTCTGGAGGCTTGTCCCAGCACATTCCACTCTAATTTACAACCTCGGAACACTACCTCCAGGAAGACTCTGTTGCCATAGTAACAAGAGTTGAGAACGTAATAATGCTGCCGCCTTGTGGCTGTTTCCCACAACAGCAGCTTTAAACCCAGTGCTAATGGTTGCTTAATAGTCAAAACGACTGCAGGGGTCTAAATGACACCTGCCCTCAAAAAATGCCCTGGGGTAGGGAATACGCAAGAAAATTCAACACATGAGAAATTTTTCAAAAAGTGAATATGAAGAGGGAAGTTGTACTCACACTTTAACAAAAAAAGGAAAAGAAGAAAAAGGATATGCCTAAAGATCAGTATAAGGAATTATTCGCCACATGCGTATCCAACCTCCAAAAAGGTTTCAGCTCACACCAGTCAAATGGCCATCAGCAAAAATCTACAAACTATAAATGCTGAAGGAGTTTTAGAGAAATGTATACCTTCTATCTGCTGCTGGGATGTAAAGTGGTAACAGCACTAACGCAAACTGAATGGAGCTGCTTGAAAAGGTAAAAATTGAGCTACCATATGATGCGGCAGGTCACCTTTTGGGCCTATAACCTAAGACCACCTGAATCGGAAAGACACAGGCAGGCAAATGAGCACTGCAGCAATATTGAAATAGCCAGGACATGGAAGCAGAAAAAAGGTTCATAAACAGATGAATGGACAAAGAAGAAGTGGTATACGTAACAAATAGAATAGTAGCCTCGGGAAAAAAATGAACAATGCCGTTTTCAGGACTACAGTTGAGCCTAGAAATAATCATATAAGGTTAAGTAACTCAAAAGGGTACGACAAATATCCTATGATAACATTTATACATGTTATCCTAAGATAGCTACCAATGAACATATTTCCACAGAAAAAGACACTCACAGACTTATGAAATAAACTAATGGTTAGCCAAAATGAAAGGTGGGAGGATGGGTTAACTAGGACTATGGGGTTAACATACATATACTAATGTATGTTAAGTGTATAAAAACATATAACAGATAAACTGTATGAATTATATAATCACCAATACCTTTAAAATATACATTTTGTAATCACATACATGGTAACAGGACCCGAGGATGAACAGACATATGTATGAATCATTGAGCAGATTCTGTACAGCCAGGCAATCAAAACACTAAAATCAAATTTACTCCGATAAGAAATAGAAATTAAATTTAAAAAACAAACCTAAGTAAGGAGACATAAACTTCTGGAGGCTTGTCCCAGCACATTCCACTCTAATTTACAACCTCGGAACACTACCTCCAGGAAGACGCTGTTGCCATAGTAACAAGAGTTGAGAACGTAATAATGCTGCCGCCTTGTGGCTGTTTCCCACAACAGCAGCTTTAAACCCAGTGCTAATGGTTGCTTAATAGTCAAAACGACTGCAGGGGTCTAAATGACACCTGCCCTCAAAAAATGCCCTGGGGTAGGGAATACGCAAGAAAATTCAACACATGAGAAATTTTTCAAAAAGTGAATATGAAGAGGGAAGTTGTACTCACACTTTAACAAAAAAAGGAAAAGAAGAAAAAGGATATGCCTAAAGATCAGTATAAGGAATTATTCGCCACATGCGTATCCAACCTCCAAAAAGGTTTCAGCTCACACCAGTCAAATGGCCATCAGCAAAAAGTCTACAAACTATAAATGCTGAAGGGGTTTTAGAGAACTGTGTACCTTCTAGCTGCTGGTGGGATGTAAAGTGGTAACAGCACTAACACAAACTGAATGGAGCTGCTTGAAAAGATAAAAATTGAGCTACCATATGATGCGGCAGGTCACCTTTTGGGCATATAACCTAAGACCACCTGAATCGGAAAAACACAGGCAGGCAAATGAGCACTGCAGCAATATTGAAATAGCCAAGACATGGAAGCAGAAAAAAGGTTCATAAACAGATGAATGGACAAAGAAGAAGTGGTATACGTACCAAATAGAATAGTAGCCTCGGGAAAAAAATGAACAATGCCGTTTTCAGGACTACAGTTGAGCCTAGAAATAATCATATAAGGTTAAGTAACTCAAAAGGGTACGACAAATATCCTATGATAATATTTATACATGTTATCCTAAGATTGCTACCAATGAACATATTTCCACAGAAAAAGACACTCACAGACTTATGAAATAAACTAATGGTTAGCAAAATGAAAGGTGGGAGGATGGGTAAATTAGGACTATGGTGTTAACATACATATACTAATGTATGTTAAGTGTATAAAAACATATAACAGATAAACTGTATGAATTATATAATCACCAATACCTTTAAAATATACATTTTGTAATCACATACATGGTAACAGGACCCGAAGATGAACAGACATATGTATGAATCATTGAGCAGATCCTGTACAGCCAGGTAATCAAAACACTCTAATCAAATTTACACTGATAAGAAATAGAAATGAAATTTAAAAACAAACATAACTAAGGAGACATAAACTTCTGGGGGCTTGTCCCAGCACATTCCACTCTAATTTACAACCTCAGAACACTACCTCCAGGAATATTCTGTTGCCCTAGTAACAAGAGTTGAGAACGTAATAATGCTGACGCCTTGTGGCTGTTTCCCACAACAGCAGCTTTAAACCCAGTGCTAATGGTTGCTTAAGAGTCACAACGACTGCAGGGCTCTAAATGACACCTGCCCTGAAAAATGCCCTGGGGTAGGGAATAGGCAAGAAAATTCAACACATGAGAAATTTTTCAGGAAGTGAATAAGAGGAGGGAAGTTGTACTCACTCTTTAAAAAAAAAGGAAAAGAAAAAAAAGGACATGCCTAAAGCTCAGTATAAGGAATTATTAGACACATGCAAATTCAAATTCAACAAGGTGTCAGCTCACACCAGTCATTTCCATCAGCAAAATGTCTACAACCTATAAATGCTGAAGGGGTTTTAGAGAACTGTGTACCTTCTAGCTGCTGGTGGGATGTAAAGTGGTAACAGCACTAACGCAAACTGAATGGAGCTGCTTGAAAAGATAAAAATTGAGCTACCATATGATGCGGCAGGTCACCTTTTGGGCCTATAACCTAAGACCACCTGAATCGGAAAGACACAGGCAGGCAAATGTGCACTGCAGCTATATTGAAATAGCCAAGACGTGGAAGCAGAAAAAGGGTTCATAAACAGATGAATGGACAAAGAAGAAGTGGTATACGTACCAAATAGCATAGTAGCCTCGGGAAAAAAAATGAACAATGCCGTTTTCAGGACTACAGTTGAGCCTAGAAATAATCATATAAGGTTAAGTAACTCAAAAGGGTACGACAAATATCCTATGATAATATTTATACATGTTATCCTAAGATTGCTACCAATGAACATATTTCCACAGAAAAAGGGACTCACAGACTTATGAAATAAACTAATGGTTAGCAAAATGAAAGGTGGGAGGATGGGTAAATTAGGACTATGGGGTTAACATACATATACTAATGTATGTTAAGTGTATAACAACATATAACAGATAAACTGTATGAATTATATAATCACCAATACCTTTAAAATATACATTTTGTAATCACATACATGGTAACAGGACCCGAAGATGTACAGACATATGTATGAATCATTGAGCAGATCCTGTACAGCCAGGTAATCAAAACACTCTAATCAAATTTACGCTGATAAGAAATAGAAATGAAATTTAAAAAACAAACATAAGTAAGGAGACATAAACTTCTGGGGGCTTGTCCCAGCACATTCCACTCTAATTTACAACCTCAGAACACTACCTCCAGGAAGATTCTGTTGCCCTAGTAACAAGAGTTGAGAACGTAATAATGCTGCGGCCTTGTGGCTGTTTCCCACAACAGCAGCTTTAAACCCAGTGCTAATGGTTGCTTAATAGTCACAACGACTGCAGGGGTCTAAATGACACCTGCCCTCAAAAAGTGCCCTTGGGTAGGGAATAGGCAAGAAAATTCAACACATGAGAAATTTTTCAAAAAGTGAATATGAAGAGGGAAGTTGTACTCACACTTTAACAAAAAAAGGAAAAGAAGAAAAAGGATATGCCTAAAGATCAGTATAAGGAATTATTCGCCACATGCGTATCCAACCTCCATAAAGGTTTCAGCTCACAACAGTCAAATGGCCATCAGCAAAAAGTCTACAAACTATAAATGCTGAAGGTGTTTTAGAGAAATGTATACCTTCTATCTGCTGCTGGGATGTAAAGTGGTAACAGCACTAACGCAAACTGAATGGAGCCGCTTCAAAAGGTAGAAATTGAGCTACCATATGATGTGGCAGGGCACCTCTCGGGCTTATAACCTAAGACCACCAGAATCGGAAAGACACAGGCAGTCAAATGTGCACTGCAGCAATACTGAAATAGCCAAGACATGGAAGCAAAAAAAGGTCCATAAACAGATGAATGGACAGAGAAGAAGTGGTATATGGACAGAATGGAATAGTAGCCTCGGGAAAAAAATGAACAATGCCGTTTTCAGGACTACAGTAGAGCCTAGAAATAATAATATAAGGTTAAGTAAGTCAAAAGGGTATGACAAATATCCTATGATATCATTTATACATGTTATCCTAAGATAGCTACCAATGAACATATTTCCACAGAAAAAGACACTCACAGACTTATGAAATAAACTAATGGTTAGCCAAAATGAAAGGTGGGAGGATGGGTAAATTAGGACTATGGGGTTAACATACATATACTAATGTATGTTAAGTGTATAAAAACATATAACAGATAAACTGTATGAATTATATAATCACCAATACCTTTAAAATATACATTTTGTAATCACATACATGGTAAGAGGACCCGAAGATGAACAGACATATGTATGAATCATTGAGCAGATCCTGTACAGCCAGGCAATCAAAACACTCGAATCAAATTTACTCCAATAAGAAATAGAAATTAAATTTAAAAAACAAACATAAATAAGGAGACATAAACTTCTGGGGGCTTGTCCCAGCACATTCCACTCTAGTTTACAACCTCGGAACACTACCTCCAGGAAGATTCTGTTGCCTTAGTAACAAGAGATGAGAACGTAATAATGCTGCCGCCTTGTGGCTCTTTCCCACAACAGCAGCTTTAAACCCAGTGCTAATGGTTGCTTAATAGTCACATGGACTGCAGGGCTCTAAATGACACCTGCCCTTAAAAATGCCCTGGGGTAGGGAATAGGCAAGAAAATTCAACACATGAGAAATTTTTCAAGAAGTCAATAAGAGGAGGGAAGTTGTACTCACTCTTTAAAAAAAAAGGAAAAGAAAAAAAAGGACATGCCTAAACCTCAGTATAAGGAATTATTAGACACATGCAAATGCAAATTCAAAAAGGTTTCAGCTCACACCAGTCATTTCCATCAGCAAAATATCTACAAACTATAAATGCTGAAGGAGTTTTAGAGAACTGTGTACCTTCTAGATCCTGGTGGGATGTAAAGAGGTAACAGCACTAACGCAAACTGAATTGAGCTGTTGAAAAGGTAGAAATTGAGCTACCATATGATGCGGCAGGTCACCTTTTGGGCCTATAACCTAAGACCACCTGAATCGGAAAGACACAGGCAGGCAAATGAGCACTGCAGCAATATTGAAATAGCCAAGACATGGAAGCAGAAGAAAGGTTCATAAACAGATGAATGGACAAAGAAGAAGTGGCATATGTACCAAATAGAATAGTAGCCTCGGGAAAAAAATGAACAATGCCGTTTTCAGGACTACAGTTGAGCCTAGAAATAATCATATAAGGTTAAGTAACTCAAAACGGTACGACAAATATCCTATGATAACATTTATACATGTTATCCTAAGATAGCTACCAATGAACATATTTCCACAGAAAAAGACACTCACAGACTTATGAAATAAACTAATGGTTAGCCAAAATGAAAGGTGGGAGGATGGGTAAACTAGGACTATGGGGTTAACATACATATACTAATGTATGTTAAGTGTATAAAAACATATAACAGATAAACTGTATGAATTATATAATCACCAATACCTTTAAAATATACATTTTGTAATCACATACATGGTAACAGGACCCGAGGATGAACAGACATATGTATGAATCATTGAGCAGATTCTATACAGCCAGGCAATCAAAACACTAAAATCAAATTTACTCCGATAAGAAATAGAAATTAAATTTAAAAAACAAACATAAGTAAGGAGACATAAACTTCTGGAGGCTTGTCCCAGCACATTCCACTCTAATTTACAACCTCGGAACACTACCTCCAGGAAGACTCTGTTGCCATAGTAACAAGAGTTGAGAACGTAATAATGCTGCCGCCTTGTGGCTGTTTCCCACAACAGCAGCTTTAAACCCAGTGCTAATGGTTGCTTAATAGTCAAAACAACTGCAGGGGTCTAAATGACACCTGCCCTCAAAAAATGCCCTGGGGTAGGGAATACGCAAGAAAATTCAACACATGAGAAATTTTTCAAAAAGTGAATATGAAGAGGGAAGTTGTACTCACACTTTAACAAAAAAAGGAAAAGAAGAAAAAGGATATGCCTAAAGATCAGTATAAGGAATTATTCGCCACATGCGTATCCAACCTCCAAAAAGGTTTCAGCTCACACCAGTCAAATGGCCATCAGCAAAAAGTCTACAAACTATAAATGCTGAAGGGGTTTTAGAGAAATGTATACCTTCTATCTGCTGCTGGGATGTAAAGTGGTAACAGCACTAACGCAAACTGAATGGAGCTGCTTGAAAAGGTAAAAATTGAGCTACCATATGATGCGGCAGGGCACCTCTTCGGCTTATAACCTAAGACTACCAGAATCGGAAAGACACAGGCAGTCAAATGTGCACTGCAGCAATATGGAAATAGCAAAGACATGGAAGCAAAAAAAATGTCCATAAACAGATGAATGGACAGAGAAGAAGTGGTATATGGACAGAATGCAATAGTAGCCTCGGGGAAAAAATGAACAATGCCGTTTTAAGGACTACAGTTGAGCCTAGAAATAATCATATAAGGTTAAGTAAGTCAAAAGGGTATGACAAATATCCTATGATATCATTTATACATGTTATCCTAAGATTGCTACCAATGAACATATTTCCACAGAAAAAGACACTCACAGACTTATGAAACAAACTAATTGTTAGCCAAAATGAAAGGTGGGAGGATGGGTAAATTAGGACTATGGGGTTAACATACATATACTAATGTATGTTAAGTGTATAAAAACATATAACAGATAAACTGTATGAATTATATAATCACCAATACCTTTAAAATATACATTCTGTAATAACATACATGGTAACAGAATCCGAAGATGAACAGACATATGTAGGAATCATTGAGCAGTTTCTGTACAGCCAGACAATCAAAACACTCTAATCAAATTTACTCAGATAAGAAATAGAAATTTAATTTAAAAAACAAACCTAAGTAAGGAGACATAAACTTCTGGGGGCTTCTCCCAGCACATTCCACGCTAATTTACAACCTCGGAACACTACCTCCAGGAAGATTCTGTTGCCCTAGTAACAAGAGATGAGAACGTAATAATGCTGCCGCCTTGTGGCTCTTTCCCACAACAGCAGCTTTAAACCCAGTGCTAATGGTTGCTTAATAGTCACATGGACTGCAGGGCTCTAAATGACACCTGCCCTGAAAAATGCCCTGGGGTAGGGAATAGGCAAGAATATTCAACACATGAGAAATTTTTCAAGAAGTCAATAAGAGGAGGGAAGTTGTACTCACTCTTTAAAAACAAAGGAAAAGAAAAAAAAGGACATGCCAAAAGCTAAGTATAAGGAATTATTAGACACATGCAAATGCAAATTCAAAAAGGTTTCAGCTCACACCAGTCATTTCCATCAGCAAAATATCTACAAACTATAAATGCTGAAGGAGTTTTAGAGAACTGTGTACCTTCTAGATCCTGGTGGGATGTAAAGTGGTAACAGCACTAACGCAAATTGAATTGAGCTGTTGAAAAGGTAAAAATTGAGCTACCATATGATGCGGCAGGTCACCTTTTGGGCCTATAACCTAAGACCACCTGAATCGGAAAGACACAGGCAGGCAAATGAGCACTGCAGCAATATTGAAATAGCCAAGACATGGAAGCAGAAAAAAGGTTCATAAACAGATGAATGGACAAAGAAGAAGTGGTATACGTACCAAATAGCATAGTAGCCTCGGGAAAAAAATGAACAATGCCGTTTTCAGGACTACAGTTGAGCCTAGAAATAATCATATAAGGTTAAGTAACTCAAAAGGGTACGACAAATATCCTATGATAACATTTATACATGTTATCCTAAGATAGCTACCAATGAACATATTTCCACAGAAAAAGACACTCACAGACTTATGAAATAAACTAATGGTTAGCCAAAATGAAAGGTGGGAGGATGGGTAAACTAGGACTATGGGGTTAACATACATATACTAATGTATGTTAAGTGTATAAAAACATATAACAGATAAACTGTATGAATTATATAATCACCAATACCTTTAAAATATACATTCTGTAATAACATACATGGTAACAGAATCCGAAGATGAACAGACATATGTAGGAATCATTGAGCAGTTTCTGTACAGCCAGACAATCAAAACACTCTAATCAAATTTACTCCGATAAGAAATAGAAATTTAATTTAAAAAACAAACCTAAGTAAGTAGACATAAACTTCTGGGGGCTTGTCCCAGCACATTGCACTCTAATTTACAACCTCGGAACACTACCTCCAGGAAGATTCTGTTGCCCTAGTAACAAGAGATGAGAACGTAATAATGCTGCCGCCTTGTGGCTCTTTCCCACAACAGCAGCTTTAAACCCAGTGCTAATAGTTGCTTAATAGTCACATGGACTGCAGGGCTCTAAATGACACCTGCCCTGAAAAATGCCCTGGGGTAGGGAATAGGCAAGAAAATTCAACACATGAGAAATTTTTCAAGAAGTCAATAAGAGGAGGGAAGTTGTACTCACTCTTTAAAAAAAAGGAAAAGAAAAAAAAGGACATGCCTAAACCTCAGTATAAGGAATTATTAGACACATGCAAATTCAAATTCAAAAAGGTTTCAGCTCACACCAGTCATTTCCATCAGCAAAATGTCTATAAACTATAAATGCTGAAGGGGTTTTAGAGAACTGTGTACCTTCTAGCTGCTGGTGGGATGTAAAGTGGTAACAGCACTAACGCAAACTGAATGGAGCTTCTTGAAAAGGTAAAAATTGAGCTACCATATGATGCAGCAGGTCACCCTTTGGGCCTATAACCTAAGACCACCTGAATCGGAAAGACACAGGCAGGCAAATGAGCACTGCAGCAATATTGAAATAGCCAAGACATGGAAGCAGAAAAAAGGTTCATAAACAGATGAATGGACAAAGAAGAAGTAGTATACGTACCAAATAGAATAGTAGCCTGGGGAAAAAAATGAACAACGCCGTTTTCAGGACTACAGTTGAGCCTAGAAATAATCATATAAGGTTAAGTAACTCAAAAGGGTACGACAAATATCCTATGATAATATTTATACATGTTATCCTAAGATTGCTACCAATGAACATATTTCCACAGAAAAAGACACTCACAGACTTATGAAATAAACTAATGGTTACCAAAATGAAAGGTGGGAGGATGGGTAAATTAGGACTATGGGGTTAACATACATATACTAATGTATGTTAAGTGTATAACAACATATAACTGATAAACTGTATGAATTATATAATCACCAATACCTTTAAAATATACATTTTGTAATCACATACATGGTAACAGGACCCGAAGATGAACAGACATATGTATGAATCATTGAGCAGATCCTGTACAGCCAGGCAATCAAAACACTCTAATCAAATTTACGCTGATAAGAAATAGAAATGAAATTTAAAAAACAAACATAAGTAAGGAGACATAAACTTCTGGGGGCTTGTCCCAGCACATTCCACTCTAATTTACAACCTCAGAACACTACCTCCAGGAAGATTCTGTTGCCCTAGTAACAAGAGTTGAGAACGTAATAATGCTGCCGCCTTGTGGCTGTTTCCCACAACAGCAGCTTTAAACCCAGTGCTAATGGTTGCTTAATAGTCACAACGACTGCAGGGGTCTAAATGACACCTGCCCTCAAAAAGTGCCCTTGGGTAGGGAATAGGCAAGAAAATTCAACACATGAGAAATTTTTCAAAAAGTGAATATGAAGAGGGAAGTTGTACTCACACTTTAACAAAAAAAGGAAAAGAAGAAAAAGGATATGCCTAAAGATCAGTATAAGGAATTATTCGCCACATGCGTATCCAACCTCAATAAAGGTTTCAGCTCACAACAGTCAAATGGCCATCAGCAAAAGTCTACAAACTATAAATGCTGAAGGTGTATTAGAGAAATGTGTACCTTCTATCTGCTGCTGGGATGTAAAGTGGTAACAGCACTAACGCAAACTGAATGGAGCCGCTTGAAAAGGTAGAAATTGAGCTACCATATGATGCGGCAGGGCACCTCTCGGGCTTATAACCTAAGACCACCAGAATCGGAAAGACACAGGCAGTCAAATGTGCACTGCAGCAATACTGAAATAGCCAAGACATGGAAGCAAAAAAAGGTCCATAAACAGATGAATGGACAGAGAAGAAGTGGTATATGGACAGAATGGAATAGTAGCCTCGGGAAAAAAATGAACAATGCCGTTTTCAGGACTACAGTAGAGCCTAGAAATAATAATATAAGGTTAAGTAAGTCAAAAGGGTATGACAAATATCCTATGATATCATTTATACATGTTATCCTAAGATAGCTACCAATGAACATATTTCCACAGAAAAAGACACTCACAGACTTATGAAATAAACTAATGGTTAGCCAAAATGAAAGGTGGGAGAATGGGTAAATTAGGATTATGGGGTTAACATACATATACTAATGTATGTTAAGTGTATAAAAACATATAACAGATAAACTGTATGAATTATATAATCACCAATACCTTTAAAATATACATTCTGTATTCACATACATGGTAACAGAATCCGAAGATGAACAGACATATGTAGGAATCATTGAGCAGATTCTGTACAGCCAGACAATCAAAAAACTCTAATCAAATTTACTCCAAAAAGAAATAGAATTAAATTTAAAAAACAAACATAAGTAAGGAGACATAAACTTCTGGGGGCTCGTCCCAGCACATTCCACTCTAATTTACAACCACGGAACACTACCTCCAGGAAGATTCTGTTGCCCTAGTAACAAGAGATGAGAACATAATAATGCTGCCGCCTTGTGGCTGTTTCCCACAACAGCAACATTAAACCCAGTGCTAATGGTTGCTTAATAGTCACAAGGACTGCAGGGCTCTAAATGACACCTGCCCTTAAACATGCCCTGGGGTAGGGAATAGGCAAGAAAATTCAACACATGAGAAATTTTTCAAGAAGTCAATAAGAGGAGGGAAGTTGTACTCACTCTTTAAAAAAAAAGGAAAAGAAAAAAAAGGACATGCCTAAAGCTCAGTATAAGGAATTATTAGACACATGCAAATTCAAATTCAAAAAGGTTTCAGCTCACACCAGTCATTTCCATCAGCAAAATGTCTATAAACTATAAATGCTGAAGGGGTTTTAGAGAACTGTGTACCTTCTAGCTGCTGGTGGGATGTAAAGTGGTAACAGCACTAACGCAAACTGAATGGAGCTGCTTGAAAAGGTAAAAATTGAGCTACCATATGATGCGGCAGGGCACCTCTTGGGCTTATAACCTAAGACTACCAGAATCGGAAAGACACAGGCAGTCAAATGTGCACTGCAGCAATATGGAAATAGCAAAGACATGGAAGCAAAAAAAATGTCCATAAACAGATGAATGGACAGAGAAGAAGTGGTATATGGACAGAATGGAATAGTAGCCTCGGGAAAAAAATGAACAATGCCGTTTTCAGGACTACAGTAGAGCCTAGAAATAATAATATAAGGTTAAGTAAGTCAAAAGGGTACGACAAATATCCTATGATATCATTTATACGTGTTATCCTAAGATTGCTACCAATGAACATATTTCCACAGAAAAAGACACTCACAGACTTATGAAATAAACTAATGGTTAGCCAAAATGAAAGGGGGGAGGATGGGTAAATTAGGACTATGGGATTTACATAAATATACTAATGTATGTTACATGCATATAAACATATAACAGATAAACTATATGAATTATATAATCACCAATACCGTTAAAATATACATTCTGTATTCACATACATGGTAACAGAATCCGAAGATGAACAGACATATGTATGAATCATTGAGCAGATTCTGTACAGCCAGGCAATCAAAACACTAAAATCAAATTTACTCCGATAAGAAATAGAAATTAAATTTAAAAAACAAACATAAGTAAGGAGACATAAACTTCTGGAGGCTTGTCCCAGCACATTCCACTCTAATTTACAACCTCGGAACACTACCTCCAGGAAGACTCTGTTGCCATAGTAACAAGAGTTGAGAACGTAATAATGCTGCCGCCTTGTGGCTGTTTCCCACAACAGCAGCTTTAAACCCAGTGCTAATGGTTGCTTAATAGTCAAAACGACTGCAGGGGTCTAAATGACACCTGCCCTCAAAAAATGCCCTGGGGTAGGGAATACGCAAAAAAATTCAACACATGAGAAATTTTTCAAAAAGTGAATATGAAGAGGGAAGTTGTACTCACACTTTAACAAAAAAAGGAAAAGAAGAAAAAGGATATGCCTAAAGATCAGTATAAGGAATTATTCGCCACATGCGTATCCAACCTCCAAAAAGGTTTCAGCTCACACCAGTCAAATGGCCATCAGCAAAAAGTCTACAAACTATAAATGCTGAAGGGGTTTTAGAGAAATGTATACCTTCTATCTGCTGCTGGGATGTAAAGTGGTAACAGCACTAACGCAAACTGAATGGAGCTGCTTGAAAAGGTAAAAATTGAGCTACCATATGATGCGGCAGGGCACCTCTTCGGCTTATAACCTAAGACTACCAGAATCGGAAAGACACAGGCAGTCAAATGTGCACTGCAGCAATATGGAAATAGCAAAGACATGGAAGCAAAAAAATGTCCATAAACAGATGAATGGACAGAGAAGAAGTGGTATATGGACAGAATGCAATAGTAGCCTCGGGGAAAAAATGAACAATGCCGTTTTAAGGACTACAGTTGAGCCTATAAATAATCATATAAGGTTAAGTAAGTCAAAAGGGTATGACAAATATCCTATGATATCATTTATACATGTTATCCTAAGATTGCTACCAATGAACATATTTCCACAGAAAAACACACTCACAGACTTATGAAATAAACTAATTGTTAGCCAAAATGAAAGGTGGGAGGATGGGTAAATTAGGACTATGGGGTTAACATACATATACTAATGTATGTTAAGTGTATAAAAACATATAACAGATAAACTGTATGAATTATATAATCACCAATACCTTTAAAATATACATTCTGTAATAACATACATGGTAACAGAATCCGAAGATGAACAGACATATGTAGGAATCATTGAGCAGTTTCTGTACAGCCAGACAATCAAAACACTCTAATCAAATTTACTCCGATAAGAAATAGAAATTTAATTTAAAAAACAAAGCTAAGTAAGGAGACATAAACTTCTGGGGGCTCGTCCCAGCACATTCCACTCTAATTTACAACCTCGGAACACTACCACCAGGAAGATTCTGTTGCCCTAGTAACAAGAAATGAGAACGTAATAATGCTGCCGCCTTGTGGCTCTTTCCCACAACAGCAGCTTTAAACCCAGTGCTAATGGTTGCTTAATAGTCACATGGACTGCAGGGCTCTAAATGACACCTGCCCTGAAAAATGCCCTGGGGTAGGGAATAGGCAAGAATATTCAACACATGAGAAATTTTTCAAGAAGTCAATAAGAGGAGGGAAGTTGTACTCACTCTTTAAAAAAAAAGGAAAAGAAAAAAAAGGACATGCCTAAAGCTCAGTAGAATGAATTATTAGACACATGCAAATTCAAATTCAAAAAGGTTTCAGCTCACACCAGTCGTTTCCATCAGCAAAATGTCTACAAACTATAAATGCTGAAGGGGTTTTAGAGAACTGTGTACCTTCTAGCTGCTGGTGGGATGTAAAGTGGTAACAGCACTAACGCAAACTGAATGGAGTTTCTTGAAAAGGTAAAAATTGAGCTACCATATGATGCGGCAGGTTACCTTTTGGGCCTATAACCTAAGACCACCTAAATCGGAAAGACACAGGCAGGCAAATGTGCACTGCAGCAATATTGAAATAGCCAAGACATGGAAGCAGAAAAAGGGTTCATAAACAGATGAATGGACAAAGAAGAAGTGGTATACGTACCAAATAGCATAGTAGCCTCGGGAAAAAAATGAACAATACCGTTTTCAGGACTACAGTTGAGCCTAGAAATAATCATATAAGGTTAAGTAACTCAAAAGGGTACGACAATTATCCTATGATAACATTTATACATGTTATCCTACGATTGCTACCAATGAACATATTTCCACAGAAAAAGACACTCACAGACTTATGAAATAAACTAATGGTTAGCCAAAATGAAAGGTGGGAGGATGGGTAAATTAGGACTATGGGGTTAACATACATATACTAATGTATGTTAAGTGTATAAAAACATGTAACAGATAAACTGTATGAATTATATAATCACCAATACCTTTAAAATATACATTTTGTAATCACATACATGGTAAGAGGACCCGAAGATGAACAGACATATGTATGAATCACTGAGCAGATCCTGTACAGCCAGGCAATCAAAACACTCTAATCAAATTTACTCCGATAAGAAATAGAAATTAAATTTAAAAAAACAAACATAAGTAAGGAGACATAAACTTCTGGGGGCTTGTCCCAGCACATTCCACTCTAATTTACAACCTCGGAACACTACCTCCAGGAAGATTCTGTTGCCCTAGTAACAAGAGATGAGAATGTAATAATGCTGCTGCCTTGTGGCTCTTTCCCACAACAGCAGCTTTAAACTCAGTGCTAATGTTTGCTTAATAGTCACAAGGACTGCAGGGCTCTAAATGACACCTGCCCTTAAAAATGCCCTGGGGTAGGGAATAGGCAAGAAAATTCAACACATTAGAAATTTTTCAAGAAGTCAATAAGAGGAGGGAAGTTGTACTCACTCTTTAAAAAAAAAGGAAAAGAAAAAAAAGGACATTCCTAAACCTCAATATAAGGAATTATTAGACACATGCAAATGCAAATTCAAAAAGGTTTCAGCTCACACAAGTCATTTCCATCAGCAAAATGTCTACAAACTATAAATGCTGAAGGAGTTTTAGAGAACTGTGTACCTTCTAGATCCTGGTTGGATGTAAAGTGGTAACAGCACTAACGCAAACTGAATTGAGCTGGTGAAAAGGTAAAAATTGAGCTACCATATGATGCGGCAGGTCACCTTTTGGGCCTATAACCTAAGACCACCTGAATCGGAAAGACACAGGCAGGCAAATGAGCACTGCAGCAATATTGAAATAGCCAAGACGTGGAAGCAGAAAAAAGGTTCATAAACAGATGAATGGACAAAGAAGAAGTGGTATACGTACCAAATAGAATAGTAGCCTCGGGAAAAAAATGAACAATGCCGTTTTCAGGACTACAGTTGAGCCTAGAAATAATCATATAACGTTAAGTAACTCAAAAGGGTACGACAAATATCCTATGAAAACATTTATACATGTTATCCTAAGATTGCTACCAATGAACATATTTCCACAGAAAAAGACACTCACAGACTTATCAAATAAACTAATGGTTAGCCAAAATGAAAGGTGAGAGGATGGGTAAATTAGGACTATGGGGTTAACATACATATACTAATGTATGTTAAGTGTATAAAAACATATAACAGATAAACTGTATGAATTATATAATCACCAATACCTTTAAAATATACATTTTGTAATCACATACATGGTAACAGGACCCGAAGATGAACAGACATATGTATGAATCATTGAGCAGATTCTGTACAGCCAGGCAATCAAAACACTCTAATCAAATTTACTCTGATAAGAAATAGAAATTAAATTTAAAAAACAAACATAAGTAAGGAGACATAAACTTCTGGGGGCTTGTCCCAGCACATTCCACTCTAATTTACAACCTCGGAACACTACCTCCAGGAAGACTCTGTTGCCCTAGTAACAAGAGTTGAGAACGTAATAATGATGCGGCCTTGTGGCTGTTTCCCACAAGAGCAGCTTTAAACCCAGTACTAATAGTTGCTTAATAGTCACAAGGACTGCAGGGCTCTAAATGACACCTGCCCTGAAAAATGCCCTGGGGTAGGGAATAGGCAAGAAAATTCAACACATGAGAAATTTTTCAAGAAGTCAATAAGAGGAGGGAAGTTGTACTCACTCTTTAAAAAAAAGGAAAAGAAAAAAAAAGGACAAGCCTAAAGCTCAGTATAAGGAATTATTAAACACATGCAAATTCAAATTCAAAAAGGTTTCAGCTCACACCAGTCATTTCCATCAGCAAAATGTCTATAAACTATAAATGCTGAAGGGGTTTTAGAGAACTGTGTACCTTCTAGCTGCTGGTGGGATGTAAAGTGGTAACAGCACTAACGCAAACTGAATGAAGCTTCTTGAAAAGGTAAAAATTGAGCTACCATATGATGCAGCAGGTCACCCTTTGGGCCTATAACCTAAGACCACCTGAATCGGAAATACACAGGCAGGCAAATGAGCACTGCAGCAATATTGAAATAGCCAAGACATGGAAGCAGAAAAAAGGTTCATAAACAGATGAATGGACAAAGAAGAAGTAGTATACGTACCAAATAGAATAGTAGCCTGGGGAAAAAAATGAACAACGCCGTTTTCAGGACTACAGTTGAGCCTAGAAATAATCATATAAGGTTAAGTAACTCAAAAGGGTACGACAAATATCCTATGATAATATTTATACATGTTATCCTAAGATTGCTACCAATGAACATATTTCCACAGAAAAAGAGACTCACAGACTTATGAAATAAACTAATGGTTAGCAAAATGAAAGGTGGGAGGATGGGTAAATTAGGACTATGGGGTTAACATACATATACTAATGTATGTTAAGTGTATAACAACATATAACAGATAAACTGTATGAATTATATAATCACCAATACCTTTAAAATATACATTTTGTAATCACATACATGGTAACAGGACCCGAAGATGTACAGACATATGTATGAATCATTGAGCAGATCCTGTACAGCCAGGTAATCAAAACACTCTAATCAAATTTACGCTGATAAGAAATAGAAATGAAATTTAAAAAACAAACATAAGTAAGGAGACATAAACTTCTGGGGGCTTGTCCCAGCACATTCCACTCTAATTTACAACCTCAGAACACTACCTCCAGGAAGATTCTGTTGCCCTAGTAACAACAGTTGAGAACGTAATAATGCTGCCGCCTTGTGGCTGTTTCCCACAACAGCAGCTTTAAACCCAGTGCTAATGGTTGCTTAATAGTCACAACGACTGCAGGGGTCTAAATGACACCTGCCCTCAAAAAGTGCCCTTGGGTAGGGAATAGGCAAGAAAATTCAACACATGAGAAATTTTTCAAAAAGTGAATATGAAGAGGGAAGTTGTACTCACACTTTAACAAAAAAAGGAAAAGAAGAAAAAGGATATGCCTAAAGATCAGTATAAGGAATTATTCGCCACATGCGTATCCAACCTCCATAAAGGTTTCAGCTCACAACAGTCAAATGGCCATCAGCAAAAAGTCTACAAACTATAAATGCTGAAGGTGTTTTAGAGAAATGTGTACCTTCTATCTGCTGCTGGGATGTAAAGTGGTAACAGCACTAACGCAAACTGAATGGAGCCGCTTCAAAAGGTAGAAATTGAGCTACCATATGATGCGGCAGGGCACCTCTCGGGCTTATAACCTAAGACCACCAGAATCGGAAAGACACAGGCAGTCAAATGTGCACTGCAGCAATACTGAAATAGCCAAGACATGGAAGCAAAAAAAGGTCCATAAACAGATGAATGGACAGAGAAAAAGTGGTATATGGACAGAATGGAATAGTAGCCTCGGGAAAAAAATGAACAATGCCGTTTTCAGGACTACAGTAGAGCCTAGAAATAATAATATAAGGTTAAGTAAGTCAAAAGGGTATGACAAATATCCTATGATATCATTTATACATGTTATCCTAAGATAGCTACCAATGAACATATTTCCACAGAAAAAGACACTCACAGACTTATGAAATAAACTAATGGTTAGCCAAAATGAAAGGTGGGAGGATGGGTAAATTAGGACTATGGGGTTAACATACATATACTAATGTATGTTAAGTGTATAAAAACATATAACAGATAAACTGTATGAATTATATAATCACCAATACCTTTAAAATATACATTTTGTAATCACATACATGGTAAGAGGACCCGAAGATGAACAGACATATGTATGAATCATTGAGCAGATCCTGTACAGCCAGGCAATCAAAACACTCGAATCAAATTTACTCCAATAAGAAATAGAAATTAAATTTAAAAAACAAACATAAATAAGGAGACATAAACTTCTGGGGGCTTGTCCCAGCACATTCCACTCTAATTTACAACCTCGGAACAATACCTCCAGGAAGATTCTGTTGCCCTAGTAACAAGAGATGAGAACGTAATAATGCTGCCGCCTTGTGGCTCTTTCCCACAACAGCAGCTTTAAACCCAGTGCTAATGGTTGCTTAATAGTCACATGGACTGCAGGGCTCTAAATGACACCTGCCCTGAAAAATGCCCTGGGGTAGGGAATAGGCAAGAAAATTCAACACATGAGAAATTTTTCAAGAAGTCAATAAGAGGAGGGAAGTTGTACTCACTCTTTAAAAAAAAAGGAAAAGAAAAAAAAGGACATGCCTAAACCTCAGTATAAGGAATTATTAGACACATGCAAATGCAAATTCAAAAAGGTTTCAGCTCACACCAGTCATTTCCATCAGCAAAATATCTACAAACTATAAATGCTGAAGGAGTTTTAGAGAACTGTGTACCTTCTAGATCCTGGTGGGATGTAAAGTGGTAACAGCACTAACGCAAACTGAATTGAGCTGTTGAAAAGGTAAAAATTGAGCTACCATATGATGCGGCAGGTCACCTTTTGGGCCTATAACCTAAGACCACCTGAATCGGAAAGACACAGGCAGGCAAATGAGCACTGCAGCAATATTGAAATAGCCAAGACATGGAAGCAGAAAAAAGGTTCATAAACAGATGAATGGACAAAGAAAAAGTGGTATACGTACCAAATAGAATAGTAGCCTCGGGAAAAAAATGAACAATGCCGTTTTCAGGACTACAGTTGAGCCTAGAAATAATCATATAAGGTTAAGTAACTCAAAAGGGTACGACAAATATCCTATGATATCATTTATACATGTTATCCTAAGATAGCTACCAATGAACATATTTCCACAGAAAAAGACACTCACAGACTTATGAAATAAACTAATGGTTAGCCAAAATGAAAGGTGGGAGGATGGGTAAACTAGGACTATGGGGTTAACATACATATACTAATGTATGTTAAGTGTATAAAAACATATAACAGATAAACTGTATGAATTATATAATCACCAATACCTTTAAAATATACATTCTGTAATAACATACATGGTAACAGAATCCGAAGATGAACAGACATATGTAGGAATCATTGAGCAGTTTCTGTACAGCCAGACAATCAAAACACTCTAATCAAATTTACTCCGATAAGAAATAGAAATTTAATTTAAAAAACAAACCTAAGTAAGTAGACATAAACTTCTGGGGGCTTGTCCCAGCACATTGCACTCTAATTTACAACCTCGGAACACTACCTCCAGGAAGATTCTGTTGCCCTAGTAACAAGAGATGAGAACGTAATAATGCTGCCGCCTTGTGGCTCTTTCCCACAACAGCAGCTTTAAACCCAGTGCTAATAGTTGCTTAATAGTCACATGGACTGCAGGGCTCTAAATGACACCTGCCCTGAAAAATGCCCTGGGGTAGGGAATAGGCAAGAAAATTCAACACATGAGAAATTTTTCAAGAAGTCAATAAGAGGAGGGAAGTTGTACTCACTCTTTAAAAAAAAGGAAAAGAAAAAAAAGGACATGCCTAAAGCTCAGTATAAGGAATTATTAGACACATGCAAATTCAAATTCAAAAAGGTTTCAGCTCACACCAGTCATTTCCATCAGCAAAATGTCTATAAACTATAAATGCTGAAGGGGTTTTAGAGAACTGTGTACCTTCTAGCTGCTGGTGGGATGTAAAGTGGTAACAGCACTAACGCAAACTGAATGGAGCTTCTTGAAAAGGTAAAAATTGAGCTACCATATGATGCAGCAGGTCACCCTTTAGGCCTATAACCTAAGACCACCTGAATCGGAAAGACACAGGCAGGCAAATGAGCACTGCAGCAATATTGAAATAGCCAAGACATGGAAGCAGAAAAAAGGTTCATAAACAGATGAATGGACAAAGAAGAAGTAGTATACGTACCAAATAGAATAGTAGCCTGGGGAAAAAAATGAACAACGCCGTTTTCAGGACTACAGTTGAGCCTAAAAATAATCATATAAGGTTAAGTAACTCAAAAGGGTACGACAAATATCCTATGATAATATTTATACATGTTATCCTAAGATTGCTACCAATGAACATATTTCCACAGAAAAAGACACTCACAGACTTATGAAATAAACTAATGGTTAGCAAAATGAAAGGTGGGAGGATGGGTAAATTAGGACTATGGGGTTAACATACATATACTAATGTATGTTAAGTGTATAACAACATATAACAGATAAACTGTATGAATTATATAATCACCAATACCTTTAAAATATACATTTTGTAATCACATACATGGTAACAGGACCCGAAGATGAACAGACATATGTATGAATCATTGAGCAGATCTTGTACAGCCAGGCAATCAAAACACTCTAATCAAATTTACGCTGATAAGAAATAGAAATGAAATTTAAAAACAAACATAAGTAAGGAGACATAAACTTCTGGGGGCTTGTCCCAGCACATTCCACTCTAATTTACAACCTCAGAACACTACCTCCAGGAAGATTCTGTTGCCCTAGTAACAAGAGTTGAGAACGTAATAATGCTGCCGCCTTGTGGCTGTTTCCCACAACAGCAGCTTTAAACCCAGTGCTAATGGTTGCTTAATAGTCACAACGACTGCAGGGGTCTAAATGACACCTGCCCTCAAAAAGTGCCCTTGGGTAGGGAATAGGCAAGAAAATTCAACACATGAGAAATTTTTCAAAAAGTGAATATGAAGAGGGAAGTTGTACTCACACTTTAACAAAAAAAGGAAAAGAAGAAAAAGGATATGCCTAAAGATCAGTATAAGGAATTATTCGCCACATGCGTATCCAACCTCCATAAAGGTTTCAGCTCACAACAGTCAAATGGCCATCAGGAAAAGTCTACAAACTATAAATGCTGAAGGTGTTTTAGAGAAATGTGTACCTTCTATCTGCTGCTGGGATGTAAAGTGGTAACAGCACTAACGCAAACTGAATGGAGCCGCTTGAAAAGGTAGAAATTGAGCTACCATATGATGCGGCAGGGCACCTCTCGGGCTTATAACCTAAGACCACCAGAATCGGAAAGACACAGGCAGTCAAATGTGCACTGCAGCAATACTGAAATAGCCAAGACATGGAAGCAAAAAAAGGTCCATAAACAGATGAATGGACAGAGAAGAAGTGGTATATGGACAGAATGGAATAGTAGCCTCGGGAAAAAAATGAACAATGCCGTTTTCAGGACTACAGTAGAGCCTAGAAATAATAATATAAGGTTAAGTAAGTCAAAAGGGTATGACAAATATCCTATGATATCATTTATACATGTTATCCTAAGATAGCTACCAATGAACATATTTCCACAGAAAAAGACACTCACAGACTTATGAAATAAACTAATGGTTAGCCAAAATGAAAGGTGGGAGGATGGGTAAATTAGGACTATGGGGTTAACATACATATACTAATGTATGTTAAGTGTATAAAAACATATAACAGATAAACTGTATGAATTATATAATCACCAATACCTTTAAAATATACATTCTGTATTCACATACATGGTAACAGAATCCGAAGATGAACAGACATATGTAGGAATCATTGAGCAGATTCTGTACAGCCAGACAATCAAAAAACTCTAATCAAATTTACTCCAAAAAGAAATAGAATTAAATTTAAAAAACAAACATAAGTAAGGAGACATAAACTTCTGGGGGCTCGTCCCAGCACATTCCACTCTAATTTACAACCACGGAACACTACCTCCAGGAAGATTCTGTTGCCCTAGTAACAAGAGATGAGAACGTAATAATGCTGCCGCCTTGTGGCTGTTTCCCACAACAGCAACATTAAACCCAGTGCTAATGGTTGCTTAATAGTCACAAGGACTGCAGGGCTCTAAATGACACCTGCCCTTAAAAATGCCCTGGGGTAGGGAATAGGCAAGAAAATTCAACACATGAGAAATTTTTCAAGAAGTCAATAAGAGGAGGGAAGTTGTACTCACTCTTTAAAAAAAAAGGAAAAGAAAAAAAAGGACATGCCTAAAGCTCAGTATAAGGAATTATTAGACACATGCAAATTCAAATTCAAAAAGGTTTCAGCTCACACCAGTCATTTCCTTCAGCAAAGTGTCTATAAACTATAAATGCTGAAGGGGTTTTAGAGAAATGTATACCTTCTATCTGCTGCTGGGATGTAAAGTGGTAACAGCACTAACGCAAACTGAATGGAGCTGCTTGAAAAGGTAAAAATTGAGCTACCATATGATGCGGCAGGGCACCTCTTCGGCTTATAACCTAAGACTACCAGAATCGGAAAGACACAGGCAGTCAAATGTGCACTGCAGCAATATGGAAATAGCAAAGACATGGAAGCAAAAAAAATGTCCATAAACAGATGAATGGACAGAGAAGAAGTGGTATATGGACAGAATGCAATAGTAGCCTCGGGGAAAAAATGAACAATGCCGTTTTAAGGACTACAGTTGAGCCTAGAAATAATCATATAAGGTTAAGTAAGTCAAAAGGGTATGACAAATATCCTATGATATCATTTATACATGTTATCCTAAGATTGCTACCAATGAACATATTTCCACAGAAAAAGACACTCACAGACTTATGAAACAAACTAATTGTTAGCCAAAATGAAAGGTGGGAGGATGGGTAAATTAGGACTATGGGGTTAACATACATATACTAATGTATGTTAAGTGTATAAAAACATATAACAGATAAACTGTATGAATTATATAATCACCAATACCTTTAAAATATACATTCTGTAATAACATACATGGTAACAGAATCCGAAGATGAACAGACATATGTAGGAATCATTGAGCAGTTTCTGTACAGCCAGACAATCAAAACACTCTAATCAAATTTACTCAGATAAGAAATAGAAATTTAATTTAAAAAACAAACCTAAGTAAGGAGACATAAACTTCTGGGGGCTTCTCCCAGCACATTCCACGCTAATTTACAACCTCGGAACACTACCTCCAGGAAGATTCTGTTGCCCTAGTAACAAGAGATGAGAACGTAATAATGCTGCCGCCTTGTGGCTCTTTCCCACAACAGCAGCTTTAAACCCAGTGCTAATGGTTGCTTAATAGTCACATGGACTGCAGGGCTCTAAATGACACCTGCCCTGAAAAATGCCCTGGGGTAGGGAATAGGCAAGAATATTCAACACATGAGAAATTTTTCAAGAAGTCAATAAGAGGAGGGAAGTTGTACTCACTCTTTAAAAAAAAAGGAAAAGAAAAAAAAGGACATGCCTAAACCTCAGTATAAGGAATTATTAGACACATGCAAATGCAAATTCAAAAAGGTTTCAGCTCACACCAGTCATTTCCATCAGCAAAATATCTACAAACTATAAATGCTGAAGGAGTTTTAGAGAACTGTGTACCTTCTAGATCCTGGTGGGATGTAAAGTGGTAACAGCACTAACGCAAACTGAATTGAGCTGTTGAAAAGGTAAAAATTGAGCTACCATATGATGCGGCAGGTCACCTTTTGGGCCTATAACCTAAGACCACCTGAATCGGAAAGACACAGGCAGGCAAATGAGCACTGCAGCAATATTGAAATAGCCAAGACATGGAAGCAGAAAAAAGGTTCATAAACAGATGAATGGACAAAGAAGAAGTGGTATACGTACCAAATAGAATAGTAGCCTCGGGAAAAAAATGAACAATGCCGTTTTCAGGACTACAGTTGAGCCTAGAAATAATCATATAAGGTTAAGTAACTCAAAAGGGTACGACAAATATCCTATGATAACATTTATACATGTTATCCTAAGATAGCTACCAATGAACATATTTCCACAGAAAAAGACACTCACAGACTTATGAAATAAACTAATGGTTAGCCAAAATGAAAGGTGGGAGGATGGGTAAACTAGGACTATGGGGTTAACATACATATACTAATGTATGTTAAGTGTATAAAAACATATAACAGATAAACTGTATGAATTATATAATCACCAATACCTTTAAAATATACATTCTGTAATCACATACATGGTAACAGAATCCGAAGATGAACAGACATATGTAGGAATCATTGAGCAGTTTCTGTACAGCCAGACAATCAAAACACTCTAATCAAATTTACTCAGATAAGAAATAGAAATTTAATTTAAAAAACAAACCTAAGTAAGGAGACATAAACTTCTGGGGGCTTCTCCCAGCACATTCCACGCTAATTTACAACCTCGGAACACTACCTCCAGGAAGATTCTGTTGCCCTAGTAACAAGAGATGAGAACGTAATAATGCTGCCGCCTTGTGGCTCTTTCCCACAACAGCAGCTTTAAACCCAGTGCTAATGGTTGCTTAATAGTCACATGGACTGCAGGGCTCTAAATGACACCTGCCCTGAAAAATGCCCTGGGGTAGGGAATAGGCAAGAAAATTCAACACATGAGAAATTTTTCAAGAAGTCAATAAGAGGAGGGAAGTTGTACTCACTCTTTAAAAAAAAAGGAAAAGAAAAAAAAAGGACATGCCTAAACCTCAGTATAAGGAATTATTAGACACATGCAAATGCAAATTCAAAAAGGTTTCAGCTCACACCAGTCATTTCCATCAGCAAAATATCAACAAACTATAAATGCTGAAGGAGTTTTAGAGAACTGTGTACCTTCTAGATCCTGGTGGGATGTAAAGTGGTAACAGCACTAACGCAAACTGAATTGAGCTGTTGAAAAGGTAAAAATTGAGCTACCATATGATGCGGCAGGTCACCTTTTGGGCCTATAACCTAAGACCACCTGAATCGGAAAGACACAGGCAGGCAAATGAGCACTGCAGCAATATTGAAATAGCCAAGACATGGAAGCAGAAAAAAGGTTCATAAACAGATGAATGGACAAAGAAGAAGTGGTATACGTACCAAATAGAATAGTAGCCTCGGGAAAAAAATGAACAATGCCGTTTTCAGGACTACAGTTGAGCCTAGAAATAATCATATAAGGTTAAGTAACTCAAAAGGGTACGACAAATATCCTATGATAACATTTATACATGTTATCCTAAGATAGCTACCAATGAACATATTTCCACAGAAAAAGACACTCACAGACTTATGAAATAAACTAATGGTTAGCCAAAATGAAAGGTGGGAGGATGGGTAAACTAGGACTATGGGGTTAACATACATATACTAATGTATGTTAAGTGTATAAAAACATATAACAGATAAACTGTATGAATTATATAATCACCAATACCTTTAAAATATACATTCTGTAATAACATACATGGTAACAGAATCCGAAGATGAACAGACATATGTAGGAATCATTGAGCAGTTTCTGTACAGCCAGACAATCAAAACACTCTAATCAAATTTACTCCGATAAGAAATAGAAATTTAATTTAAAAAACAAACCTAAGTAAGTAGACATAAACTTCTGGGGGCTTGTCCCAGCACATTGCACTCTAATTTACAACCTCGGAACACTACCTCCAGGAAGATTCTGTTGCCCTAGTAACAAGAGATGAGAACGTAATAATGCTGCCGCCTTGTGGCTCTTTCCCACAACAGCAGCTTTAAACCCAGTGCTAATAGTTGCTTAATAGTCACATGGACTGCAGGGCTCTAAATGACACCTGCCCTGAAAAATGCCCTGGGGTAGGGAATAGGCAAGAAAATTCAACACATGAGAAATTTTTCAAGAAGTCAATAAGAGGAGGGAAGTTGTACTCACTCTTTAAAAAAAAGGAAAAGAAAAAAAAGGACATGCCTAAAGCTCAGTATAAGGAATTATTAGACACATGCAAATTCAAATTCAAAAAGGTTTCAGCTCACACCAGTCATTTCCATCAGCAAAATGTCTATAAACTATAAATGCTGAAGGGGTTTTAGAGAACTGTGTACCTTCTAGCTGCTGGTGGGATGTAAAGTGGTAACAGCACTAACGCAAACTGAATGGAGCTTCTTGAAAAGGTAAAAATTGAGCTACCATATGATGCGGCAGGTCACCTTTTGGGCCTATAACCTAAGACCACCTGAATCGGAAAGACACAGGCAGGCAAATGAGCACTGCAGCAATATTGAAATAGCCAAGACATGGAAGCAGAAAAAAGGTTCATAAACAGATGAATGGACAAAGAAGAAGTGGTATACGTACCAAATAGAATAGTAGCCTCGGGAAAAAAATGAACAATGCCGTTTTCAGGACTACAGTTGAGCCTAGAAATAATCATATAAGGTTAAGTAACTCAAAAGGGTACGACAAATATCCTATGATAACATTTATACATGTTATCCTAAGATAGCTACCAATGAACATATTTCCACAGAAAAAGACACTCACAGACTTATGAAATAAACTAATGGTTAGCCAAAATGAAAGGTGGGAGGATGGGTAAACTAGGACTATGGGGTTAACATACATATACTAATGTATGTTAAGTGTATAAAAACATATAACAGATAAACTGTATGAATTATATAATCACCAATACCTTTAAAATATACATTCTGTAATAACATACATGGTAACAGAATCCGAAGATGAACAGACATATGTAGGAATCATTGAGCAGTTTCTGTACAGCCAGACAATCAAAACACTCTAATCAAATTTACTCCGATAAGAAATAGAAATTTAATTTAAAAAACAAACCTAAGTAAGTAGACATAAACTTCTGGGGGCTTGTCCCAGCACATTGCACTCTAATTTACAACCTCGGAACACTACCTCCAGGAAGATTCTGTTGCCCTAGTAACAAGAGATGAGAACGTAATAATGCTGCCGCCTTGTGGCTCTTTCCCACAACAGCAGCTTTAAACCCAGTGCTAATAGTTGCTTAATAGTCACATGGACTGCAGGGCTCTAAATGACACCTGCCCTGAAAAATGCCCTGGGGTAGGGAATAGGCAAGAAAATTCAACACATGAGAAATTTTTCAAGAAGTCAATAAGAGGAGGGAAGTTGTACTCACTCTTTAAAAAAAAGGAAAAGAAAAAAAAGGACATGCCTAAAGCTCAGTATAAGGAATTATTAGACACATGCAAATTCAAATTCAAAAAGGTTTCAGCTCACACCAGTCATTTCCATCAGCAAAATGTCTATAAACTATAAATGCTGAAGGGGTTTTAGAGAACTGTGTACCTTCTAGCTGCTGGTGGGATGTAAAGTGGTAACAGCACTAACGCAAACTGAATGGAGCTTCTTGAAAAGGTAAAAATTGAGCTACCATATGATGCAGCAGGTCACCCTTTGGGCCTATAACCTAAGACCACCTGAATCGGAAAGACACAGGCAGGCAAATGAGCACTGCAGCAATATTGAAATAGCCAAGACATGGAAGCAGAAAAAAGGTTCATAAACAGATGAATGGACAAAGAAGAAGTAGTATACGTACCAAATAGAATAGTAGCCTGGGGAAAAAAATGAACAACGCCGTTTTCAGGACTACAGTTGAGCCTAAAAATAATCATATAAGGTTAAGTAACTCAAAAGGGTACGACAAATATCCTATGATAATATTTATACATGTTATCCTAAGATTGCTACCAATGAACATATTTCCACAGAAAAAGACACTCACAGACTTATGAAATAAACTAATGGTTAGCAAAATGAAAGGTGGGAGGATGGGTAAATTAGGACTATGGGGTTAACATACATATACTAATGTATGTTAAGTGTATAACAACATATAACAGATAAACTGTATGAATTATATAATCACCAATACCTTTAAAATATACATTTTGTAATCACATACATGGTAACAGGACCCGAAGATGAACAGACATATGTATGAATCATTGAGCAGATCCTGTACAGCCAGGCAATCAAAACACTCTAATCAAATTTACGCTGATAAGAAATAGAAATTTAATTTAAAAAACAAACATAAGTAAGGAGACATAAACTTCTGGGGGCTTGTCCCAGCACATTGCACTCTAATTTACAACCTCAGAACACTACCTCCAGGAAGATTCTGTTGCCCTAGTAACAAGAGTTGAGAACGTAATAATGCTGCCGCCTTGTGGCTGTTTCCCACAACAGCAGCTTTAAACCCAGTGCTAATGGTTGCTTAATAGTCACAACGACTGCAGGGGTCTAAATGACACCTGCCCTCAAAAAGTGCCCTTGGGTAGGGAATAGGCAAGAAAATTCAACACATGAGAAATTTTTCAAAAAGTGAATATGAAGAGGGAAGTTGTACTCACACTTTAACAAAAAAAGGAAAAGAAGAAAAAGGATATGCCTAAAGATCAGTATAAGGAATTATTCGCCACATGCGTATCCAACCTCCATAAAGGTTTCAGCTCACAACAGTCAAATGGCCATCAGGAAAAGTCTACAAACTATAAATGCTGAAGGTGTTTTAGAGAAATGTGTACCTTCTATCTGCTGCTGGGATGTAAAGTGGTAACAGCACTAACGCAAACTGAATGGAGCCGCTTGAAAAGGTAGAAATTGAGCTACCATATGATGCGGCAGGGCACCTCTCGGGCTTATAACCTAAGACCACCAGAATCGGAAAGACACAGGCAGTCAAATGTGCACTGCAGCAATACTGAAATAGCCAAGACATGGAAGCAAAAAAAGGTCCATAAACAGATGAATGGACAGAGAAGAAGTGGTATATGGACAAAATGGAATAGTAGCCTCGGGAAAAAAATGAACAATGCCGTTTTCAGGACTACAGTAGAGCCTAGAAATAATAATATAAGGTTAAGTAAGTCAAAAGGGTATGACAAATATCCTATGATATCATTTATACATGTTATCCTAAGATAGCTACCAATGAACATATTTCCACAGAAAAAGACACTCACAGACTTATGAAATAAACTAATGGTTAGCCAAAATGAAAGGTGGGAGGATGGGTAAATTAGGACTATGGGGTTAACATACATATACTAATGTATGTTAAGTGTATAAAAACATATAACAGATAAACTGTATGAATTATATAATCACCAATACCTTTAAAATATACATTCTGTATTCACATACATGGTAACAGAATCCGAAGATGAACAGACATATGTAGGAATCATTGAGCAGATTCTGTACAGCCAGACAATCAAAAAACTCTAATCAAATTTACTCCAAAAAGAAATAGAATTAAATTTAAAAAACAAACATAAGTAAGGAGACATAAACTTCTGGGGGCTCGTCCCAGCACATTCCACTCTAATTTACAACCACGGAACACTACCTCCAGGAAGATTCTGTTGCCCTAGTAACAAGAGATGAGAACGTAATAATGCTGCCGCCTTGTCGCTGTTTCCCACAACAGCAACATTAAACCCAGTGCTAATGGTTGCTTAATAGTCACAAGGACTGCAGGGCTCTAAATGACACCTGCCCTGAAAAATGCCCTGGGGTAGGGAATAGGCAAGAAAATTCAACACATGAGAAATTTTTCAAGAAGTCAATAAGAGGAGGGAAGTTGTACTCACTCTTTAAAAAAAAAGGAAAAGAAAAAAAAGGACATGCCTAAAGCTCAGTATAAGGAATTATTAGACACATGCAAATTCAAATTCAAAAAGGTTTCAGCTCACACCAGTCATTTCCATCAGCAAAATGTCTATAAACTATAAATGCTGAAGGGGTTTTAGAGAACTGTGTACCTTCTAGCTGCTGGTGGGATGTAAAGTGGTAACAGCACTAACGCAAACTGAATGGAGCTGCTTGAAAAGGTAAAAATTGAGCTACCATATGATGCGGCAGGGCACCTCTTGGGCTTATAACCTAAGACTACCAGAATCGGAAAGACACAGGCAGTCAAATGTGCACTGCAGCAATATGGAAATAGCAAAGACATGGAAGCAAAAAAAATGTCCATAAACAGATGAATGGACAGAGAAGAAGTGGTATATGGACAGAATGGAATAGTAGCCTCGGGAAAAAAATGAACAATGCCGTTTTCAGGACTACAGTAGAGCCTAGAAATAATAATATAAGGTTAAGTAAGTCAAAAGGGTACGACAAATATCCTATGATATCATTTATACGTGTTATCCTAAGATTGCTACCAATGAACATATTTCCACAGAAAAAGACACTCACAGACTTATGAAATAAACTAATGGTTAGCCAAAATGAAAGGGGGGAGGATGGGTAAATTAGGACTATGGGATTTACATAAATATACTAATGTATGTTACATGCATATAAACATATAACAGATAAACTATATGAATTATATAATCACCAATACCTTTAAAATATACATTCTGTATTCACATACATGGTAACAGAATCCGAAGATGAACAGACATATGTATGAATCATTGAGCAGATTCTGTACAGCCAGGCAATCAAAACACTAAAATCAAATTTACTCCGATAAGAAATAGAAATTAAATTTAAAAAACAAACATAAGTAAGGAGACATAAACTTCTGGAGGCTTGTCCCAGCACATTCCACTCTAATTTACAACCTCGGAACACTACCTCCAGGAAGACTCTGTTGCCATAGTAACAAGAGTTGAGAACGTAATAATGCTGCCGCCTTGTGGCTGTTTCCCACAACAGCAGCTTTAAACCCAGTGCTAATGGTTGCTTAATAGTCAAAACGACTGCAGGGGTCTAAATGACACCTGCCCTCAAAAAATGCCCTGGGGTAGGGAATACGCAAAAAAATTCAACACATGAGAAATTTTTCAAAAAGTGAATATGAAGAGGGAAGTTGTACTCACACTTTAACAAAAAAAGGAAAAGAAGAAAAAGGATATGCCTAAAGATCAGTATAAGGAATTATTCGCCACATGCGTATCCAACCTCCAAAAAGGTTTCAGCTCACACCAGTCAAATGGCCATCAGCAAAAAGTCTACAAACTATAAATGCTGAAGGGGTTTTAGAGAAATGTATACCTTCTATCTGCTGCTGGGATGTAAAGTGGTAACAGCACTAACGCAAACTGAATGGAGCTGCTTGAAAAGGTAAAAATTGAGCTACCATATGATGCGGCAGGGCACCTCTTCGGCTTATAACCTAAGACTACCAGAATCGGAAAGACACAGGCAGTCAAATGTGCACTGCAGCAATATGGAAATAGCAAAGACATGGAAGCAAAAAAAATGTCCATAAACAGATGAATGGACAGAGAAGAAGTGGTATATGGACAGAATGCAATAGTAGCCTCGGGGAAAAAATGAACAATGCCGTTTTAAGGACTAGAGTTGAGCCTAGAAATAATCATATAAGGTTAAGTAACTCAAAAGGGTACGACAAATATCCTATGATAACATTTCTACATGTTATCCTAAGATAGCTACCAATGAACATATTTCCACAGAAAAAGACACTCACAGACTTATGAAATAAACTAATGGTTAGACAAAATGAAAGGTGGGAGGATGGGTAAACTAGGACTATGGGGTTAACATACATATACTAATGTATGTTAAGTGTATAAAAACATATAACAGATAAACTGTATGAATTATATAATCACCAATACCTTTAAAATATACATTCTGTAATAACATACATGGTAACAGAATCCGAAGATGAACAGACATATGTAGGAATCATTGAGCAGTTTCTGTACAGCCAGACAATCAAAACACTCTAATCAAATTTACTCCGATAAGAAATAGAAATTTAATTTAAAAAACAAAGCTAAGTAAGGAGACATAAACTTCTGGGGGCTCGTCCCAGCACATTCCACTCTAATTTACAACCTCGGAACACTACCACCAGGAAGATTCTGTTGCCCTAGTAACAAGAGATGAGAACGTAATAATGCTGCCGCCTTGTGGCTCTTTCCCACAACAGCAGCTTTAAACCCAGTGCTAATGGTTGCTTAATAGTCACATGGACTGCAGGGCTCTAAATGACACCTGCCCTGAAAAATGCCCTGGGGTAGGGAATGGGCAATAATATTCAACACATGAGAAATTTTTCAAGAAGTCAATAAGAGGAGGGAAGTTGTACTCACTCTTTAAAAAAAAAGGAAAAGAAAAAAAAGGACATGCCTAAAGCTCAGTAGAATGAATTATTAGACACATGCAAATTCAAATTCAAAAAGGTTTCAGCTCACACCAGTCGTTTCCATCAGCAAAATGTCTACAAACTATAAATGCTGAAGGAGTTTTAGAGAACTGTGTACCTTCTAGCTGCTGGTGGGATGTAAAGTGGTAACAGCACTAACGCAAACTGAATGGAGTTTCTTGAAAAGGTAAAAATTGAGCTACCATATGATGCGGCAGGTTACCTTTTGGGCCTATAACCTAAGACCACCTAAATCGGAAAGACACAGGCAGGCAAATGTGCACTGCAGCAATATTGAAATAGCCAAGACATGGAAGCAGAAAAAGGGTTCATAAACAGATGAATGGACAAAGAAGAAGTGGTATACGTACCAAATAGCATAGGAGCCTCGGGAAAAAAATGAACAATGCCGTTTTCAGGACTACAGTTGAGCCTAGAAATAATCATATAAGGTTAAGTAACTCAAAAGGGTACGACAATTATCCTATGATAACATTTATACATGTTATCCTACGATTGCTACCAATGAACATATTTCCACAGAAAAAGACACTCACAGACTTATGAAATAAACTAATGGTTAGCCAAAATGAAAGGTGGGAGGATGGGTAAATTAGGACTATGGGGTTAACATACATATGCTAATGTATGTTAAGTGTATAAAAACATGTAACAGATAAACTGTATGAATTATATAATCACCAATACCTTTAAAATATACATTTTGTAATCACATACATGGTAAGAGGACCCGAAGATGAACAGACATATGTATGAATCACTGAGCAGATCCTGTACAGCCAGGCAATCAAAACACTCTAATCAAATTTACTCCGATAAGAAATAGAAATTAAATTTAAAAAAACAAACATAAGTAAGGAGACATAAACTTCTGGGGGCTTGTCCCAGCACATTCCACTCTAATTTACAACCTCGGAACACTACCTCCAGGAAGATTCTGTTGCCCTAGTAACAAGAGATGAGAACGTAATAATGCTGCCGCCTTGTGGCTCTTTCCCACAACAGCAGCTTTAAACCCAGTGCTAATGTTTGCTTAATAGTCACAAGGACTGCAGGGCTCTAAATGACACCTGCCCTTAAAAATGCCCTGGGGTAGGGAATAGGCAAGAAAATTCAACACATTAGAAATTTTTCAAGAAGTCAATAAGAGGAGGGAAGTTGTACTCACTCTTTAAAAAAAAAGGAAAAGAAAAAAAAGGACATTCCTAAACCTCAGTATAAGGAATTATTAGACACATGCAAATGCAAATTCAAAAAGGTTTCAGCTCACACAAGTCATTTCCATCAGCAAAATGTCTACAAACTATAAATGCTGAAGGAGTTTTAGAGAACTGTGTACCTTCTAGATCCTGGTTGGATGTAAAGTGGTAACAGCACTAACGCAAACTGAATTGAGCTGGTGAAAAGGTAAAAATTGAGCTACCATATGATGCGGCAGGTCTCCTTTTGGGCCTATAACCTAAGACCACCTGAATCGGAAAGACACAGGCAGGCAAATGAGCACTGCAGCAATATTGAAATAGCCAAGACATGGAAGCAGAAAAAAGGTTCATAAACAGATGAATGGACAAAGAAGAAGTGGTATACGTACCAAATAGAATAGTAGCCTCGGGAAAAAAATGAACAATGCCGTTTTCAGGACTACAGTTGAGCCTAGAGATAATCATATAAGGTTAAGTAACTCAAAAGGGTACGACAAATATCCTATGATAACATTTATACATGTTATCCTAAGATAGCTACCAATGAACATATTTCCACAGAAAAAGACACTCACAGACTTATGAAATAAACTAATGGTTAGACAAAATGAAAGGTGGGAGGATGGGTAAACTAGGACTATGGGGTTAACATACATATACTAATGTATGTTAAGTGTATAAAAACATATAACAGATAAACTGTATGAATTATATAATCACCAATACCTTTAAAATATACATTCTGTAATCACATACATGGTAACAGAATCCGAAGATGAACAGACATATGTAGGAATCATTGAGCAGTTTCTGTACAGCCAGACAATCAAAACACTCTAATCAAATTTACTCAGATAAGAAATAGAAATTAAATTTAAAAAACAAACCTAAGTAAGGAGACATAAACTTCTGGGGGCTTGTCCCAGCACATTCCACTCTAATTTACAACCTCGGAACACTACCTCCAGGAAGATTCTGTTGCCCTAGTAACAAGAGATGAGAACGTAATAATGCTGCCGCCTTGTGGCTCTTTCCCACAACAGCAGCTTTAAACCCAGTGCTAATGGTTGCTTAATAGTCACATGGACTGCAGGGCTCTAAATGACACCTGCCCTGAAAAATGCCCTGGGGTAGGGAATAGGCAATAATATTCAACACATGAGAAATTTTTCAAGAAGTCAATAAGAGGAGGGAAGTTGTACTCACTCTTTAAAAAAAAAGGAAAAGAAAAAAAAGGACATGCCTAAAGCTCAGTAGAATGAATTATTAGACACATGCAAATTCAAATTCAAAAAGGTTTCAGCTCACACCAGTCGTTTCCATCAGCAAAATGTCTACAAACTATAAATGCTGAAGGGGTTTTAGAGAACTGTGTACCTTCTAGCTGCTGGTGGGATGTAAAGTGGTAACAGCACTAACACAAACTGAATGGAGCTCCTTGAAAAGATAAAAATTGAGCTACCATATGATGCGGCAGGTCACCTTTTGGGCCTATAACCTAAGACCACCTGAATCGGAAAGACACAGGCAGGCAAATGAGCACTGCAGCAATATTGAAATAGCCAAGACATGGAAGCAGAAAAAAGGTTCATAAACAGATGAATGGACAAAGAAGAAGTGGTATACGTACCAAATAGAATAGTAGCCTCGGGAAAAAAATGAACAATGCCGTTTTCAGGACTACAGTTGAGCCTAGAAATAATCATATAACGTTAAGTAACTCAAAAGGGTACGACAAATATCCTATGAAAACATTTATACATGTTATCCTAAGATTGCTACCAATGAACATATTTCCACAGAAAAAGACACTCACAGACTTATCAAATAAACTAATGGTTAGCCAAAATGAAAGGTGAGAGGATGGGTAAATTAGGACTATGGGGTTAACATACATATACTAATGTATGTTAAGTGTATAAAAACATATAACAGATAAACTGTATGAATTATATAATCACCAATACCTTTAAAATATACATTTTGTAATCACATACATGGTAACAGGACCCGAAGATGAACAGACATATGTATGAATCATTGAGCAGATTCTGTACAGCCAGGCAATCAAAACACTCCAATCAAATTTACTCTGATAAGAAATAGAAATTAAATTTAAAAAACAAACATAAGTAAGGAGACATAAACTTCTGGGGGCTTGTCCCAGCACATTCCACTCTAATTTACAACCTCGGAACACTACCTCCAGGAAGACTCTGTTGCCGTAGTAACAAGAGTTGAGAACGTAATAATGATGCGGCCTTGTGGCTGTTTCCCACAACAGCAGCTTTAAACCCAGTACTAATAGTTGCTTAATAGTCACAAGGACTGCAGGGCTCTAAATGACACCTGCCCTGAAAAATGCCCTGGGGTAGGGAATAGGCAAGAAAATTCAACACATGAGAAATTTTTCAAGAAGTCAATAAGAGGAGGGAAGTTGTACTCACTCTTTAAAAAAAAGGAAAAGAAAAAAAAAGGACATGCCTAAAGCTCAGTATAAGGAATTATTAGACACATGCAAATTCAAATTCAAAAAGGTTTCAGCTCACACCAGTCATTTCCATCAGCAAAATGTCTATAAACTATAAATGCTGAAGGGGTTTTAGAGAACTGTGTACCTTCTAGCTGCTGGTGGGATGTAAAGTGGTAACAGCACTAACGCAAACTGAATGGAGCTTCTTGAAAAGGTAAAAATTGAGCTACCATATGATGCAGCAGGTCACCCTTTGGGCCTATAACCTAAGACCACCTGAATCGGAAACACACAGGCAGGCAAATGAGCACTGCAGCAATATTGAAATAGCCAAGACATGGAAGCAGAAAAAAGGTTCATAAACAGATGAATGGACAAAGAAGAAGTAGTATACGTACCAAATAGAATAGTAGCCTGGGGAAAAAAATGAACAACGCCGTTTTCAGGACTACAGTTGAGCCTAGAAATAATCATATAAGGTTAAGTAACTCAAAAGGGTACGACAAATATCCTATGATAATATTTATACATGTTATCCTAAGATTGCTACCAATGAACATATTTCCACAGAAAAAGAGACTCACAGACTTATGAAATAAACTAATGGTTAGCAAAATGAAAGGTGGGAGGATGGGTAAATTAGGACTATGGGGTTAACATACATATACTAGTGTATGTTAAGTGTATAACAACATATAACAGATAAACTGTATGAATTATATAATCACCAATACCTTTAAAATATACATTTTGTAATCACATACATGGTAACAGGACCCGAAGATGTACAGACATATGTATGAATCATTGAGCAGATCCTGTACAGCCAGGTAATCAAAACACTCTAATCAAATTTACGCTGATAAGAAATAGAAATGAAATTTAAAAAACAAACATAAGTAAGGAGACATAAACTTCTGGGGGCTTGTCCCAGCACATTGCACTCTAATTTACAACCTCAGAACACTACCTCCAGGAAGATTCTGTTGCCCTAGTAACAAGAGTTGAGAACGTAATAATGCTGCCGCCTTGTGGCTGTTTCCCACAACAGCAGCTTTAAACCCAGTGCTAATGGTTGCTTAATAGTCACAACGACTGCAGGGGTCTAAATGACACCTGCCCTCAAAAAGTGCCCTTGGGTAGGGAATAGGCAAGAAAATTCAACACATGAGAAATTTTTCAAAAAGTGAATATGAAGAGGGAAGTTGTACTCACACTTTAACAAAAAAAGGAAAAGAAGAAAAAGGATATGCCTAAAGATCAGTATAAGGAATTATTCGCCACATGCGTATCCAACCTCCATAAAGGTTTCAGCTCACAACACTCAAATGGCCATCAGCAAAAAGTCTACAAACTATAAATGCTGAAGGTGTTTTAGAGAAATGTGTACCTTCTATCTGCTGCTGGGATGTAAAGTGGTAACAGCACTAACGCAAACTGAATGGAGCCGCTTGAAAAGGTAGAAATTGAGCTACCATATGATGCGGCAGGGCACCTCTCGGGCTTATAACCTAAGACCACCAGAATCGGAAAGACACAGGCAGTCAAATGTGCACTGCAGCAATACTGAAATAGCCAAGACATGGAAGCAAAAAAAGGTCCATAAACAGATGAATGGACAGAGAAGAAGTGGTATATGGACAGAATGGAATAGTAGCCTCGGGAAAAAAATGAACAATGCCGTTTTCAGGACTACAGTAGAGCCTAGAAATAATAATATAAGGTTAAGTAAGTCAAAAGGGTATGACAAATATCCTATGATATCATTTATACATGTTATCCTAAGATAGCTACCAATGAACATATTTCCACAGAAAAAGACACTCACAGACTTATGAAATAAACTAATGGTTAGCCAAAATGAAAGGTGGGAGGATGGGTAAATTAGGACTATGGGGTTAACATACATATACTAATGTATGTTAAGTGTATAAAAACATATAACAGATAAACTGTATGAATTATATAATCACCAATACCTTTAAAATATACATTTTGTAATCACATACATGGTAAGAGGACCCGAAGATGAACAGACATATGTATGAATCATTGAGCAGATCCTGTACAGCCAGGCAATCAAAACACTCGAATCAAATTTACTCCAATAAGAAATAGAAATTAAATTTAAAAAACAAACATAAATAAGGAGACATAAACTTCTGGGGGCTTGTCCCAGCACATTCCACTCTAATTTACAACCTCGGAACACTACCTCCAGGAAGATTCTGTTGCCCTAGTAACAAGAGATGAGAACGTAATAATGCTGCCGCCTTGTGGCTCTTTCCCACAACAGCAGCTTTAAACCCAGTGCTAATGGTTGCTTAATAGTCACATGGACTGCAGGGCTCTAAATGACACCTGCCCTTAAAAATGCCCTGGGGTAGGGAATAGGCAAGAAAATTGAACACATGAGAAATTTTTCAAGAAGTCAATAAGAGGAGGGAAGTTGTACTCACTCTTTAAAAAAAAGGAAAAGAAAAAAAAGGACATGCCTAAACCTCAGTATAAGGAATTATTAGACACATGCAAATGCAAATTCAAAAAGGTTTCAGCTCACACCAGTCATTTCCATCAGCAAAATATCTACAAACTATAAATGCTGAAGGAGTTTTAGAGAACTGTGTACCTTCTAGATCCTGGTTGGATGTAAAGTGGTAACAGCACTAACGCAAACTGAATTGAGCTGGTGAAAAGGTAAAAATTGAGCTACCATATGATGCGGCAGGTCACCTTTTGGGCCTATAACCTAAGACCACCTGAATCGGAAAGACACAGGCAGGCAAATGAGCACTGCAGCAATATTGAAATAGCCAATACATGGAAGCAGAAAAAAGGTTCATAAACAGATGAATGGACAAAGAAGAAGTGGTATACGTACCAAATAGAATAGTAGCCTCGGGAAAAAAATGAACAATGCCGTTTTCAGGACTACAGTTGAGCCTAGAAATAATCATATAAGGTTAAGTAACTCAAAAGGGTACGACAAATATCCTATGATAACATTTATACATGTTATCCTAAGATAGCTACCAATGAACATATTTCCACAGAAAAAGACACTCACAGACTTATGAAATAAACTAATGGTTAGACAAAATGAAAGGTGGGAGGATGGGTAAACTAGGACTATGGGGTTAACATACATATACTAATGTATGTTAAGTGTATAAAAACATATAACAGATAAACTGTATGAATTATATAATCACCAATACCTTTAAAATATACATTCTGTAATCACATACATGGTAACAGAATCCGAAGATGAACAGACATATGTAGGAATCATTGAGCAGTTTCTGTACAGCCAGACAATCAAAACACTCTAATCAAATTTACTCAGATAAGAAATAGAAATTAAATTTAAAAAACAAACCTAAGTAAGGAGACATAAACTTCTGGGGGCTTGTCCCAGCACATTCCACTCTAATTTACAACCTCGGAACACTACCTCCAGGAAGATTCTGTTGCCCTAGTAACAAGAGATGAGAACGTAATAATGCTGCCGCCTTGTGGCTCTTTCCCACAACAGCAGCTTTAAACCCAGTGCTAATGGTTGCTTAATAGTCACATGGACTGCAGGGCTCTAAATGACACCTGCCCTGAAAAATGCCCTGGGGTAGGGAATAGGCAATAATATTCAACACATGAGAAATTTTTCAAGAAGTCAATAAGAGGAGGGAAGTTGTACTCACTCTTTAAAAAAAAAGGAAAAGAAAAAAAAGGACATGCCTAAAGCTCAGAAGAATGAATTATTAGACACATGCAAATTCAAATTCAAAAAGGTTTCAGCTCACACCAGTCGTTTCCATCAGCAAAATGTCTACAAACTATAAATGCTGAAGGGGTTTTAGAGAACTGTGTACCTTCTAGCTGCTGGTGGGATGTAAAGTGGTAACAGCACTAACACAAACTGAATGGAGCTCCTTGAAAAGATAAAAATTGAGCTACCATATGATGCGGCAGGTCACCTTTTGGGCCTATAACCTAAGACCACCTGAATCGGAAAGACACAGGCAGGCAAATGAGCACTGCAGCAATATTGAAATAGCCAAGACATGGAAGCAGAAAAAAGGTTCATAAACAGATGAATGGACAAAGAAGAAGTGGTATACGTACCAAATAGAATAGTAGCCTCGGGAAAAAAATGAACAATGCCGTTTTCAGGACTACAGTTGAGCCTAGAAATAATCATATAACGTTAAGTAACTCAAAAGGGTACGACAAATATCCTATGAAAACATTTATACATGTTATCCTAAGATTGCTACCAATGAACATATTTCCACAGAAAAAGACACTCACAGACTTATCAAATAAACTAATGGTTAGCCAAAATGAAAGGTGAGAGGATGGGTAAATTAGGACTATGGGGTTAACATACATATACTAATGTATGTTAAGTGTATAAAAACATATAACAGATAAACTGTATGAATTATATAATCACCAATACCTTTAAAATATACATTTTGTAATCACATACATGGTAACAGGACCCGAAGATGAACAGACATATGTATGAATCATTGAGCAGATTCTGTACAGCCAGGCAATCAAAACACTCCAATCAAATTTACTCTGATAAGAAATAGAAATTAAATTTAAAAAACAAACATAAGTAAGGAGACATAAACTTCTGGGGGCTTGTCCCAGCACATTCCACTCTAATTTACAACCTCGGAACACTACCTCCAGGAAGACTCTGTTGCCGTAGTAACAAGAGTTGAGAACGTAATAATGATGCGGCCTTGTGGCTGTTTCCCACAACAGCAGCTTTAAACCCAGTACTAATAGTTGCTTAATAGTCACAAGGACTGCAGGGCTCTAAATGACACCTGCCCTGAAAAATGCCCTGGGGTAGGGAATAGGCAAGAAAATTCAACACATGAGAAATTTTTCAAGAAGTCAATAAGAGGAGGGAAGTTGTACTCACTCTTTAAAAAAAAGGAAAAGAAAAAAAAAGGACATGCCTAAAGCTCAGTATAAGGAATTATTAGACACATGCAAATTCAAATTCAAAAAGGTTTCAGCTCACACCAGTCATTTCCATCAGCAAAATGTCTATAAACTATAAATGCTGAAGGGGTTTTAGAGAACTGTGTACCTTCTAGCTGCTGGTGGGATGTAAAGTGGTAACAGCACTAACGCAAACTGAATGGAGCTTCTTGAAAAGGTAAAAATTGAGCTACCATATGATGCAGCAGGTCACCCTTTGGGCCTATAACCTAAGACCACCTGAATCGGAAAGACACAGGCAGGCAAATGAGCACTGCAGCAATATTGAAATAGCCAAGACATGGAAGCAGAAAAAAGGTTCATAAACAGATGAATGGACAAAGAAGAAGTAGTATACGTACCAAATAGAATAGTAGCCTGGGGAAAAAAATGAACAACGCCGTTTTCAGGACTACAGTTGAGCCTAGAAATAATCATATAAGGTTAAGTAACTCAAAAGGGTACGACAAATATCCTATGATAATATTTATACATGTTATCCTAAGATTGCTACCAATGAACATATTTCCACAGAAAAAGAGACTCACAGACTTATGAAATAAACTAATGGTTAGCAAAATGAAAGGTGGGAGGATGGGTAAATTAGGACTATGGGGTTAACATACATATACTAGTGTATGTTAAGTGTATAACAACATATAACAGATAAACTGTATGAATTATATAATCACCAATACCTTTAAAATATACATTTTGTAATCACATACATGGTAACAGGACCCGAAGATGTACAGACATATGTATGAATCATTGAGCAGATCCTGTACAGCCAGGTAATCAAAACACTCTAATCAAATTTACGCTGATAAGAAATAGAAATGAAATTTAAAAAACAAACATAAGTAAGGAGACATAAACTTCTGGGGGCTTGTCCCAGCACATTCCACTCTAATTTACAACCTCAGAACACTACCTCCAGGAAGATTCTGTTGCCCTAGTAACAAGAGTTGAGAACGTAATAATGCTGCCGCCTTGTGGCTGTTTCCCACAACAGCAGCTTTAAACCCAGTGCTAATGGTTGCTTAATAGTCACAACGACTGCAGGGGTCTAAATGACACCTGCCCTCAAAAAGTGCCCTTGGGTAGGGAATAGGCAAGAAAATTCAACACATGAGAAATTTTTCAAAAAGTGAATATGAAGAGGGAAGTTGTACTCACACTTTAACAAAAAAAGGAAAAGAAGAAAAAGGATATGCCTAAAGATCAGTATAAGGAATTATTCGCCACATGCGTATCCAACCTCCATAAAGGTTTCAGCTCACAACACTCAAATGGCCATCAGCAAAAAGTCTACAAACTATAAATGCTGAAGGTGTTTTAGAGAAATGTGTACCTTCTATCTGCTGCTGGGATGTAAAGTGGTAACAGCACTAACGCAAACTGAATGGAGCCGCTCGAAAAGGTAGAAATTGAGCTACCATATGATGCGGCAGGGCACCTCTCGGGCTTATAACCTAAGACCACCAGAATCGGAAAGACACAGGCAGTCAAATGTGCACTGCAGCAATACTGAAATAGCCAAGACATGGAAGCAAAAAAAGGTCCATAAACAGATGAATGGACAGAGAAGAAGTGGTATATGGACAGAATGGAATAGTAGCCTCGGGAAAAAAATGAACAATGCCGTTTTCAGGACTACAGTAGAGCCTAGAAATAATAATATAAGGTTAAGTAAGTCAAAAGGGTATGACAAATATCCTATGATATCATTTATACATGTTATCCTAAGATAGCTACCAATGAACATATTTCCACAGAAAAAGACACTCACAGACTTATGAAATAAACTAATGGTTAGCCAAAATGAAAGGTGGGAGGATGGGTAAATTAGGACTATGGGGTTAACATACATATACTAATGTATGTTAAGTGTATAAAAACATATAACAGATAAACTGTATGAATTATATAATCACCAGTACCTTTAAAATATACATTTTGTAATCACATACATGGTAAGAGGACCCGAAGATGAACAGACATATGTATGAATCATTGAGCAGATCCTGTACAGCCAGGCAATCAAAACACTCGAATCAAATTTACTCCAATAAGAAATAGAAATTAAATTTAAAAAACAAACATAAATAAGGAGACATAAACTTCTGGGGGCTTGTCCCAGCACATTCCACTCTAATTTACAACCTCGGAACACTACCTCCAGGAAGATTCTGTTGCCCTAGTAACAAGAGATGAGAACGTAATAATGCTGCCGCCTTGTGGCTCTTTCCCACAACAGCAGCTTTAAACCCAGTGCTAATGGTTGCTTAATAGTCACATGGACTGCAGGGCTCTAAATGACACCTGCCCTGAAAAATGCCCTGGGGTAGGGAATAGGCAAGAAAATTCAACACATGAGAAATTTTTCAAGAAGTCAATAAGAGGAGGGAAGTTGTACTCACTCTTTAAAAAAAAAGGAAAAGAAAAAAAAGGACATGCCTAAAGCTCAGTAGAATGAATTATTAGACACATGCAAATTCAAATTCAAAAAGGTTTCAGCTCACACCAGTCATTTCCATCAGCAAAATATCTACAAACTATAAATGCTGAAGGGGTTTTAGAGAACTGTGTACCTTCTAGATCCTGGTGGGATGTAAAGAGGTAACAGCACTAACGCAAACTGAATTGAGCTGTTGAAAAGGTAGAAATTGAGCTACCATATGATGCGGCAGGTCACCTTTTGGGCCTATAACCTAAGACCACCTGAATCGGAAAGACACAGGCAGGCAAATGAGCACTGCAGCAATATTGAAATAGCCAAGACATGGAAGCAGAAGAAAGGTTCATAAACAGATGAATGGACAAAGAAGAAGTGGTATACGTACCAAATAGAATAGTAGCCTCGGGAAAAAAATGAACAATGCCGTTTTCAGGACTACAGTTGAGCCTAGAAATAATCATATAAGGTTAAGTAACTCAAAACGGTACGACAAATATCCTATGATAACATTTATACATGTTATCCTAAGATAGCTACCAATGAACATATTTCCACAGAAAAAGACACTCACAGACTTATGAAATAAACTAATGGTTAGTCAAAATGAAAGGTGGGAGGATGGGTAAACTAGGACTATGGGGTTAACATACATATACTAATGTATGTTAAGTGTATAAAAACATATAACAGATAAACTGTATGAATTATATAATCACCAATACCTTTAAAATATACATTTTGTAATCACATACATGGTAACAGGACCCGAGGATGAACAGACATATGTATGAATCATTGAGCAGATTCTGTACAGCCAGGCAATCAAAACACTAAAATCAAATTTACTCCGATAAGAAATAGAAATTAAATTTAAAAAACAAACATAAGTAAGGAGACATAAACTTCTGGAGGCTTGTCCCAGCACATTCCACTCTAATTTACAACCTCGGAACACTACCTCCAGGAAGACTCTGTTGCCATAGTAACAAGAGTTGAGAACGTAATAATGCTGCCGCCTTGTGGCTGTTTCCCACAACAGCAGCTTTAAACCCAGTGCTAATGGTTGCTTAATAGTCAAAACAACTGCAGGGGTCTAAATGACACCTGCCCTCAAAAAATGCCCTGGGGTAGGGAATACGCAAGAAAATTCAACACATGAGAAATTTTTCAAAAAGTGAATATGAAGAGGGAAGTTGTACTCACACTTTAACAAAAAAAGGAAAAGAAGAAAAAGGATATGCCTAAAGATCAGTATAAGGAATTATTCGCCACATGCGTATCCAACCTCCAAAAAGGTTTCAGCTCACACCAGTCAAACGGCCATCAGCAAAAAGTCTACAAACTATAAATGCTGAAGGGGTTTTAGAGAAATGTATACCTTCTATCTGCTGCTGGGATGTAAAGTGGTAACAGCACTAACGCAAACTGAATGGAGCTGCTTGAAAAGGTAAAAATTGAGCTACCATATGATGCGGCAGGGCACCTCTTCGGCTTATAACCTAAGACTACCAGAATCGGAAAGACACAGGCAGTCAAATGTGCACTGCAGCAATATGGAAATAGCAAAGACATGGAAGCAAAAAAAATGTCCATAAACAGATGAATGGACAGAGAAGAAGTGGTATATGGACAGAATGCAATAGTAGCCTCGGGGAAAAAATGAACAATGCCGTTTTAAGGACTACAGTTGAGCCTAGAAATAATCATATAAGGTTAAGTAAGTCAAAAGGGTATGACAAATATCCTATGATATCATTTATACATGTTATCCTAAGATTGCTACCAATGAACATATTTCCACAGAAAAAGACACTCACAGACTTATGAAACAAACTAATTGTTAGCCAAAATGAAAGGTGGGAGGATGGGTAAATTAGGACTATGGGGTTAACATACATATACTAATGTATGTTAAGTGTATAAAAACATATAACAGATAAACTGTATGAATTATATAATCACCAATACCTTTAAAATATACATTCTGTATTCACATACATGGTAACAGAATCCGAAGATGAACAGACATATGTAGGAATCATTGAGCAGTTTCTGTACAGCCAGACAATCAAAACACTCTAATCAAATTTACTCAGATAAGAAATAGAAATTTAATTTAAAAAACAAACCTAAGTAAGGAGACATAAACTTCTGGGGGCTTCTCCCAGCACATTCCACGCTAATTTACAACCTCGGAACACTACCTCCAGGAAGATTCTGTTGCCCTAGTAACAAGAGATGAGAACGTAATAATGCTGCCGCCTTCTGGCTCTTTCCCACAACAGCAGCTTTAAACCCAGTGCTAATGGTTGCTTAATAGTCACAAGGACTGCAGGGGTCTAAATGACACCTGCCCTCAAAAAATGCCCTGGGGTAGGGAATAGGTAAGAAAATTCAACACATGAGAAATGTTTCAAGAAGTCAATAAGAGGAGGGAAGTTGTACTCACTCTTTAAAAAAAAAGGAAAAGAAAAAAAAGGACATGCCTAAAGCTCAGTATAAGGACTTATTAGCCACATGCAAATTCAAATTCAAAAAGGTTTCAGCTCACACCAGTCATTTCCATCAGCAAAAAGTCTACAAACTATAAATGCTGAAGGGGTTTTAGAGAACTGTGTACCTTCTAGCTGCTGGTGGGATGTAAAGTGGTAACAGCACTAACGCAAACTGAATGGAGCTGCTTGAAAAGGTAAAAATTGAGCTACCATATGATGCGTCAGGGCACATTTTGGGCCTATAACCTAAGACCACCAGAATAGGAAAGACAGAGGCAGTCAAATGTGCACTGTAGCAATACTGAAATAGCCAAGACATGGAAGCAAAAAAAGGTCTATAAACAGATGAATGTACAAAGAAGAATTGGTATATGGACAGAATGGAATAGTAGAACTGGGAAAAAAATGAACAATGCCGTTTTCAGGACTACAGTTGAGCCTATAAATAATCATATAAGGTTAAGTAAGTCAAAAGGGTATGACAAATATCCTATGATATCATTTATACATGTTATCCTAAGATTGCTACCAATGAACATATTTCCACAGAAAAAGACACTCACAGACTTATCAAATAAACTAATGGTTAGCCAAAATGACACGTGGGAGGATGGGTAACTTAGGACTATGGGGTTAACATACATATACTAATGTATGTTACATGTATATAAACATATAACATATAAACTGTATGAATTATATAATCACCAATACCTTTAAAATATACATTTTGTAATCACATACATGCTAACAGGATCCGAAGATGAACAGACATACGTATGAATCATTGGGCAGATTCTGTACAGACAGGCAATCAAAACACTCTAATCAAATTTCCTCCGATAAGAAATAGAAATTAAATTTAAAAAAGAAACATAAGTAAGGCGACATAAACTTCTGGGGGCTTGTCCCAGCACATTCCACTCTAATTTACAACCTTGGAACACTACCTCCAGGAAGACTCTGTTGCCGTAATAACAAGAGTTGAGAACGTAATAATGCTGCCGCCTTCTGGCTGTTTCCCACAACAGCAGCTTTAAACCCAGTGCTAATGGTTGCTTAATAGTCACAAGGACTGCAGGGGTCTAAATGACACCTGCCCTCAAAAAATGCCCTGGGGTAGGGAATAGGTAAGAAAATTCAACACATGAGAAATGTTTCAAGAAGTCAATAAGAGGAGGGAAGTTGTACTCACTCTTTAAAAAAAAAGGAAAAGAAAAAAAAGGACATGCCTAAAGCTCAGTATAAGGACTTATTAGCCACATGCAAATTCAAATTCAAAAAGGTTTCAGCTCACACCAGTCATTTCCATCAGCAAAAAGTCTACAAACTATAAATGCTGAAGGGGTTTTAGAGAACTGTGTACCTTCTAGCTGCTGGTGGGATGTAAAGTGGTAACAGCACTAACGCAAACTGAATGGAGCTGCTTGAAAAGGTAAAAATTGAGCTACCATATGATGCGTCACGGCACCTTTTGGGCCTATAACCTAAGACCACCAGAATAGGAAAGACAGAGGCAGTCAAATGTGCACTGTAGCAATACTGAAATAGCCAAGACATGGAAGCAAAAAAAGGTCTATAAACAGATGAATGTACAAAGAAGAATTGGTATATGGGCAGAATGGAATAGTAGAACTGGGAAAAAAATGAACAATGCCGTTTTCAGGACTACAGTTGAGCCTATAAATAATCATATAAGGTTAAGTAAGTCAAAAGGGTATGACAAATATCCTATGATATCATTTATACATGTTATCCTAAGATTGCTACCAATGAACATATTTCCACAGAAAAAGACACTCACAGACTTATCAAATAAACTAATGGTTAGCCAAAATGACACGTGGGAGGATGGGTAACTTAGGACTATGGGGTTAACATACATATACTAATGTATGTTACATGTATATAAACATATAACATATAAACTGTATGAATTATATAATCACCAATACCTTTAAAATATACATTTTGTAATCACATACATGCTAACAGGATCCGAAGATGAACAGACATACGTATGAATCATTGGGCAGATTCTGTACAGACAGGCAATCAAAACACTCTAATCAAATTTCCTCCGATAAGAAATAGAAATTAAATTTAAAAAAGAAACATAAGTAAGGCGACATAAACTTCTGGGGGCTTGTCCCAGCACATTCCACTCTAATTTACAACCTTGGAACACTACCTCCAGGAAGACTCTGTTGCCGTAGTAACAAGAGTTGAGAACGTAATAATGCTGCCGCCTTTGGCAGTTTCCCACAACAGCAGCTTTACACCCAGTGCTAATGGTTGCTTAATAGTCACAAGGACTGCAGGGGTCTAAATGACACCTGCCCTCAAAAAATGCCCTGGGGTAGGGAATAGGCAAGAAAATTCAACACATGAGAAATTTTTCAAGAAGTCAATATGAAGAGGGAAGTTGTACTCACTCTTTAACAAAAAAAGGAAAAGAAGAAAAAGGATATGCCTAAAGATCAGTATAAGGAATTATTAGCCACATGCGTATCCAACCTTCAAAAAGGATTCAGCTCACACCAGTCAAATGGCCATCAGCAAAAATCTACAAACTATAAATGCTGAAGGGGTTTTAGAGATCTTTGTACCTTCTAGCTGCTGGTGGGATGTAAAGTGGTAACAGCACTAACGAAAACTGAATGGAGCTGTTTGAAAAGGTAAAAATTGAGCTACCATATGATGCGGCAGGGCACCTTTTGGGCCTATAACCTAAGACCACCAGAATCGGAAAGACAGAGGCAGTCAAACGTGCACTGCAGCAATACTGAAATAGCCAAGACATGGAAGCAAAAAAAGGTCAATAAACAGGTGAATGGACAAAGAATAAGTGATATATGGTCAGAATGCAATATCAGTCACGAAAAAAATAAAAGGATCGTATATGCAGCACTACAGATGAGCCTAGAGATAATCACACAACCTTAAGTAAGTCAGAATGCAAAAGACGAATGTCCTATGATATCACTTATGTTATCTGAAAATTCATAAAAATGAACATATTTCCATAGAGAAAGACAATCTCAGATTGATAAGACAAACTTATGGTTAATCCAAAGAAAAGGTGTGAGGAATGGATAAATTAGGATATTGGGGTTAACACACATATACTAATACTTATAAAATATATAATCCCAAAGACCTATGGAATACCAAGAGTGGTCTACTCAACACTCTGTAATAACCTACATGGAAACAGACCCGAAGATCAATAGATGTATGTATATGTGTAAATGAACAAGATTCTGTACACCTTGAACAAAAGGCCTTTTTTCAATCAAATTTGCTCTGATCAAAACTACAACTTAAAGTCACAAACAAGAATTAAGGAAGCTAAAATTTATGGGGTTTTGTCCTGGCACATTCCACTCTAATCTGCAACCTAAAAGCACAACTTGCAGCAAGGTTCTGTTTCCCTAGCAAGCAGAGTTGGCAACGTAGAAATGCTGCCACCCTAAGGCCGTTTCCTCAAACAGCAGCTTTAAATCTACTGCTAATAGTCACTAATATTCACAAGGACTGCAGGGCTATAAATGACTCATGCCCTCAAAAAATGTCCTGGGGTAGGGAATGGCCAAAAAAATCCAAACGCGGCAAATTTTTCAAGAAGGCAATATGAAGTTGTAAGTTTAGCTCAATCTTAAAAAAAATGAAAAGGACATTGATAAACAAAACATCAGGAATTATTAGACTCATTGAAATCCAATCTACACAAAGGTATCACCTCACACCAGTCAGAATGACCATCAGCAAAAAGTCAACAAACAATAGATGTTGAAGAAGTTGTGGAGAATAGCGTAACCTCTCGGTCTAAGTGGGATGTAAAGGGGTAACAGTCAATAATAGGAACAGAATGGCAGTGCGTTTAAAGGTAAAAATTGAGTCACCATATGATCTGGAAGGCCCACTATTGGGCCTGTAACCTGTGAAAGCCAGAACCAAAAAACACGGGATGGAAAATCGTGTATTGCAGCAGTATTTACAATAACCAAGACATGGAAGCCACAAAAATGTCCATCATCAGATGAATGGATGAAAAAGTGGTCCATGTACACAATGCAATATTAGACACAGAAAATAATGAAACAGTGCCGTTTGCAGCACCATAGATGAGGCTACAGATAATCACACAACTTGAAGTAAGTCAGAAAGTGAGAGACACATATCCTATGATATCACGTATAGGTGTTATCTAAAAATTGATAGGAATGAACCTATTTCCACAGAGAAGGACACTCACGTGTTCAGAAAACAAGCTTGTGGTTAACCAAATGGAAAGGTGTGAGGAACGTATAACGGAGGGTATTGGGTTCAACAGACATATGCTAATATTTATAAAATATATAATCATCAAAGACATACCGAATACCAAGAGAGGTCTACACAACATTCTGTAATAACCTATATGGCAACGGGATCCAAACATGAAAAGATATATGTATCAATGAAAGAGACTCTGTACACCTAGAGCAAACACAATATTGCAATCAAATTTGCTCTGAGAAAAATGAAAATTTAACTAAGAATACCAACAACAAATAAGTAGACATAGTTTTGGGGGGTTTGTCCTGGCACATTCCACTCTACTTTACAACCTACAAACAGGACTTCCAGGAAGGCTATGTTGCCCTAGTAACCAGAGTTGGGAATATAGAAATGCTGCCTCCTTGTGGCCGTTTCCTGCAACAGCAGCTTTAAATCCAGAGCTAATGGTCATGTAATATTCACAATTACTACAGGGCTGTAAATGACACCTGCCCTCAAAAAATGTCCTGGTGCAGGTAACGGCCACAGGAATTCAGAACATGGCACATTTTTCAAGGAAACAATTTGAAGAGGTAAGTTTCTGTGTTTCACTTAAAAGAAAAAAAAAGGAAAACGGACGTAGATAAAAGCTCAATATCGGGAATTATTAGATGCATGCAAATTGAAACTACAAAAAGGTATCACCACGCAACACTCAAAATGCCATCAGTAAAAAGTCTACAAACAATAAATCCTGAAGGGGCTTTAGAGATCCGTGTACCCTCTAGTTGCTGGTGGATGTAAACTGGTAACAGCCAGTAGTGAGAACAGAATGGAGGTGCGTTGAAAGGTAAAAATTGAACTACCATATGATCTAGTAGGCCCACTGCTGGGCCTAACCCCTGAGAAGACCAGAATCCCAAAGACACAGGCTGGCAATCCTGCACTGCATCAATATTTAGCATAGCCAAGACTTGGAAGTAACCAAAATGCCCATCAACAGGTGAATGTAAAAAGAAGAAGTGGTCCATGGACACGGTGGAATATTCGCCATGGAAAAGAATGAAACACTGCTCTTTGCAGGACCTTAGATGAGCCTAGAGATAATCACAGAATATGAGGTAAGTCGGAAAGCAGACGACAAATATCCTGTGATATCACTTCTAGGTGTTACCTAACAACTGACACATATGAACATACTTCCACAGAGAAAGACTCTCACAGACTTAGAAAACAAACCACGGTTATCTCAAAGGAAAGGTGGGAGGAATGGATACATTAAGATTACGGTTACCATACGTATACAAATACATATTAAACACATGTGTCAAAAAGAACGACCATATAACAAGGGAGGTCTACTGAACGCTCTGTAATAATTTACATGGGGGCTTGCCTGGTGGCACCGTGGTTAAGAATCCGCCTGCCAATACAGGGGACACTGGTTCGGGAACATCCCACATGCTGCAGAAGCAGGAAATGCAAATCAGCACTACTAAGAAGTCTCACTTCTCAGCAGTCAAAAGGGCCATCCTAAAAAAGTGTAAAAACCAGAAATGCAGGACAGGCCAGGGAGAAATGGGAACCTTGTTATGCTGATGGGCGGGATGTAAATTCCCAATGGCCACTCTGGAGAAGTGTATGGTGTTTCCCAAAACATCTACAAAACACAGCTAGAGAGCATAGGACACTTCCACTCATGGGCATATAAATTGGGAAAACTTCAAATCAACAAGACACAGGCACCCCAAAGTTTAGGGCTGCTCTTTTTACAAGAATCTCCACTTCACTACAACTTAAATATCCCAGGAAAGAGAAAAATGGATAAAGAAGCTGTGGTACTTATGTACAATGGAATATCACTCAGCCATGAAATCAATGTCATAAGGCTAGTAGCAGCATGATGAGTGGATTTAGGTACGAGGATTCTAAGTGAAATAAGTCACACAGAAAAAGACACTTATCATAAGATATCACTTATAGAGGGAATGTAAAAATCGCTTCACATGAACTGAATTACAAAACAGAACAGAGTCACACATTTAGAAAACACACTATGGCTGCTTAACGGGAAAGGTGAGGTGGGGTGATGCATAAAACAAGGGTTTGAAATTAGCACAGATACCATTCCATAAACTAAATATGTAATAGACAAGACCTACTTCTTGCTCGGTGAACTGGACTCAACACCCCCTATTTACCGCCCAAGAATATATCTGACTAGTAAGAATCTTAAAACCTATATATTGATATCTCCCTGTAAGTGAATCAAGTGGGCGTAAAGCAGCATAAACACAGCAGTGAAAATCAGCTAAACCCTTCTATAAAGATAAGTTACAAAAAAAAAACAAAGATAGTGAAAGAGAGAGAAATTCTTACAAAATTCGTTCAGGGGCTGTGATGCAACCTGGACTGACCATATCTAGACCCACAGCTGGATGTGACATAAGGGTGGACACTCTAGGGGCTGAGAGGATTGGTGAGGTTGGGGGAGCAAATGCAGACCCTTTAAAGTAATACTGCGTGGTACCCATTGCATGGGTCCCAAATCTCCAGGTTCAAGGGAATCTTCCTACAGTGAAAACATGCATGGGAAACCCAGAGGATGGTACACCGTGTGATCGCGAAAGGTTTCTAAAACGCACCTCATTTCTCATCTCCTGGTGCTCGGGTTCGCCATTCCAGCCGCTTTCCTAACAATCTCCCCACTTGGAGAAGCAGCACCTTTAACCTCCTCTTTCGTACAGTTTGCAATTTGTCCTGAGGATGAACGGGAAGAGGGGGAACCAATGAGAGACTAGCTCTAGGTGTTCGGACCGGCACAGGTCAATCTAATTTGCCATCAGGAAGAAGAATTAACCACAGGCTCAGCCTGACCCCGGAACCGGAATAGGGCCTGAAGCAATCCTGCGCTTTTGTGGCCAGCTCCCAAAAAAGCGAGTTGAAAAATGGAGCTCAGGGGCACTGCAATTCACAAACCTGCAGAGTTATAAATGATAACTATCGTCCAAAAATATATTGAGGGAAGGCAACGAAGAGGATTTGAAAGTAAGGCAGAACTGCAGGAAACAGATTTCAGGAGGTAGATTCGACTCGCCTTTAAAGCACATGAAATGCGGCAAAACGTCGACAATGAGGCCCTTGGCCAAAAAGGGCGTATGCGTTTTTTCCTGAATTCAGGAAAAAACGCATACGCCCTTTTTGGCCAACCAAGCAAGCGGGAAATCCAAATCAGCACTACAAAAATGTCTCACTTCCCATCGGTCAAAAGGGCCATCCTGAAAAAGTGTAAAAGCCAGAAATGCAGGACAGGCCAGAGAGAAAAGGGAGCCTTGTTACGCTGATGGGCGGGATGTAAATTGCCAACGGCCACTCTGGAGAAGTGTATGGTGTTTCCCAAAACATCTGAAAAACACAGCTAGAGAGCATAGGGCACTTCCACTCATGGGCGTATAAATTGGGAAAACTAAAAATGAACAAAACAGAGGCACCCCAAAGTTTAGGGCTGCTCTGTTTACAAGAGCCTCGACTGGCATACAATGTAAATGACCTTGGAAGGAAAAAATGGATTAAGGAGATGCGGTACTTAGGTAAAATGGAATATTTCTCAGCCATGACATGAATGAAAGAAGGCCAGTTGCAGCAACTCGGGTGGACTTAGGTACGATCATTCTAAGTGATATAAGTCAGACAGTAAAAGAGACTTATCATAAGATATCACTTATAGGTGAAATCTAAAAATGGCTACACATGAACTAAATGACAAAACAGAAACAGCGTCACACATTTAGAAAACACACTTATGGCTGCTAAAGGGGAAAGCTGGGGTGGTGTGAGGCATAAACCAGGAGGTTGAAATTAGCATAGATACCGTTCCATAGCCCAAATAGGTAATTGACAAGACCTACTCTATAGCTCAAAGCACTTTAGTGAGCACACTTTCGTCACCAGAATAGAATATAGAAGACTGGTAAGAATCTGAAAAGGAATTGATTGATGTCTCTCTGTAAGTGAATCAAGTGGATGTACAGAAGGAAGAAACACAGCATTGAAAATCAGCTATACCCCATTATAAAACTAAATTAGAAAAGAAAAAAGAGATACAAAGACAGTGAGAGGGAGAGAAATTCTTACAAAATTCATTCAGGGGCTGTGATGCAACCTGGATTGACCACATCTAGACCCACAGAAGAAACCTCCAGAACAAAGGTTCAAGGATAGTGTCTCCAGCGTGTTAGAAAGCTTGCAAGAAAGGCAGTGTGGCTGGAGCACAGTGAGCAAAGGAGAGAACAGTGAATGGAGAAGTGACTTCTTCACTTGTTTCCTTCTAGAGTTTAACAATAAGTTATTTGATCAGACTTTTCTTTTAAAAAAATCACTTCCTTGAATAACAATAGCCAAATAAATATAGGAATTGTTTTGATATTTCTTATTCTTCATAACAATGCTAATGGTGAATTGCATTTATATTATTAAATATATTATTCTATGATAAATGGACCTCATTGGGACTTATAAAAGGTCAATGGACAGGACCCAATTTATATATTCTGCCTTAAGTGAGAGAGTCACTTCAGTTTTAAGGACACATACAGACTGAAAGTGAAGGGATGCAAAAAGGCATTCCATGCAAACGGAAACCAAAAGAAAGCTGAGGTAATATATAATACAAGATAGACTTTAAGACAAAGATTGTAATAAGAGACAAAGAAGGTCATTATATAATTATAAAGCAGTCAATCCAACAAGAGAATGTAACATTTGTAAATATTTATGCACCCCAAAAAGGAGCACCTAAATATATAATATTAATGACACAAAAGGGAAAAAAAGACAGCAATAACAGTAATAGTAAGGGACTTCAACACCCCACTGTCGTCAATGGATAGATATAGAATATCAAACAGAAAATCAACAAGGAAACATTAGACTTAAATAATATGTTAGACCAGATGGACTTAACATACGTTTACACAACATTCCATTCAAAAGCAATAGAATACACATACTTCTCATTTACACATGGAACATTCTCCAGTATAGATCATGTATTAGACCACAAAACATATCTTAAATCTAAGACGATTGAAATCATATCAAGTATCTTTTCCAACAACAGTGGTGTGAAACTAGAAATCAATTACAAGAAGAAAACTGGAAAATTCACAAATATGTGGAGATTAAATAGCATGCCACTGAACAACCAGTGGGTTGAAAAGAAATAAAAAAAATCTTGAGACAAATGAAAATGGAAATGCAATATACCAAAACTTATTGGATACAGTAGTAGCAGTTTTAAGAGGGAAATTCATAAGGATAAACCCCTACATGAAGAAAAAAGAAAATATTAAACAACCTAACTTTGTATCTCAAGGAACTAGAAAAAGGAGAAACTAAGACAAAAGTTGGTACAAGGAAGAAAGTAACGAAGGTCAGAGTAGAAATAAATGAAATCGAGACTAAAGAGACAACAGAAAAGATCAGTGAAACTGAGAGCTGGTTCTTTGATAAGATAAACAAAATAGATCATTAGCCAGACTCATTAAGAACAGAAGAGAGAAGACTCAAATAAATAAAATCAGAAATGAAAGAGGAGATGTTACAATTGATACCTCAGAAATACAAAGGATCATAAGAGACTACTATGAAAATTATATGCTAACAAATTGGACTATCTACAAGAAATGGATAAATTTCTAGAAACATAGAACGTACCAAGACTGAATCATGAATTAACAGAAAATCTGAACAGACCAATTATTAGTAAGGAGATTGAATCAATAATCAAACCTGGGCTTCCCTGGTGGCGCAGTGGTTGAGAATCTGCCTGCCAATGCAGGGGACACAGGCTCGAGCCCTGGTCTGGGAAGATCCCACATGCCGTGGAGCAACTAAGCCCGTGAGCCACAACTACTGAGCCTGCGTGTCTGGAGCCTGTGCCCCGCAACAAGAGAAGCCGCGACAGTGAAAGGCCCGCGCACCACGATGAAGAGTGGCCCCTGCTTGCCACAACTGGAGAAAGCCCTCGCACAGAAACGAAGACCCAATACAGCCAAAATTAAAAAAATAAATAAATTAAAACAAAAAAACCCAAAACCCAAAAAACATGTAGGGAAAAAACCAAGTCAGCCACAACATTAAAAAAAAAAATAATCAAACCTACCAACAAACAGAAGTCCTCACCCAGGTGGCTTCAGTGGTGAATTCTACCAAACATTTAAAGAAAAATTAATACCAATCTTTCTCAAACTCTTCTAATAAAGAGAACAGGAGGCAACACTTCCAGACTCATTCTATGATACCATCATTACCCTGATACCAAAACCAGACAAGGACACTACAAGGAAAGAAATTTACAGGCCAATATCCCTGATGAAGATGGATGCAAAAATTCTGAACAAAATATTAGCAAACTAAGTCAACAATACATTAAAAAAGACCATACACCATGATCAAGTGGGATTTATTCCAGGGATTCAAGGATGGTTCACTATCTGCAAATCAATGTTATAAACCACATTAACAAAATGAAGGATAAGAATCATACGATCATTTTAATAGATGCAGAAAAAGTATTTGACAAAATTCAACATTTATTTATGAAAAAACTCAAAAAGGTGGGTATAGAGGGAACATGCGTTAACGTAATAAAGGCCATATGTGACAAGCCTGCAGCTAATATCATATTCAACAGCGAAAAACATAAAGTTTTTTCTCTAAGATCAGGAATAAGACAAGGATGCCCACTCTTGTCACATTTATTCAGTATAGGCTTGGAAGGAAGGAAAGAAGAAGTAAAACTGGTTCTATTTGCAGATGACATGACATTATATATAGAAAACCTTAAAGATTCCACCAAAAAAAGTTAGAACTAATCAATGAATTCAGTAAGTTGCAGGATACCAAATCAATACATAAAAATCAGTTGCATTTTTATACGCTAATAACAAGTTATTATGAAGAGAAATTAAGAAAACAATCCATTGACAATTACATCAAAGTGAATAAAATAGCTAGGAATAAACTTAACCAATGAGGTGAAAGATCTGTACACTGAAGCCTATAAAACACTGACGAAAGAAATAGAAGACACAAACAAATGGAAAAATATTCCAGGTTCATGGATTGGAAGAACTGATATTAAAATGTCCATACTATCCAAATCAATTTACAGATTCAAGGCAATTCCTATCAAAATACCAATGGCATTTTTCACAGAACTAGAATAAATAATCCTAAAATTTATATAAAACCACAAAAGACCTGGAATAGCCAAAGCAATCTTAAGAAAGAAGAACAAAGCTGGAGGTAACATGCTTCTTGTTTTCAAACCGTATTACAAAGCTACAGTAATTGAAACAGTATGGTACTGGCACAAAAATGGAAACATAGGTCAATGGAACAGAATCAAAAGCCCAAAAGTAAACTCTCCTATGTATGGTCAATTAATTTACAACAAAGGAGACAGGAATATACAATGGAGAATGGATAATCTCTTCAATAAATTGTGTTGGTAAAACTAGACAGCCACATGCAAGAGAATGAAGCCCTATCTTACACCATACACAAAAATTAACCCAAAATAGATTAAAGACCTGAACAGAAGACCTGAAACCTTAAAACTCCTAGAAGAAAACATAGGAGGTAAGCTCCTTGACATCAGTTGTGACAATGACTTTTTGGATTTGACACTAAACAGAAAGGCAAAAAAGCAAAAATAATCAAGTAGGACTATATCAAACTAAAAGACTTCTGCACAGCAAACGAAACCATCAGCAAAATGAAAAGGCAACCTATGGAATGGGAGAAAATATTTGCAAATTATGTATCTGATAAGGGGTAAATATCTAAAAAGTATTTAAACTCATACAACTCAGCAGAAAAAGGAAGCAAGAAACAATCTAGTTTAAAAATGGGCAGAATATCTGAATAGAGATTTTTCCAAAGAAGACATACGGAAAGCCAACAGGCACATGAAAAGATGCTCAACATCACTAATCATCAGGGAAATGCAAATCAAAACCATAATTAGGTATCGCTTCATGCATGTTAGAATGGCTATTATCAAAAAGACAAGAAATAACAAGTGTTGGCAAGGAGGTAGAGAAAAGGGAAACCTTGTACACTGTTGGTGGGAATGTAAATTGGTGCAGCCACTGTGGAAAACAGTATGGAGGCTCCTCAAAAAATAAAAATTAGAACTGCTATATGGTCTAGCAATTCCATTTCTGGGTGCTTATCTAACAGAAACAGAATCACTGTCTCCAAAAGATACCTGCATCCCCATATAGATTGCAGCATTATTTCCAATAGCCAAGACATGGAAACAAACTTAAGTGTCCATGGATGAATGAATGGATAAAGAAAATATAGTGTATATACACAACGAGATATTATTCAGCCATAAAAATGAAGGAAATCCTGCCATCTGTGGCAACATGGATGGATATGGAGGGTAAGTGAAATAAGACAGTCAGAGAAAGACAAATACTTATAATGTCACTTATATGTGGAATCTTAAAAAATAAGTTAAAATTAAAAAAAACAAACTCATGGATACAGAGAACAGATTTGTGATTACCAGAAGCAGGTGTGTGTGGGGGGTAGGGGGGTGTGTGGGAAAATGGGAGAAATGAGTCAAGGTGGTGCAAAGGTACAAACTTCCAGTTGTAAGATAAATAAGTCCTGGGAATGTAATATACAGCATGGTGACTACAGTTAACAATACAGTTTTGTATATTTAAAAGTTGCTAAGAGAGTAGATCTTAAAAGTTCTCGTCACAAGGAAAAAAAAATTGTTATTATGTGCTGTAATGGATGTTAACTAAACTCACGGTAATCACTTCGCAATATAAACATGTATCAGATAATTATACCGTATGACTAAAACTAATACAATGTTATATGTCATTTATATCTCAATAAAAAAAATTCTGCATAGAGCCCAAATGGCCAGGTCTTTATACTGCCACTTTGCTCAGTCAGTAGAAGTGGGCTGCCCTGGGAAGGGCCTAACCTCCACAGAGGTGGTTCTCTGCAGCTGAGACAGAAGGAGCTGATAGCTAGAGGCTGTCTGCAGACCACATCTGAAAGGTACACTCAAATATCTACCACAGTAACTTATATAAATGTTTCAGTACGGGGCACTTAGGATTAAGGCTGCTACTAGTAATACAAAAAAGAATTGAAAAAATTAATTTTGAAAAATCCAGTTTTAGAATAAACATGAAATAGATAAACTACCAAGTTCTAAAGGTAAAGTTCAAGGCAATGAAAAACATTCAGAGACCTCATCCTACTGCTCCCATTTTAGTATTTCCATTAATGTTGGCTAGTTCCAGAATTAGCTTAAGTTTTTCTGGTGATTAGTGTCATCTCTTGGTATAGCACACAAGAGTTTTAAAACATTAGGTTTTCTTTATCATTTTAAGAAAATATCACTTGTCAAATTGGTATAAATTATAGGTGCATTGGCAACACATAATAATTACTTAAACCTCTTAAAGTTTGTTAAAATAGTTACAAAGGTAATGGGATATTTTTCTCTAAGCAATTTTAATCCAGTTAGAAGGTTTTGGGAGTGTCAAGGAATCTAAGACAGACGGTTATACCACCACCTTGTGGTAAAATGACTGAAGAGCAGACAATTAAATTGTTTTGAAAAAATGCAAAAAAGAAAATACTGATACCTAATACGGATACCTAATATCTAGGAGAAGAGAGATCTAAATACACAGAGCACTATAAATACTTTAGATTTAAAGGAAAATGTTTTGCTAGCTATTGTCACTGGATTTCAGTACTTTGTTCATTTATAAACTTCAGCAGAGTAAAGCTGGTGAGGCGAAGTATTACATGCTTTTAAAAAAGTTGGGATCAGTTATGTTATAAGAGATTTTACTAACTCAATATTGCCATATCATATTTGAATTAATAGTTTATATTCATCCCTAAAATACAAATCAGAATTTTCAGTACTTTTAAACTGATAAAGCATTTTATATCTGTTTTTACTACATTGTGTAGTATGAATTTCACTGGGATATTTCTGTAACAGAGCACAAAATACTTTCTTTACATATCACTTTTTTTTTTTTTACAATAAAATACAAAAGAATTCACCTCTTTATAATACATGACTTGCCCAAATCCTCAAAATCAGGGTGAAAATAATATTGAAGAGCCTGAATGAAACATTATTGTAATTTTATAATCTTGATTTTAAAATCTTGAGGTAAAGGATGCAGTGCTGGAAATAGGTGATTTTAAGCATCTTTTAAGCAGAGCAGTGAAACTCAAAGACAACTATCAATCAATAGTTTTTAAACTTGTTTAACAGTAAGAATCATAAGGGACATTTGTTCAAAGTACAGTTTACTAGGTCCCAATTCCAGACCCTTGGAATTAGAATCTTCAGGTTAGGACTCTGCAAAAATTACTTATGGAAAAATGTACCCCCTGGAGATTACTGTCCTGCTAACTCAGGAAACATAGCTCTAATTCAACTATAAAACCTAACATAAGACACAGTATTAAAAGACCAGATAAATAAGAATCCCTGTTAATATAAGTGTTGGTCTTCTTATCTGCAAAGAGGGTAGCAGTGACTGTATTTAAGTAATGATAGGACAGCGAGCACTGACTCACTGTACGTAAAACACCTCGCACAGTGCCTGGCACAAAATAAGGCCTTAGATAATGTTAGCTGTGATAACTGCATATCATCATCATTATGAGAGTGATTTCAATTCTTATAATTTATATATCATTTAAGAAAAATTCATTTGCAATAGAAATCTAATTTCTACAGTTATTAAAGCTGTAGAGAAATTAAACTATGAAACAAAAACAAGCCGTTCTCCTGAGTTATGTTTTTATAAATCTTGAAATTACACTTTTTGCAAGTTTTTTTTTTTAACTTCAAAGAGTTATACCACCACCTTGTGGCAAAATGACTGTAGAGCAAACAACCATTTACCAGCTTGTTCCTTAGTCATCACAGAGAAAAAAATTATTTATTTAAGTGAGGAAACAAAACGTAATTGTACAAATATTGGTCGATAAATGTAAATGTGTGAATGAATAAGTGAACAAATAAGCAAACTAATCCCTAAACAGAAAAGTAAAATTGAGAAATGCAACTCTCACTTGAAAATTGCATATCTTTCAGAGGCAGGAATCTGCCAACTTACTGTCTTGCCAGGTGTTCAAGTTGCCCTGGGCCTGCGGAGCCAAGTGAAGAGTCGCAGTTCAAGCTTTGAAAAAGCAGCGTTGTCAGGGCATTGGGTATCAGGTCCTGGTTAGAGGCAACTCCCATGACATCTCAGACAGCTCGCTGAAGGTAGGACAGTGGGCAGGTGTGTCAGCCAAGTGATGCTTGCCGTAACACGTTTGCAGATAGATACGTTATACGCAGAATGGGCATCCCTGAAATCCTAAGGGTGTTGTTCAAATCCTCTTAGAAAAATATTTCGGATGAATTTTACGTGGAATCCCATCTTCCTACCTCCCCTTCCCATCCTGATCATTTTCAAAATGATGGCATAACTGATTTAGAATGTCCGCACAGCTTTCATGAAAATTTTAGGTTATTTCAATTTTGTTGTTTGAATGTTCAAAAATCAAACATTTATCTAATCTACCTCAAATGTGAAACGTGTCGATATTTATTTCTCTTCTGACAATTTGTATCAACTCAAATGTACATTTTACTGCTTATCCACTTTTTGTGGCCATAATTTTAAAAAGCCATTTGGTGTAAAATAAGCAATTGATTGTAAGCTCCTCAGCATTTTCCTATTTTTGTCTTTAATGAAACGTCTCTGAACTCACCTTGACATTTCCTACTTAATTCTTACCCACTGGTATCCAATTATCACTCTATTAACATATACACCCAATAATAGCTTCCTTAATTTACTTCACCGTGCTAATAATTAGCAGGAGATTACCCATGAATGTAGGGATGAGGAAGGGAACATTTACTAATATATATTTCTGAATTTAGAGAACCATGATAGTCCATAGACTAACATAATCAGAAAAAAGTTTCCCGTTTAAAAAAAATGCATCTTAAAAAGTAAAATGCAGGAAGATGAAACCTAATAAGAACATGAAAAGGCAACTACTGTATAGCACAGGGAACTATACTCAATATCTTGTAATAACCTATAATGGAAAAGAATCTGAAAAAGAATATATATATATATATTATATAACATATATAAAACTTAATCTTAATATATGTATATATATATAATGGATCACTCTACTGTATACCTGAAACTAGCACAACATTGTGAATTAACTATACTTCAGTAAAAAATCCAATCAAATCAAAGTATATTACAAACACTAAAAAAAAGAAAGACAAGGCTTCAACAAAGCTTACTTATTACTCAATAATAATTAAAAACTTTCCAAGTATAATGCACCAAGCCATCCACATATATTGATTAAGTTGTATCTTATAAATGTGGTCTTCAATGAGCATCTCAGATAAGGAGAAGAAAAAAAATACTATGGGAACAATTCACTGTCTAAGTAGCAAATGTGAGGAGACTTCAGAGATGAGAGAGGTGACCTCTGAGAGTAGTACTACTCCCCTGCTAGTAACTCTTCTCTGCTTGCTAATCACTACTCAACACAGTGTGACCCTTCTCACCATCTAGAGACTTCCTCTTTTTTGACTACCTTGACAGCCTCTTACCTGGTTACTGAAGTAGGGAAGAAAAAGAGCTGTTTCCTCTACTCTTCTAAGTTCTTGACAGAGACCCCTCTAACAAAAGACAGATTGACAAGAGAAAAGCATACAAATTCGTTTATTGTAAGTTTCACGTGACACCGGAAACTTCATTAGAAAAATGAAGACCTGAAGAAGTGGTTAAACCTGAGAGTGTTTCTGTTTGGTTGGAAGAAGAGTAGAAAGTCATGGAAAATATGATAGGACAAAAAGGGGTATGAGTTTAATGCGGTAAATTAGGGGAAATAGCAAAGCCTTTTCAGTCTAATTCCTCTTGACGTCTTGGAGATGAGGATGAACATTTTCTCTGGGTATAGAAAAGGCACCCCTCACATAAGGGTCTTATGATCTCCTGCAGGGGAAGGTCAGAGAGTCCTTTCTACATATGCTCTTTCTCAAATTCCTTCAGCTTAAAATATTCAGTATGCCACGGTGTCATATTTTGGGTTAGTGTGTCCTGAACCCCGATCAACAGATTCACACAATTAGTTTCATAACAAAATGGAATTTAATTGGCAGCTCTAATTTTCAGAAGTAAGTTGTTCTGTGGACTTCTTCAAAGACACTGAGAATGTAATTTGAAATGAGATCTAAAGGGTGATTATTAGGTGGGCAAAGGGAAAAGCCTAGGCAAATGTTGTGGGGCAACATGGAAACAAGGGTGATTTGAGAAACTGCAAAGTCAGCATGGCTGCAGCAGAGAGAAAGAGCGGAGAGTAATGAGAGAAGAGGCGAGGCAGGGGCCCAGTCACATCAGCCTTTGTAGGATCGATCCTAAAAGCAATGGAAGCTCTATTTTTAGTAGTTTTTGTTGTTGTTGTTGTTTTAATTAGTCATCCATTTTATACACATCAGTGTATACATGTCAATCCCAATCGTCCAATTCATCACACCACCACCACCACCGCCGCCCCGCAGGTTTTGTTTGTTTTTAAGGAACCTCCATATTGTTCTCCATAGTGGCTGTACCAACTTACATGCCCACCAACAGTGTACAAGGGTTCCCTTTTCTCCACACCCTCTCCAGCATTAATTGTTTTTAGAGCTACCATAAGTTCTAGCAATCCTACTCCCGGGCATATATCCAGAGAAGACCATAATTTGAAAAAGATACACGCACCCGAATGTTCATTGCAGCACTATTTACCATAGCCAGGAAATGGAAGCAACCTAAATGTCCGTCAACAGATGAATGGATAAAAAAGACATGATATGTGTGTGTGTGTGTGTGTGTGTATACATATATATATATAATAGAATATTACTCAGGCATAAAAGAATGACAAAAAATAGTAACATTTGCAACATGATGGACCTAGACATTGTCATACTGAGTGAACTAAGTCAAAGAAAGACAAATATTATATGATATTGCTTATATGTGGAATCTAAAATCATGGTACAAAACAGAAAGAGAGTCACAGATGTAGAAAACAATCTTACGGTTACCAGGGAGGATGGGAGGGAGGGATAAATTGGGAGATTGGGATTGACATATACAGACTACTATATATAAAATAGATAGCTAATAAGGACCTACTGTATAGCACAGGAAACTCTACTCAGTACTCTGTAATGACCTATATGGGAAAAGGATCTAAAAAAGAGCAGATATATATATATATATATATATATATATATATATATATATATGATTCACTTTGTTGTACAGCAGAGACTGACACAACATTGTAAATCAAGTATACTCTAATAAATTTTTTTTTAAAAAGCAATGGAAAAACATCGAATCTTAAAGCTAGGGAGGAAATCATGATATTTCCCTTCCAGGTAAAAGTTTTCCTTCAGACAATTCCTTCTTGCCTAGTGACCATGACGTGCAGCCCATCTCCAGTTGTCCTTCCTCCAGAGTTCATTGCTCAGGTGTGGGCATGTGACTAATGGGCAGCAGATTCAAAGGTGGCAGGTAACCAGTGAACTCGGTGGACAGGCTCATTAAGATTAGCTAGACCAAACCGATCCACTTTCCCAGGAATTTGAACTGATACATAAAAGTAATATTCCAGTTATCAGAAGTTGTCATGTGGTTGAGGATCTATCCCAAGAAGCCATGAATTAGTTGGTGATATTCATAAAGTTATTCTAGATTTTGACTTGGAAATAAAATTAGGTAATTTTATAATTTTAAAGTCATCTGTAGGGGGCCTCTTAAATTTACCAGCACACGTGCTACATTTTTATTCAATATCTGAAGTCACAGATTGTTGTCTGATTCTAAAATGGCAAAAATGTTCAATATGAGTTTATTTACTTCTACTTAATGAGGTTTGTATTTTTTTTCTTCCCCCCACACACTGACAAACTTCCTACTCTATTAAATAAAAGTGAATTTCGTGAACACAGTGAAGGATTTGTGTGTCTGTGCACACGCATCTCAGTGTCACTTTTGAACCGATCTCAATTACTTTGGAAACTCACTCTTTGGTCCTCTGAACACCCCATTTCTAATGTGTGGAGGGAGGGTGTTTCCCACCACCAAGAAGTTTTCTGGACGCCAACTGGGTGTCCTACAGTTCAACTCAATTCTAACACTATGTACTTGGAAACAGCATCAGATTCCATAGGTTATGGGCTCAGTCCTACCAGACCACATGGCCCTCCACTGCCAACCACCTCCTTACAAACACACACACACACACACACTTCAGACGTGAATCGCAAGTCCAGGTTATCACCTGTGCTTCTGACTGATTGACTATAGATCAGCAATTCCAGCGACCCTCCTTGGTTTGGGGTTAATTTGCTTGAGTGGCTCACAGAGCTCAGAGAAACATTTACTTAACTGATTGCTGGTTTATTATAAAAGAATACGACTCAGAAGTAGCCAGATAAAAGAGATGCCTAGGGTAAGGTATGAGAAAGGGTATGGAGCTTCCTTGCCCTCTTTGGGTGTGACTCCTCAAATCTCCACGTGTTCACCAACTCGGAAGCTCTTGGAACCCCTCCTTTTGAGTTTTTATGGAGGCTTCCTGAAAGGCATGTCTGATTACAACACTGCTGGCTGAACTCAGTCTCCAGCCCTGTCACCTCCCCTGAGGCTGGAAGTTCAGGGGTGGGGAGGAAAGTGAAAGTTCCAACATTCTAATCAAATCTTTGACTCAGCTAGCAACCAGCCCCCATCCTTAGGTTCTTTCCAAAAGTCACCTCATTAACATAAAAACACACCTTTGTTGTCCTTATCACTTAGGAAATTCCAAGACTTTTAGGAGATTTGTGGCAGGAGCAGGGTTTGAAGACTGAATATATACTTTTTATTGTAAATTGCAACATAACACTCACCAAAATAGCTTTCAACATTATAGACTGTGAACTCTATGAGGAAGGACAACTTGATTTAGCCAATTAAGTTTTTGGTGCTGTAGTTTACAGAAAAAAAATATAACCCTGAATTGTGGTGCTAATGCCACCTGGTTCAATTTTCTCTATCAGCTGACCTCAACTTCATAATCCCATACCTTATACACAGTTTTGTTAACTCCAAGAGTCTGCTTTTGTAACAGGCCCTCACAAACAGTAAAGTATTAAGGACATCACTGAAAAGAAAAATTCCGCTGAGATAATTTTTAAGTGCATGACACCTCTGCCTCCTAGCCATCCTAGTTCCTTCACATAAATTGTGTTCAAGTGAGAGAATGTAATTTTATTTATCATTTTTTTAAATATTTATTTATTTATTGGGCTGTGACAGGTCTTAGTTGTGGCATGAGGGATCTGTTAGTTGCGGCATGTGAACTCTGAGTTTTGGCATGTGGTATCTAATTCCCTGACTAGGGATCGAACCTGGGCCCCCTGCATTGAGAGCACAGAGTCTTAGCCACTGGACCACCAGGGAAGTCCCAAGAGAATGTAATTTTAATAATAAATCACAAAATTGGATGTGTGTTAGCAAGCTGGGGAAAAAACAAATTCCCGAAGTAGCAACCAGGAGGATTCCCTCCAAGCAGGACAGAGGAAGACTTTGCTTGGGAATTTGAGCAGCCCCAGAGGAAAGCTCTAAATATGCCAACATCAGGATTTCCACGAGGAAATGTCCCCGCCAGATCACTCTACATGAAGACCACAGTTTAAGAAATTCATCTGCTCTCAGAGTTTCCATTTGGGTTTCCAATGTACCACTCTTAACTATGAGCAAACAGGCAAGCAACAAAACAGGTAGAAAAAAAAAGAAAAAGAAAATATGAATTAAGTGGAGAGAAGAAAAACATTATTAAAATAGCATAAGTATCCGCAGAGCCATAAGATATTGCATTCATAAACTAAAATGGATGCTTTGAAAAAGTAACATTCAAAGAACTAATAGAGATATTTTGAAAATTGAAACTATTAGAGCAGAAAAGAAAAATTCACAAGATTTAGAATATGAAGTCAACAATTCTCGCATAAACTAGGGTAAAGAAGCAAATAAATAGGAAACAGTGAGGGGGAAAAAGAAAGGAAACAGTCCAAGAGATCTGATAGAAATTTCCAAAAAGAGAAAAAAGTCCATAGAAAGGATAAAGTCATGAATAAAATAATTTTCAAAAGATTAGCAGATCTGGAGAATATAAGTTTGCACTCAAAAGGGATTTACACACAGAGTGCCTAACATAATGGAAGGAAACAGAGCCCATCAAAGTATATACCTGTGAAATAGAGGAATATTGACAAGGTGAGAGAGAAAGAGAGAGAGAGACAACCAGGTTTCAAAGAAAAGATAAGAATTTGAATGATTTCAGTCACATTTGGGCCTAGAAGACAGCTGAGAAATACCTTCAAAATTTTGTGAGACGCCAGTTTCCAATCTAGTGTTCTATACTTTGCCAAACTATTAAGTAGAAAGATGATAGAATAAGGGAATATTCACATATGTAAATTCTCAAAAAATGTTTCACATGCATCTCTTTATTAGGAATATGCTGGAAGATATACTCCACCCAAACAGGGAGTAAACAAACAAACACTCCCTTCTTCCCCAACAAGAGATGGAACCCAGGAAATAGGAGATCCTACAAAAGAGACAGGTGAAGGGAATTAAAATGATAGTGAAGTGTGTCCAGGACCAAAGGTGGGCACAGAGAGGAATGAGTCCAGGTTGTAGCAGCTTAGAAGTTTCCAGGAAAGTTATTTTTTTAGTAAGAAGAGAAAATTCGGAGAAGACCTAATGTGTTTGGATATAATAAGAAGTTTATTATACAACAGAAGGAGGCTTTGGAGTTGAATTAGTGAAGAGTACATATAAAGTTGATAGAATATGAAAGAGAGAAAATATTAGCTCAAAGTTAAACAAAATGTACAAGAAAAAGTGATCATAGTATACTGGATTCAGTCCTAAAAAACAAAACCAAAATTTCACTCTTACCAAGTTGAAAGGATGTGTGTGTGTGTGTGTGTGTGTGTGTGTGTGTGTGTGTGTGTAGTGGGGGTTGAGAAGGGATTGTGAAAAGATATAAATCCTCATCTTCCAAAAATGGGAAGTCAAAAGGTAATTTCAATTAGAAAATACAGGATGTAGAAACATGTATAAACATGTTACATGGAGACACAGAGGTAAACACCAAAAGATCAAGTTGAAAAATTCAAAGTGGTTGCCACTTGGCAGCAGGAAGTGGGATGGTAGAAGCTTAATAGAGTCATTAGAAACTTCAAGCTTTGGGCCAGCCTTTCCATAAATAACAACCTCAAATAAAGGGAGGAAAGGAAAAGGAAGTGAAAAAATAATAAAATCTGGAAGAATATAACGAAAAACGATTCTATGCCTTTCTCTATGGCTTGAATATGTAACAACGAAGGTATATCATATTTATAATAAAAGACATTTTAAAAATTAAGTATATACATAAATAAACAAGTAATGCACAAACACACTGGCCTAAACAGCCTATGGTATAGTGAACATATCATTATTAGCAGCAGCTTTTGGAAACAAAACCTTATTGTTCCTTTAGTTTTATCATTATGAGATTAACATTTTAAAAGGCAAAGAAGCATAAAGACATAGAAATTTTCTCCCACCGCTGTAAATACTATTCTTCTCTCACTGCCTTTCATGTGACAGTAACATGTTCTCCAATGATCACAGTGATTTGTGTACTTGAATAGTACTCTTACTTAATTGCCTGATTCTGCTCATGATACTTCTTTTAAAAGTTAGACTAGTTTTCTGATATGGGGGGAATTTTCACATTCTCTAAATTTCACTTTTTTAGGTGTATTGAGTATCAGAAAGTTATAGTCTTCCTATCTTAATACAGACATAGACTTTGGAACATGACGAGACAGGTTTAAATACTAGCTCTGCCATTCAATAGCTGTGTAACTCTGCTCAGATTATATTGTATTTCTGAGTTTCAATTTCCTCATTTTAAAAATGGCAATTATAATGCCTACATTGTAGGTGTGTTATAAAGATTATAAATAATTTGTGTAACACAGTAGGTGCTCAGTAAATGATTACTTTTGCTATTAATTTAGGTTAGCTAGGAAAGGGAAAAAATGCATCTTATATCCAAATTTTCTAAAACATGATGTCTCAAATTGATAGAGATCATGCTTTTTTTTGACATAAAATACAATGGAATAGTATTGGGGTGTTCTTCATGAACTGCAAACAGCCTGTTTTCTGTTTCCCACAGGAACTGCTTTGGGGATGCTTTTAGGACAGCCTGAGTGGCATATTGGTGGTACTAATGGTATAAAGTATTGATGTGGGTTTATACTACATGCAATTTTATTTAAACAGGGGAACCCCCTCCCCCCACCCCCTCCAAATACACTCTCTGCATAAAGACAGAAATCTACACAAAATATTGAGGGTAGAAGTAGGGAAGGGTGCATTTGTATGGGATGTTGACATCTTTTATCTATATAACTATGTATAAGTGAATAGAAAACTAAAACACTTTAAATCTAGATTTTGCTATTAAGGACAAATGATGAAAGCAGAAAGCTGAAGACCCAAAGCTGTCAGAAAAATCTGACTAAGCCTCATTAGTCATTTAAGAAATAAATCATAAATAGATCACAATAGAAAGGCTGTCGACTCTGAGGGACTGCTGAGCATACACTTTGGGCATCTTTGTGCATATTTAAAGTGATGAAAGGGAAAAAAACCTACAACCAAGATTACTCTACCCAGCAAGGATCTCATTCAGATTTGACGGAGAAATTAAAACCTTTACAGACAAGCAAAAGCTAAGAGAATGCAGCACCACCAAACCAGCTTTACAAAAAACGCTAAAGGAACTTCTCTAGGCATGAACCACAAGAGAAGGAAAAGACTTACAATAACAAACCCAAAACAATGAAGAAAATGGTAATAGGAAAATACATATCGATAATTACCTTAAATGAAATGGATTAAATGCTCCAACCAAAAGACATAGACTGGCTGAATGGACACAAAAACAAGACCCGTATATATGCTGTCTACAAGAGACCCACTTCAGACCTAGGGACACATACAGACTGAAAGTGTGTTGATGGAAAAACATATTCCATGCAAATGGAAATCAAAAGAAAGTTGGAGTAGCAATTCTCATATCAGACAAAATAGACTTTAAAATAAAGACTATTACAAGAAACAAAGAAGGACACTACATAATGATGAAGGGATCAATCCACAAAGAAGATATAACAATTGTAAATATTTATGCACCCAACAAAGGAGCACCTCAATACATAAGGCAAAGGCTAACAGCCCCAAAAGGGGAAATTGACAGTAACACAATCATAGTGGGGGACTTTAACACCTCCTTTCACCAATGGACAACTCATCCAAAAGGAAAATAAATAAGGAAACACAAGCTTTAAATGATACATTAAACAAGATGGACTTAATTGATATTTATACGACATTCCATCCAAAAAAAACAGAATACACTTTCTTCTCAAGTGCGCATGGAACATCCTCCAGCATAGATCTTCTCTTGGGTCACAAATCAAGCCTTGGTAAATTTAAGAAAATTGAAATTGTATCATGTATCTTTTCCGACCACAACGCTATCAGACTAGATATGAATTACAGGAAAAAATCTGTAAAAAAAATACAAACACATGGACGCTAAACAATACACTACTTAATAACCAAGACATCACTGAAGAAATCAAAGAGGAAATAAAAAAAATACCTAGAAACAACTGACAATGAAAACACAATGACCCAAAATCTAAGGGATGCAGCAAAAGCAGTTCTAAGAGAGAAGTTTATAGCAATACAATCCTACCTCAAGAAAAAAGAAAAATCTCAAATAAACGATCTAAACTTACACCTAAAGCAATTAAAGAACGAATAATAAAAAAAAACCCCAAAGTTAGCAGAAGGAAAGAAATCATAAAGATGAAATCAGAAATAAATGAAAAAGAAATGAAGGAGGGCTTCCCTGGTGGCGCAGTGGTTGAGAATCTGCCTGCCAATGCAGGGGACACGGGTTCGAGCCCTGGCCTGGGAAGATCCCACACGCCGCGGAGCAACTAGGCCCGTGAGCCACAACTACTGAGCCTGCACGTCTGGAGCCTGTGCTCTGCAACAAGAGAGGCCACGATAGTGAAGAAGCCCGTGCACCGCAATGAAGAGTGGCCCCCGCTTGCCGCATCTAGAGAAAGCCCTCGCACAGAAATGAAGACCCAACACAGCCAAAAATAAATATAAAATTTTTTTTAAAGTTAAAAAAAAAAGAAATTAATAAAACAATGCATAAAGGCTGGATAGGGTGTGGAGAAAAGGAAACTCTCCTGCACTGTTGGTGGGAATGTACACTGATACAGCCATTATGGAGAACAGTATGGAGGTTCCTTAAAAGCTAAAAACAGAACTACCATATGAACCAGCATTCCACTACTGGGCATATACCCGGATAAAACCATAATTCAAAAAGATACATGTACCACAATGTTCACTGTAGCACTATTTACAATAGCCAGGACATA